>NC_044303.2:184207804-184517678 GCF_007474595.2 Lynx canadensis | reverse complement strand
TCCTTCCTTCTACTAAGTTTGTGCTTTGTTGGCCCTTCTTTTTCTAGTTCCTTTAGGTGTTAATTTGGATTGTTTATTTGGAGATATTTTCATTCTTGAAGTAGGTGTGTTTCACTGCAAACTTCCTCCTTAGAATTGCTTTTACTGCATCTCATGGAATTTGGTAAGTTGTATTTCTGTTTTCATTTGTCTGAAGGTATTTTTTGATTTCTCCTTTGATTTCTCATTGACCCATTTGTTGTTCAGTAGTATGTAGTTTAATCTCCACATATTTGTGATTTTTCCAATTTTCTTCTTATAATTGATTTCTAGTTTCATACTATTATGGTCAGAAAAGATGATTTATATGATTTCAATTTTCTTAAATCTATTGAGACTTGTTGTGTGGCTTAACATATGATCTATTCTGGAGAATATTTCCTGTGCACTTGAGAAGAATTGGTATTCTGCTGGCTTGGGATGGAATGGTCTGTGTGAATCTATTAAGTTCATCTGGTATAATGTGTTGTTTACGCTAAAGTTTCCTTATTGATTTTCTGTCTGAGTAATCTATCCCTTGATGCAAGTGGGATGTTAAAGTCCCTTATTATTATTGTGTTGCTATCAATTTCTCCCTTTAGGTTTGGTAATATTTGCTTTATATGTTTGGATGCTCCTATGTTGTATGCATAAACATTTACAGATGTTATATCTTCTTGTTGGATTGACCTCTTTGTCACTATTTCATGCCCTTTGTCTTTTATTATAGTCTTGTTTTAAAGTTTTTTGTCTGATAAGAGTATAGCAACCACAGTTTTCTTTTGGTTTTCATTTGCATGTAATATCTTTTTCTATTCTTTCACTTTTGGTCTCTGTTTGTCCTTGCAATCAAAGTGAGTCCCTCACAGGCAGCATATAGATGTGTCTTGGGTTTTTTGATTTTTGTTTCCTTATCCTATTGGCCACTTTATGTCTTTTGACTGGAGAATTTAATCCATTTATATTTAAAGTAGTTATTGATAGATATGTACTTATTCATATTTTGTTAATTGTTCCCTGGCTGTTTTGTAGCCCTCTCTGTTCATTTGTTCTTCTCTTGCTCTCTTCTCTCATGGATTGATGACTTTTTTGAGTGTTATGCTTAAATTCCCTTCTTATTATCATTTTTGTATACACTGTAGATTTTTGGTTGATGGTTACCATGATGCTTACATATAAAAACTTATATATAAATAACAGTCTATTTTAAATTGATAACAACTTATGTGAATACATTCTAAAATTCTACATTTTTTACTGCCCCCAACTTTTTATGTTTTTGAGTTTGCATTTTACATCTTTTGATTTTGTGTATCCCTTAACTGATCATTGTGGCTATAGTTATTTTTCCTCCATTTGTCTTTTTAACCTTCATACCAGCTTTATAAGTGATTAATCTGCTACCTTTACTATCTGTTTATCTTTACCAGGGAGATTTATATTTTCATGTATTTTCTTATTACTAAGTAAGGTCCTTTCTTTTCAGCTTAAAGAAGTGCCTCTAACATTTCTTGTAAACCTGGTTTACTGGTGGTGAATTCCTTTAGCTTTTGCTTGTCTGAAAAACTCTACCTCTCCTTCAATTCTGAATGATAATCTTGCCAGGTAAAGTACTCTTTGTTGGAAGTTTGTTTTCTTTAAGCATTCTGATGATATTGTGCCACTTTTTTTCTGGCCTACAAACTTTCTGCTATAAAGTCTGCTGACAGTCTTATGGGCATTCATGCAACCAGTTGTATGCATGTATGCAACTAGTTGTTTTTTCTTGCTTCTTTTAAGATTTTCTCTTTATCTTTAAAGTTTGACATTTTGGGCTGCCTGGGTGGCTCAGTCGGTTAAGCATCCGACTTCGGCTCAGGTCATGATCTTACAGTTCATGAGTTTGAGCCCTGAATCAGGCTTTGTTCTGACAGCTTGGAGCCTGGAGCCTGCTTCGGATTCTGTGTCTCCTTCTATCTCTGCTCCTCCCCCACTTGTGCTCTGTTTCTGTCTCTCAAAAATAAATAAATGTAAAAAAAAAAAACTAAAAAAAAAAATTTGGCATTTTAATGATAGTATTTCTCCGTATGGATTTTATTTGGAACTCTCAGGGCCTCCTGGATTTAGATTTCTGTTTCCATCTCCAGAGTAGGGAAATTTCCAGCCATTATTATTAAAAAAATGTTTTTTTTCTTTCCCTTTCTCTTTCTCTTCTCCTTCTGGGACCCCTAAAATGAAAATGAGAATATTATTCCACTGAATGTTGCCCTATAGGTCTCTTAAGCTATCTTCCCTTTCTTTCTTTCTTTCTTTCTTTCTTTCTTTCTTTCTTTCTTTCTTTCTTTCTTTCTTTCTTTCTTTCTTTATTTCTTCTCTGTGTGAGCTCCCCTGCCCTCTCTTTTGGATCACTTATTCTTCCTTTGTTTCATCTGTTCTGCCATTAAACCCTCCTGTACATTTTTTAGTTAAGTTAATACATTCTTCAGCTCTGTGACTTCTGTTTAGTATATTTTGATATTTTCTGTCTTTATTTAAGTTCTCACTGTGTTCATCCATCTTTTCGCCCAATTTTGGTGAGCATCTTTATGACTATTACTTTGAAATCTTTAACAGGTAAATTACTTATCTCTTCTTATTAAGTTTTTTCCCCCTGAAGTTTTATCTTGTTGTTTTATTTGGAACATATTCTGCTGTTTCCTCATTTTGCTTGACTCTTTGTGTTTGTGTATGTTTTAAGCATAATAGTTTTCCAATCTTGAAGGAGTGACCTGGATAGGAGATGAACCTTACCATTCAACCTGACCCAGCTCTTGGTTGTCTCTCAAACCTTTGTAATTGTCTAAGATCCTGATTTTTTCCTGATAGGTCCCAGTTGTTGAGGGTGTGCCGAGTCCTTTGTCAGTATTTCAAAGGAAGGGATCTCAGCACCTAGTTTCAGGCTGATTAGAAGCCAGACCCTCAGACAGCAGCTTTTAAAGTATGCAAATATATACAGTCCTGTGGGATACAATCTTAAATCCTGCTGGCTTCCAGACCAGGATATCTAGAGGCATCCCCTGGGTAACAGTTGCAAAAATCAGGGTTTCAGAAAAGTGTATAAACTTCTTTCTGTGAGGTGCCAGTGAGCTGTAGCACAGCCAAAGGAGAGTACAAAGATGGTATCCCCTGGCCTATGTTTCCTGAAAGTGCCTCCAAAACCTCTACATGTATGGCAAACCTGAAGCCTGACCATCAGAAAAGCTCCAAGACAAATAAATAGGCCTTTTTAAAAGAAAGGCTAGGGGTGTGTTTCAGTCTGCTGTCTAGTGTTCTAGAGTGGGTAGGGTGCCAAGAACTGTCTTTCCAATTATTACAGTCCTGTGCAACCCCAGAGCACAAGCCCCTCTGTCATCTAGAGCCAGGTGTTCTAGGAGCATCCCCTGTGCGAACTATGTTCATCTCCTGGCTTTAGTGGGACTGTGGGAGAGTGCAGAGCCATGGCACACCTACTGACTTTTGTTGGGCTGAGGGATGGCACAGATCTCGGGTGTACCCACTGACACTGTCAAAGTAGAGGGAGAGTACGGAAATGTTGCTTGCAGCATCTCTGTCAGGAGAGATTCCCAGTAGACCCCTGCCCCTCGGGCAGATTCTTTAAGATTAGCAAATGCATCTCCTTCACATATTATAGTCTATGCACTTTTCAAGCTGCTGCTTTTATGCTGGTCTCTGGAGCAAGTCTGCATAGGAACCCTTTAAAAGAAGTATCTCAATTGTCTACAGTTCTTTGGGTTTCATGGATGTGAGCCCTACTGGTTTTCAAAGCTAGATATTTTGGGGGCTCATTTCTCTGTTGCTAGGCCCAGAAGTTGGAGTAACTATGTGGAACATGAACTCCTTACTTATCAGAGGGAAACTCCAGGTTTGTGAGATCCCACCTAATTGTAGGTTTCTGCACTGGGGATATAGTTTTGGTGAGACCATGACTCTACCTCTCCTATGTCCATGTGACTCTTTTCTTGTTTGTTGTGAAGGAGCTGTTCAGCTAATTTTCAGGGGGGGGAGTTGGTGGTTTATTTTTGTTTTTTTGTTGTTTGTTTGTTTTGTTTTTGTTTTTTGAGTGACTGTTCCATATGTAGCTATAGATTTGGTGTGTTTGTGGGAGGAAGTAAGTTCAGGATCTTCCTATGCTGCCATGTTAGGCCTACTCCAGATATAACTCTTGATTTCTCTATTCATTACTTTATGATGCAGGTCTTCTGTAGATCTTTATTCCTTTCTGCTATTTGTCTTTTAGTCATTCGTGTGTGTTTGTGTGTGTGCACATGTATGTGTGTGTGTTTGGCAACCAGATAATGAGCAGAAAAAATAGAAATGTTAATTATATATAAATTGTTCAATTAATATTTCTGATATTGAAATCAAATAAATTTTATCTATTGATTCTTATAAAAACAAACCAGAATGCTAGAAAATGTGATATTTCCATGCATTATCATCATCATCATGATCATGATGATCATCATCTTCATCATTGAACAGAGACAGGTATGTTAGGATTTAGCTGTGGTGGATAGATTATAAAAATAATAACAATGGTGAGCATTTATTAGGCACTTAAAATGTACTTAGCACTTTTCTAACATATAGTTTTCAGAACAGTCTCCTGAATTAGATTCAATTATTAACATGATTTTACAGATAAGAGAACTGAAAAGTATATAAACTGTCCAAAGTCTAATGGCAGATGATTATCAGAATGTATATTTCTGGCATTTGTTTTCTAATGTTTCCCATATAGAATATTATAACTTTGCTAGTATTAAGATAATTTATGAAATTTTATTTTACTTTTTATAAATTTTAATGTTTATTTTTGAGAGAGACAGACAGACAGAGCATGAGTGGGGGAGGGGCAGAGAGAGAGTGAAATACAGAATCCGAAGCAGGCTCCAGGCTCTGAGCTGTCAGTCCAGAGCCTAATGCAGGGCTTGAACTCTCAAACTGTGACCTGAGCCAGAGTTGGATGCTTAACCGACTGAGCCACCCAGGAAGCCCAAGATATTTTATGATAATTTTAGATTTTAGTTTACTCCACAATACTTTACTTTTTTACACCTAAAGATGTATTCATCTAGTCAATAATTCAAAATTTCCAATTTTGAGTTTTTAATACACTTATATTATAAAGATTTAAAAATGGCTATAATGTAACAATGATTTCATTACTTAAAATTATGTAAATATTTACTTTCTATTTGTTTATTATTTGATGAAAAGCATTGTTTCTCTTTTAGACCTTTTTATTGTTTGCATTCAGAAATATATATGTATACATGTATATTATAAAACATACACAAACTAATAGAGTTTCATAAAATCCCATGTTCACAAATCTCTGATAATTATAGCATATTCACAATTCAATATATAATAACCACCATTAAGTCTCATATATACTCTAATTACTTATTAAAGTCCAGAAACATTATAATTATTTGTTGAGATTCTTCTCTAATCAGTAAAAGAGTCTTTGGTAAAATAACTGTAACATTATGTCAGTTAATACTGAAGACCTACAGTCAACTATGCAGTGAATTATCACCAGACCTTATAACTTAGCAAACTATAGACATATCAAGTGAATTATTTTTGTGTTGGTTTAGCTAAAGCATAAGCCCTGAAAAGACCAAAAAATATCAGATATATTTAAGCATTTAAATACGTTGGAAATATTAATATATAATGCAAGGTATTCCTCAGAATGTATTGGGAAATTATTAAGATTCATTTTAATGAAGATAATTGAATCTAAAGAGGTAATATTTTAATCCTACATTCTATTCATAACAATTAATTTAATTCTTACTAAGCCTTATGAAATGTGAATCATTGAAGCTGTATTTTAAGTTTTTATTTCATAACTTGTTTTATTATTAGTGATTTCATTT
Source organism: Lynx canadensis (assembly GCF_007474595.2). Classification (NCBI taxonomy): domain Eukaryota; kingdom Metazoa; phylum Chordata; class Mammalia; order Carnivora; family Felidae; genus Lynx; species Lynx canadensis. The sequence continues at coordinate 184,511,751 of NC_044303.2, read as the reverse complement.
TGTATTTGTAGCAAATTTTAAAAATAATTTAATGAATTAATAATTAACCTATTAAAATAAAGTATATAATGAGAATGACCTGAAAGGTTAATAATTAAACTCTTCAAAAATTATTGATGAGAATTTACTGCTGTTAAAAAGTTGTTTACCAACTCTGAGAATATGAATGTGAGTAGTGATGGAAAGTTTAAACCCCAGAGATAATTGTCATCTGTTTTTTTAATCAAACTATTATCATATCAAAGAATGTTATGTAGACTTTCATTACTCCTCAGAAATGATTTCACACCCAGTTTACAAGTTACACATAATATACATCCTATATCTTAATGTATATTATTATATTCTATATATAGACAATTATATGTTTATAGTATATATCATAATATACATTAATATAATATATAAAATACATATAAATGTTTATATTACATATAAATTTTATATCTAGTACATAATTTATATCTTTAAAATCACAGTATACCTTATTTGTTCTATTTTGTGATATGAACTGATAACTGGTTTGAGGTAGGAGAGGTGAGGCATTAGAAGTGCTTACCTTGATTTTAGAAACATTAAAATATGGGGAAATATTCACATGAAAGCCAGGAACATAAGGTATATTCCCTCAAATTCAAATCTGAGCCCAGATGTTTTGCTGTGAGTTTGTGGAAACTCATATATTCATGGAGAAATTTCTTGGTTTTCATGGATTCTTTGAAATTAATCAATTTGGTACATTCTATGAAAGGCCAATACTCCCCATGAGTTCAGAGCATTTTCAAGGTTAAGAATACTATCAGTTGAAAAGTACATGATTTGGACTAGTTTCAAAATAATATCATGTATCTGAGCTGCATGTACTGCATATTTCCTAAATTGTTAACAACGGTTTTATAACCATTACTCTCTGTCTCGAACTATTTACAAGGAAACAGCCTCTCTTTGTTTCATTCTTGGCTCTATGGAAATGGCTTTTGCGAGGAATCTGGGTTCCATTCCCAGTATAAATGCAAACTGACTGGCACCAAGTCTATGAAGTAGAGCATTTATACAGCATACTTAGCCAAAACAATTCACTTATAAGGGAAAAACAATCATTTGGGTCTGTGAATTGGTTTCCCATGTTGATTATAGTCACATTAAATAGAAACAGCTTCGATCTCCCTATTTAATTGTTCTACACTTTTCTCTTGATAATAGTGGAAATTATACCAGTCCTTATTCAAATAGAAAACAAATGAGACTGGAGCTAAAGTACATTTTTCTATAACATGGAGAGCATAAGAAAACATTTTAAGAAATTATTAAATAAAGAGTCTGAGGTGCCTTCAGTATATACCACCAAAAAAAGCCAAAAAAATATAAGTTTATATTTGGATAATACCATTTGACCTTATTTCTTTACCTAAATAGTGATCAATATACAAGTGTAAATTTATACTTCAAGATAATATTCACAGCAAGTATATCATTTCTTGTCTGTGGTACAAAATCAATCCTCCTAAGAAACCATGTAGTGTAGGGACACCTGGATGGCATAGTTGGGTTAGCCTCCAACTTCAACTCAGGTCATGAACTCATGGTTCATGAGTTCGAGCCCTACATCGGGCTCTGTGCTTCAGAGCCTGCTTTGGATCCTCTGTCTCCCTCTTTCCCTTTCCCTCCCCTGTGTGCTTTCTCTCTCCCTCTCTTTTCTCTCTCTCTCTCTCAAAAATAAATAAACATTTAAAAAGAAAAGAAACCATGTAGTATATTTATTTAAGCCTTTTTTGGTGAACAATAACAGTTACCATTTAATGAACATCTATTATGTGTGTAATATACATTCATTTGCAATAAATACACTTGCATTAATTCATACAATAGCATACATATTTAACAGATAGGAAAACTGAAAATCACAGAGATTCTCTATATATTATGTTAGCAAATGCACATTGAACACTACAATGTAAGTGTAATTTGCTCGTAAATAAATTAAGGATATAAAAAACAAGTAAGTTTGTTGTAATTTCTGATCTCTCTGAGACTATTGCCTATTGACACTTAAGGTTAAATAATATGTTCGATAATAAGCTGGTAAGTACTTGAACTCAGCTTCCAAATGTTGTACTTTTGTATGAATGAATGAATGGAACATATTGAAGTAAATCTGCAAAAAAAGTCTGTATACTATTAGGATTTTTATTCTTGCCATTTATGTCATCAAACCCTTTAAATACAAATTAATATCATTTGATTTAGAAGATATGTTATTTCCCATCATGGCTATGAGTGATATATTCACAAAGATGCAATGAATTTGTACTTGATTTGAGCCTTGAATTGATCTTGGATTATGAAAAGTGAAAAAAGCATACGTTGCTTTAACACACAGCAGAGAATTTATTAATATGCTGGGAAGCTATGTATAATGTGTAAATGGAAATCTCTCATTGTAGTATTCTTTCATGGTTCTAAATGGTGCCATGACTGAGGTCATGCCATGATGTTAGCATGGTTTGTGAAACTGTAATAGCTTGGCTTTTTTGACAGATTTTTCATTTAAATATTTGGCTCCACTTACATAGGAGGTTGCCATCATTTGTAAGCTTTCCTCTTTTTCGTCTTGTAATCTCTGCAGGATGAAAAATGTTCTGATGCTATGGAAATTATTCCAGCACAGATGCATTTAGATTGCAGAAATTGCTTTGGGTTGTTTAAAGCAAGACATTTTTTGATTGTTTCCATGATGATTGGATGCTTCATTAACCCCTTTATTGTTGACATCCTATGGAGACTCGATATGTAGTCTTAATTATTTTAAAAGACAATTCTTTGTTATTTAGCTGGTGATTAAAAACACATTAAAAGATGGCACAGAAAGACTATTTTTGTTCATTACCAGATCTGAAAATCTAATCATATAGTAAGAGACTAATTTTCACATAATTCTTAAAACAATAAGTACACTACTGTAGAAATTATTTGTGCTGCCTATATCAGTTAATTAACCAAACCGCACGAGAGAAAGATGATTATTTTCTATTAATCAAGTGGAAAAGTCAAGAGTAGACACTTTTATCAATGCTTTTAAGAAAAATATCTCAGAGTGAATTCGTAAGATGAAACTAAAATATTTGAATGCAAGTAGAACAAGTGCAAGGAAGAGAAACAATGTACTGAAAGCACGTGAAGTCAGTTTAAATGAAAGACAGAAAATGCCCAGTGACAGAACTGCAGGTTTTAGGGGGAAAAACGTGAGAACAGAAATACCATGTCCATTATGCAATGTAAATACCCCTAAGTAAAATATTTTACACTTGGTCTTCATAATAAAAGCATTTACCTTCATGCATATGGTGACACGTAAGCAGGTATCTCACAGTGTTTACATACTGGAAACTTCACTTCAAATAATCATCGCAGCATCCACAATAAAGGAAAATGTGATCACTGGGAACATATTTCAGAAGAAAATGGCATATTCCACCAAGAATTTGAGATTATTTCCATTATGAAGCAGTTACTACAGTTGTTAAAATTTTTATGAAGAATAAACCCTTCGTTTATTTTTGTATATTTTAATTTTTTTAATGTTTATTGATTTTTGAGAGACACAGAGAGACAGAGTGTGAGTGGGGAAGGGGCAGAGTGACAGGGAGACACAGAATCCCAAGCAGGCTCCAGGTTCTGAGCTGTCAGCACAGAGCCCCACATGGGGCTCGAACTCAGAGCTATGAAATCATGACTGGAGCTGAAGTCGGCTGCCCAACTGACTGAGCCACCCAGGTGCCCCAGATCCTTTACTTCTTACCTTGAAGTCCCCACTTCCTCTGACTTCACACCAAAAGCTTTTATTTAACAATGAGCATATGTTTGGTGAGTAGGTTTTTCAGCTAAAAATTCCCTTTACTGTGTCAGGCAATGAACTAAGTAGCTTTACGTATAATGTCATTTCAATCTTTACCCAAGAATTCGTCAAATAAACATTATGTCCATAAAATAGATGAAGAACTTGAGCCTTAGGTTAAGGTTAATAACAGATTTATATTTAGGTTTATATAATAATAGCTAATGTTCTACTCAGGTTCTGTTGAATTTCAAAGTCAAGGAACTAACTCCTAGGCAGTACTGCCCACCTACCACCTACTGTGCCTTTTGTTTTTTGCCTTTATTTCTCTCTAAGAGGCAATAATCTAAAAATAAGACTATTTTTAGCAAACATATGTTGTTCACAAACATGTTGATTTTAGTCTCTAAAAGCCTATCTAGTCTTTCATAAAATATTGCTGTGTTCCATTGACTCTCTTATTCATTTAACCAACATTATATTGTTATTAAGCTTAGTGACCAAAGCTCATTGGTAGAGTCTGCCATTGGCTCCTTTGTGGGTAGTAACATGATACTGTGTTGTGTTAATATTACATTAATTCCCTTCATTATTCAAAGTGACATGACACATGATTTTGAATTATAGTAGGGAAAGGGTACAATTTAAGTTAACCATAGCCAACCTCATCCTTCTATGTTACTATATTCTGGGTATGCATATGGAGACATTCTAAATATTCCCTACAAGTGAGATTTTGCTTTTCATTGTCTACCCATCTAAACAGAGTTAAAGCAGGTTTTTTTAACCTTGCATCTGAGTGATATCTAATTTTAATTTTAATTGAAAACATGTAAAACAACTGGCTTCTGTTAGGCGTCAATTGGATTTCATATAAAAATAACAATTTCCATCAATAAACTGACTAGATGGCAACTTGGATAAGGGTAAGATAGATGGCTTTCTAAAATGAGGGATGCCCCATATAATGAGGGTCAGCCTAGAGGTATGTGTGTGATTTGTTTTGATGAATAATAAATTCACGTAAGTTACACAACAATTGTGATGCATGATTTTTCAATGTAAATTCCTGGAGGATCAATCTTACATGATGGAGTACACCTGCCCTTTCAGAGCAGAAATCTTAATCTATCATATAGGAGGTCAGAGTAGTTTAAAGGAATGGGCAAGGTTTAGGGTAGGGAGAAAGGGCACACTGCTTAAAGCTTTAAGTTTTAAACTTTTTTATAATGCCACTTTGTAAACACAAACTGGAAATGCTGCAACAAAGAACAGAAATTTCCAATCTTTCTTCCAGGGTTGACAATGACCTTTTCGGCAAGGTGAAGGCATCTATTTGCCAGAGAGGCAGTGTGGGGCAGCACAACATTTATTTCTATCTTTGATGACCAACTATACCAATGACTTAAAGCCCTCTGGCATTCCTGTGCTAAATATACACATGAACATAGACTATATAAATACATGCACTGGGGCTTCAGCCTAATTTTAGAAATTTATTCTAAAAACCATTTTCAATGAATAATGTAACATTTTAGAGGCAAAAATTGGGAAATATAATGAATATTAAAAAGGAGCTTAGTATTTGAAAACATCTGAATTATGAGACTATATGCAGCTATTTTCTGTGAGGAGAAAAAGAAAATTTTCAAATATGTTAAGTCAGAGTTAAAGCAAATCATGAGCTGAGAAATGGAATTAATGACCAAGACATTGCTTGCCCTTCAGAAAATTCAGGAATGTGTTTGCCCTTCAGCTAATTAAAAATGTAAACATTGGCAATTACATGTTTTGGCAATTACATGCCTTTCCCCCTTTATTAAAAAGATAGAAGCAACAATATATCATAAAATGGAAAAAAAACTTCCAACTCTGAGAATTAAGTTGGAAGGTCAGTCCACGTAACAGAAAATGAAATGGATGGTTGGCATTCATCCAATGAATTGTGTGGTATCAATACAAATAATTTAACACAAATAAAATGCTGTAATCTTGGTGATTCAAGAAATAACCCAGCATCTCATTAACCTTCTAAACTGGCATTTATTTAATTTTTAATTCTTAGGTCCCACTCGAAGATCATCGTAATAGCAAACTCCTGTGGTTTATGCCAACTCCATCAAATTAGCCCATGGTGAGTTCCGTTGAAAACCTACTGGCTATTCTGGTTTCTCCCATTCCCAGGTCTCCCCAAAGCCCCATTGGTGTCCTCTGCTTTCTTTAGCAGTCCTTGACATATAGGTTTTCTTGTGTTTTTTCCTATGCTTGTATCCTAATATATTATAAATGTCCATGGGTTTTGGATTTACTGTTAGTAGCTCTGTTTGCTTTTAAATGGAGATTCAAGGAGATTCAGAATCCACTGTTGTCTTAGAATCCACTCAGTAATATTGATGTTAATAGTAAAAATAACTCTTGAGTGTTTATATATGCTAGCCACTGTGGTAGACAGTTTGTGTCAGATTATCTCATTTAATTTTCATAGTAACACATTTAGGCATTATTATTGCCTTTATTTTACAGATGAATTTAAGAAAAAGATAAATGATTTTGCCTAGTATCTCACATAGAGTGAGAGTGGAAGCAAGATTCAAAACACCCCTCTAATTAATTCATAAGTTCTTTCTAACTCTGGCATCCATAATGTGTTTTAGAGCCCCATGTTTCATAATGTGTAACAGTATTTCTTTTAAGCCAGAGTAGCATTTTTTCATATTTTTGGTTTAAACAAATGGTGATTCATTTTCTCAGTAAAATCAAGGGCACTGCTAATAGTCAAATCTGCTCTTAGGTCTAGGTAGTCATTTCATTTTTCTCTGCGATACGTCTTTTTTGTATGTGCAGTTGTTAGAATGAAGTTCGAGAGAGCTTTTAACCTCCCAAAGGTCCCTATTCTGTTGTTTTTGTGAATAATTCAGAAATATGATATCTTGCTATATGGGCTTTGGTCATTTTCATATGATGATTTTAAAGGTACGATAGAAAAGGTGAGAATTGGCATGTTGCAATATAGAGTTAGTTAAAATACAATTCCAAGTGCTGTAGCTCCATAGGATTGAGATGTAGATGGAGGCACAGAGAAGTTATCAACCAAAATATTAAAATACTCCCCCCTTTTAACTTTCGGTTATGGCAACAAACCATGATGAAAGGACAAGAAGAAACGCCTTGCTATAGACCTTATCTGCAATCCTTATTCTTTGGCATTTTAGCTGTTTTGTCACCACCATGCATGCCATTACCAGGTATCTAAAGGTCCATAAAATATTCTCTTAGATACTCTATTTCACCGTCGGATAAAAGAAACCTATCTTCCCCACATTTTCTCACCTTTACCCTTTTCCAGAATGGGTATAAGTGGATCAAAGCCAAAATTTCTTAAGAATTTGACAACAGAAGTATTAGCTGGGATCAAAAGAAATGACAGGAAAGTCCTTATGAAAAACTGAAACATTTAGTTTGAAGAGAAACATTATTTCTATAGTCAATAAATTTAAATAAAGACACTTTCAAATATTTTCTATTTTATTCCCATTCTATTCCATTATATTAATAAGCATCCTTTAACAAGCTTGTGACACTAGAAATTTAATATTTTTCCACAGAATGCCTAACATTTTAATACATCACGTCAAATATTGGCATTTAAAAGGTTTCCAAAAACTGAATCATCTTTTAGCATTTTTATTTGTTTGTTTGGGAGAAAGAGAGAGAAGAGGGATAGAGGGAGCACCGAGGACCGAGTAGGGTAGAGGGACAGAGGGGAACAGAGAGAGAGAGAGAGAGAGAGAGAGAGAGAAAGAGAGAGAAGGGAGGGAGGGAGAATCTTAGGCAGGCTCCACACTCAGCGTTGACCCTGACATGGGGCTTTGTATCCTACACACCTGGGCAACCTGGGCTGAAATCAAAAGTCAGATGCTCAACCGATTGAGACACCTGGTTGCCTCAAACTGAATCATCTTCTAATTAATAAATGAATTAATCATTATTACTTCTGTTAAATATCAAACTTACAAAGAAGCCTACTTTCCATGCACTAGTTTTTTTATATTATTTCTTTATATTTCATATAAGATGACCATATCCTTCTTTAAAATTTTAATTCCAGTATAGTTAACAAACAGTGCTGTATTAGTTTCAGGTGTACAATAAGTGATTCAGCAACTCACTACATTACTCTGTGCTTGTCAAGGGAAGTGTACTATAAATCCCCTTCACCTATTTCACCCACTCCACCACCCAACTCCCCTTGGTGACCCTCAGTTTGTTCTGTATAGTTAAGAGTCTGTTTTGGGTTTGTCTCTTTTTTTTTTTTTTTTTTGTACATTTATTTTGTTTCTTAAATTTCACATATGATCGCAATCCTGTGGTAATTGTCTTTCTCTGACCATCTTATTTCACTTAGCATTATACTCTCTCGGTCCATGCATATTGTTGCAAATGGCAAGATACCATTTTTTTTGTGGCTGAATAAATTATCTATCTGTCTGTCACTTCTTTTTTTTTTTTTTTTTTTTTCAACGTTTTATTTTATTTTTGGGACAGAGAGAGACAGAGCATGAATGGGGGAGGGGCAGAGAGAGAGGGAGACACAGAACCGGAAACAGGCTCCAGGCTCCGAGCCATCAGCCCAGAGCCTGACGCGGGGCTCGAACTCACGGACCGCGAGATCGTGACCTGGCTGAAGTCGACGCTTAACCGACTGCGCCACCCAGGCGCCCCTATCTGTCACTTCTTTATCCATTCATTTCTCGATGGACACTTGAACTGCTCCCACAACTTGGCTATTGTAAACAATGTTGCAGTAAACAGAAGGGTGCATATATCTTTTCAAATCATTGTTGTCATATTCTTTGGGTAAATACCCAGTAGTGGAATTACTAGATCTCATGGTACTTCTGTTTTTACCTTTTGAGGAACCTCCATATTGTTTTTTTACAGTAGCTGCACCAGTTTGAATTGCCCCCAACAGTGCAAGTCCTTTTTCTCTGCATCCTCACCAACACTTCTTTCTTTTGTTTTTTTTTTTTTTTTTTTTTTTTTTTTTTTTTTTATTTTAGCCATTCTGACAGTTGGGAGGTGATATCTGATTGTCGTTCTGATTTGCACTTCCCTGATGATGTTGCGCATCTTTTCATGTGTCTGTAGGCCATCTGGATGTCTTCTTTGGAGAAATGTCTATTCATGTCTTCTGCCCATTTTTAATTGGATTATTTGTTTTTTGGTATTGATTTGTGTAAGTTCTTTAAATATTTTGTATACTAACCCTTTATTGAATATGTTATTTGCAAATACCTTCTCCCATTCCATAGGTTGCCTTTTAGTTTTGGTTATTGTTTCCCTCACTGTACAGAAACCTTTTATTTTGAGATAGTCCCAATGGTTTATTTTTGCTTTTATTTTCTTTGCCTCATGGACAATATGTAGAAAAATATTGCTACAGCTGTTGTCAGAGAGATTACTACCTGTGCCCTTTCTAGGTTCCAGGTCTCACATTTAGGTCTTTAATCCATGTTGTGTTTATTTTTGTGTATGGTGTAAGAAAGTGATGACCATATTCTCTTAGTGAAAAATCAGATCATGTGAAATAATAAGTAGTTGAATATCTGAAAACAGAAGTGTTCCAGATATGCTGGGGTACGTGGCCTGTTTAGATAAATGTTCCTGTGAGTCTTGCTAATGCAATTTTTTTAATGGGAAGGATTAATGAGAACTATAGAATCACTGAGCCATGGACTACCATTTCGGTTATTTTCAGACTACTATGTGTTCAAGATGTTCCCCACAAGTCTCAGATCCATATGTCTAGTCTGTGTGGGAACTATGCTGAGGATGTAACGTAAATGGTTACACCTACAATATAATTTTTTTTCTGAGATAGAAACCCCAAAAGTGTGTGTTACTTGATTGAAATATGACATTGGTTGCTTTTGTATTATTGCTGTTTTGCAGCTAAAACTATTATATTTGTGTCTCCATGTTGATTAGTATTCATCAGATAAATTGTGCTTTGTAATAGCATCTTTACATTTGTAGAACAGAAATCATCACTGGAAATTTGAAAAGAAAATAACATTTTAAAATTTACTCTCTATGGCAGCTAAGCCAGTATTCAGGTAAAGTTATTAATTTCCAAGTCATTCCATATCCCAAGGAGGACCTGGCTAATTTAAATTCTCCCTTACCCTTCGTGAGCTGTCTGGTGGTATGATGAGCCAAATCAATATGTTTTTGGTAGAGCACCTGATTTTCACACTGATTATACCTTTTAGTTAAAATGATATTCACATTAAGGTTTCGCTCTTCCTTTAGTTGAAGTTTAGCAGTAATTCTGTCCATTCATTGACCCACTCTCATTTATTCAACAAATTTTTTTTTTGGTATCTCCCTCTGGTCCTGCACTATGCTGGCCACTGACAATATAGTAATGAACACTTATAGACATAGTTTCAGTCCTCTTGGCAGTGACACTCAATGGTAGAAACCAATGTTGCATTTTAATTGTGTAGATATTTTAGTTAAATTATTATTACTTTTTAAATTTTATTTTAAAGAGAGAGAGAGAGAGAGAGAGAGTGAGCACGGGCAGGGGAGAGGGGGAGAGGGGGAGGGAGAGAGAGAGAGAGAGAGAGAGAGAGAGAGAGAGAATCTCAAGCAGGCTCTGTGCTGCGGGAGCTCGATCCTACCACTCTGGGATCATGATCCGGGCTGAAATCAAGAATCAAACACTGAGTCAACTGAGCCACCCAGATGCCCCTAAATTATAATGTTTATAGACCATCTGAAGGGGAGGTTCAGAGTTAATTGAGAGTTTAAGAGAATTTGATCTTGTTTGGAAGATATAGAAACTGATGAGATTAAAGAATATGCAGGAGTTAACTAGAAAACATGGGAGGAAAGAGAATTTCAGGGAAAAAAAATCGGTATTTATTAAAGTTCTTTTGAAGTGTATGGGCTTGGTTGGGTCCAATTTTGGCAATATTGGACTCGGGATGCAATTATGATGTTTAAAAAGGACTTGAAGTAATTAAGGTGTATGGATCTAAAGCTCTGGGGAGATGTGTATAGGGAATAATAAAGACATGGGTGTATATGACAGTCTTAGGGAGTAAGTACAGAGTGAAAACAAGAAAGGATTAGGAAGAGCCTTGAGAAATTATGACAGCTGTACCTTGGCAGATGCTGTTGAACTTATAAAAGAGAGGAACCAGAAAGGCATGAGGACTATGAAGTAAGTGCTTTGAGAAGGGGAAAAGAACTCTTCCTACTCCATTAATGATTATATCACAAGGGCCCTAGTTTATATGTTATTCCATAGGTTTTATTATAGAATCAGATAATTTTAAGTGTTATTTAATTTTTTGGAAGATTGCTAGAAATATTCTCAAGCTTCAAAACCCACTGTTGCAGAAGATCCAGCATGTGTGCCAATGTAATGTATGCCCTTACCGTGAAATGGTGACAAGCATAGACCTTCAAAATTGGCAAAATATTAAAATGTTGTAAAAATTAATATATTTTTATTAATTCCTCATACATGATAACATTCGCTTGGATACCCGAAATTTATGTTAGATTAACATGTATTAATTCTTACTTTTCTATTTCATGAACATCAGAGACTAAGTTCAGGTAACATTTGCTATTATTAAAAATGGTCCTATAATTTTGCTTGCTTGGTTCTAGTTTTGATTACTTCTGGCCTGAGAAAATCTAGTTCATGATGCTGGTGCTAACGAGTTTCACCTATATCAAATTATTTTCTTGAAGAACTGACCTTTGCAGAAACACACTTTGAAAGTTAGGAGGTTTTGGAGTTAATCCAAAGAGCAACTTCCTCCCTGCCCCTGCCATTGATTTGAATTTAAGCAGAAAGTCTATATTGTCAAACTTATTACAAACTTTTATATATAGTTTCAAAGTCTTCAGTTTTTCCAATTCATATGACACGTGCAAAATCTTTTCCGTAAGCAAAGTAAGAATAAGGGTAAAAATAATCCCACACTACACTAACACTGAATTAGAAAATTCAGTATTGGAAAGCTTTCTAAAAGAAAATGATTTTTCATTAGGCTATGAACATAATCTATAACCTCAAACGTTGATATTTCTAAAACGTTAATACAAATGAAATGATAAGTCCTTAAAAATAAAGTCTAAATTATGTTGAAAAATAAGTAATTGTTTTCTATAATATATAGGTCAATTAATTGTAAATTATTTCCCTAAGGATAATTTCCTTAGGGTAATTAATATCCTCCTCAGATATTGAGTAAATATGAAATGGTAGTTTATGGGAAAAGGTAGCTCTTCCATAATGGGGAACATCTTTTACAACCTCTAAGCGTGTGGGCTACATTCGTGTAAAATATAGTGATGTGTCTTCACTATATGTTTTTATATTTCTGGCAGTTGACATTGTAACTGGCGTGTTGTTAGAGTTAGTAAATGTTTGGTGAATAGGTAAAAATAAAAGCACAGTGCATTAATAATAATTTCTAGTTAGAAACTATCTAAGTTTTAGAAAAATCAAATATTCAGTTTAAACTAAAGCCGTCATTTTGGCTAAAATGATTAACCTAATGTAGAGAAACTGCTTTGTCATTTCTTTACCTTTACATGAATTAGACATAAAACCAATTCCCTGACTGGGACGTGAGCAGGGAGAGATGAGAAGTTAAGGTGCTCTGGGGTCTTTTTGAAGATGGTTACTAGTGGGGAAGAGAGTGATCCTATTGAGAAAGGGTGACAAGATGAAAGAAGCTTCTCTTCACAATCAAGATCAGAAAGAAAATTGAAAAAGCAATGGAGAAAGAGTATCACAAAATGTTAGGCTTATGTTAAGGGAAAGAGCATAAGAAAGAGCTTTAGGGTACAAAGTAGCCCTTACCTAGGACCATCAAGATTTGGCCCTGGTTACTGAAAACACACACACATATATACACATTCATGCGTCCTACGTGCATGTGTATTCATACATTCCATACATAAATGTGAACAATCCACAAGCACGAGCTAACATCACATTACATGGTACAAGATTTTAGGTACCGAGATAGAATTGGCACTAGGCATACCTTAATCAACTCACTATTCTGGCATCTTGCTTCTCTCATAAAATATGGGCACAGCATCTCTGTTCAACTACACAGAGGTCTCATGTTACTTTCATGTATTGCAAGTCAGGTTAGGGATAGAAATCAAAGTAAAGGGAAGCAATGTGAAGGCTGCAAAACAAATGACAAGATCAATCTTGACTTTCTTTTTAAGTCTAGAAGGGAAAAAAGAAAGACCTTGATCAATCAACACGTATTTATTGAGTGAAAAATCTCATTAAAATCTTAAATGTTAATTTTGACCTGAGAACATTTTTACATTCTTTTAATTAGACCTTTAAGCAAATACATTCTATTTGTGAGCTCTTATGAGCTCATATACCATTGATCACCAAACGTCTTGGTTTATGATCTTATAGAATACTTTTTTTTTTTTTTAATTTGGAATAGAGGAGACTACTGTCTTTTATGTTTAATCAAGCATTTGACTTTTCTTAAAAAATATTTTCTGTATCAAAAGACATATCTGTCTTTTCTGTATCATAGTTAAGAGTAATAAATGAGCTTTACAACCCCCCAGAAGAAGTTGAAAAGGAAATTAAGCAACCTATTCTTGAGTCATTTTCTTTTTGTAATCCAGTTACATTTTAATTATTTTAAGCTACTTTTGAAGTTAAATTTTCTCTTGTAAGCACTAGCACCCTAATGTGAAAGACATTTTTAAATAAATAGACATTTCTGTGGCTTGAGACAGCTAATAAAGTTTCTAAAGATGTTTAACAGGTAGGAAATGATGTAGCTGCTGAAATGACCTGGCTTATTCTCTTTGGACTGTTTTATTCTCAGAATAAATAGGACCTCCTCCAAGAATAGGCTAATATAGACCATGCATTAGTCTATTTTAAAGTCTGAATTAGTATGGCAATTCAGTTCAGACTTTAAAACATACTGCAACAGATTTAAAAAATTCAGAGCCAGTAGGGAAGAAAATTTATGGTAAAAGCAAAGGAAAATTGCCTAGGACTGGGGAGGGGAGCCACAACCATCAAAAAAAGTGATCATCAAAAGATAGGCTGGTATTTGCTGATATGAAGGGTATACTGAGCTTCTAAAAACAGTATAGAAGTGTGTGTTCCAGTTAACGAGTTAAAATCCTTTCAAAATGTCAGAGACAATCTAACGAGACTTCTCCATTTCTAATTTCTACGCAGTAACAAGGTTAATCAAACCATGAAGTAATAGTGAGGGCTTTCACAATTAATGTTGTAAAATACATAAACCAACAGCTAATTAATCAGCCCTAAGGTCACTATACCGCTTGCAGAAAATTAGTAATAGCAAAGATTCATGACAGAGAGAGAGAGATGACAGGTCATGCTCTGTGAGTTTCAATTTTAACTAGCGAAGACTGTCGGAGTTCTCTCTAAGCTGCAGTAGTCTCTGTCTTTCTTTTTTAACAGCAGTAGAAGCTGGCTAGTATTGGAAATAATTATATTTTGAACATATTTAGAAAGTTCAAGTAACTGTGTCCTTTGTGGTTTTTAACTATGGGGAGAGACAAGGAACATTCAGTTAAATACATGAAACAAGTTTACTAGATGATATATTTAACCTTTCAAGCATTTTAGCATAAAAATGTCTTACTTGCCTTTTTTTATGCATACCAATTTCCAATTAACATATACTCAAGAAAGATGAGAATCAGAGAGATAGATTAATCATAAGAAATTAGCTATATGAAAGCACTTGTGTAAATCCTTTGTTTTTTAGATATAAACTGAAATTATTTTATTTATTTATTTTTAAATTTTTAATATTTATTCATCTGTGAGAGACAGAGATAGAGCATGAGTGGGGGAGGGGCAGACAGAAAGAGAGACAAGAATCTGAAGCAGGCTCCAGGCTCTGTGTTGTCAGCACAGAGCCTGACGTGGGGCTTGAACTCACGAACCATAAGATCATGACCTGAGCTGAAGTCAGATGCTTAACCAACTGAGCCACCCAGGCGCCCCTAAATTGAAATTACTATTTGCAAACATTATTTCCTTGGGGAGCCACCATTTGACATCCTAAGTAAAAGGAAATAAAGGTAATATTTTAGATATATCACTATAGTACAAAATGATTTTGAATTTCTTTCAAAGGTTAAGGAAAATAGAATGAGCAAATATGAACAAAACATTGATGTCTATGAGACCTTGTTAAACGAAAAAGTAAAGAACTTAGTGATTCTATGGAGAAGAGATTATGGGTCAACAGAAATACCAAAGAATCTAAGCCATTATAGTATTTGGAGTTTATGTGTCCAAAGAAATAATTCACATCTTTGAAGCAAGAAAAGGAAAAATAGATAAGCAAAATGCACATTCAGTTTGTAGCTTGTGGAATAATTTTTTGGTTTGTTAGATGACAGAATTACTTTTAGAAATTAGGTGTATTTTATCATCAAAATCAAGTATAATTTTCTAATCATTTGAAATTTTAAAAGTTTTTTTTTTCAAAAAATGAATCAAAGTTTACACACCATCTTATCCTTTGATTTCCCCCCACTTATAGATATCCTGGGGCACATTCCATATTAGTGCATACAGATCTGTCTACTTTTTGGAAACACAATTATATCATTTTCCTTATGGACATAACACAGTTTATTTAATCACTACTGTATGTATGAGCATTTCTTTTTCTGTTTCTTTTTCTTTTTTTTCTTTTTTCTTTTGAGAGAGAGAGTGTGTGTGTAGGCATGCATATAAACCGGGGAGGGGTAGAGGGATTGGGAAAGAGAGGGAGACTCTTAAGCAGGATTCATGCCCAGCGCACAGCCTAAGGCAGGGCTCAATCTCATGAGTATGAGACAATGACCTGAGCCAAAATCAAGAGTTGAATACTTAACTGACTGAGCCACCCAAGCACTCCTGAGCATTTCTTTCATATATACAAATATCAGTCATGTTAGGTTCTCAAAATAAGTAATAAATCTGTTTTAAAATAAAAATTACTCCCTTTGTAAATATTTTTGCATTAAATTTTAAAACAATACAAACAACAAATTTGAAAAAAAAATATATAAGAAGAGACAAATGTCCCAGGGTATCCAATCACAGATAACCGTTGTCAAGGTTAGGGGAACGTAGTTGATAGCGCCTCCCTTAGAATATACATAGCTAAAGGAGAATATACATAGCTAAAGGGAAGCATAATTGTAGTAAAATAGGTTGATACTAGTGTTTAGCATTTAAATTTGTTGTATTTCAACCCAAAACAAGATAAGGAATTTAAAGATAAATTGTAGAAATTGTTAAAGGGGAGATAAATGTGGGTTTTTTTTGTCTCATATAAGGATGTATTAGTTCTTAAAAGGTCATTCTCAGATTAAAAATACTATAAAAATATTAGTAGAAGTAATGTTTAACTATAGTTTTCAATATGTGTGAGGTTTATAATTCCCTTAAGTGAATGATAGGTATAATGGCACTCATACATTCCTAGCTCTCCTATATCCATAACCTAATCTTTCATTATTATATAAGCAATTGACAAAGTTTCACCCATTTTTGTTCTAGTTTTTTTAAAATGTTTATTTTTGAGAGCGAGAGATAGGGTGCAGGTGCACAAGTGTGAGTGGGGGAGGGGCAGAGAAGGAGGAAGACAGATCCAAAGTGGGCTCTGCGCTGACAGGAGATAGCCTCACGCGGGGCTTGAACTAACGAACCCTGAGATCATGACTTGAGCCAAAGTTGGAAGCTAACCGACTGAGCACCCAGGCACCCCCTGCTCTATTTTGTAATTATAAAAAACATTGTGTGGGGACTTAATTATCTGATTAAATCATTCCATACGTAATGCTGATCCTCTTATTACCTTCTTCAGTTTTTAGGCTGTTACTTGAATTCATCACTTGGATGCCTATTTTTTATTGTTAAGTAGTGTTTTGCAGTGTTGTACTATAAATAATCCTACTTTCGTGGAAATCCACAAGTTGCAGTTGGAATCCAACACATAAATATATCAAAGGCTGAAGCTGAATTGTATGTGTGTTATGTTATTTTCTAAGGCCAGCAGTAGTTGTCTTCATGCATTCAGTTAGAATCTTATGCCAAAAAATTCTTAGGGAACACTACTAAAATGAAGCTAAAATCCCTAATAACTTGCAGGACTCTTTCGCATAAAGCTTAGACAGTGTTGAGCGAATGTCTCCACTACCCAGATAAATTCTTTTGTTCTTACGTATGTCTTGGTGTGCAGATATGTACAATACCACCCCCACCACACGCACAAACACACCATGTCAGTGTGTAACTAAATCAGAGATGCATTGAATCTATCTTATTAGAAAGGGTAGAGACAGTTTTCTTTCATTCCTGTTCACCTATATAATGTGATTTCTTAAAAAATGAGATCTTAATTATTATGATTCATCCAGCATAGGAGTTCAAAGTTGTGCATTTTAAATTTTGATTTGAAGATTCAAAAAGTCCTTTGCTGTGAAAAAAAGCTGTTTCTATGATTACTTTATGAAATACAGTTCACTTGAAAATTGAGGGTATATAGCATGTAAATTTTGACTTTAAAAAGTGAGACTGCCTTGCTTTCTAAACTCATTTTTTTTTTAACATTTGATCCCATCTTTTCCTCCTTTCCACAGCTTTAATAAAATGGGAGATGAATGAAAAATGTTTTCGGGCCTGATTATAAAACAGTGAACATTTCCTGTATGGGCACATGCACATATGAATTACCGCGGAAATGGATCTTTGATTACTCCTATAACTTTATGGAAGTTATGATTTGTGATATCAGTGAGGACCAGAAATCATTTTCAATATTGTCATTGCAGCGCAGATCAAACCTACTATGGAAAAACAAGTTAAGTGGTTGCTAGCTGGTTGCTCTCCCTATCATTACAGAGCACTTTAGGAGGTCCCCTTTTATTCATGTCAGCTGTATGGTTTAATTTAAAAGTAATTCCAAGCATTTAACATGCTTCCTTCATTTTAAAGAGTACTTCTTAAAAATGAAAAGGATTCAATCACTTTTTGGAGACAGACAGAGGGTACAATATAAATGTAAGTCCCATCAGTGCAGGTCTGATGGTTTCTGATTTAAATAGTTTTTATTAAATATGAAATGTCCAAATTACCTAATCATTGTCTCCTGTAAGATAAACACAGTTTTCCCAGGCCTTTCTCCAGAGTCTTATCTCAGAGCTGCAGGATGTCAGTTGATAATGTTGCCTTCGTGTTAGACAAGCAGACGAAATAATTTGATTGTACTGCTTGCCATGTTGTTCTAAGCAGTTCTTTAAGAACTAAAACCACTTTGTTTCTGGTGGCATGACAAAGCCCATTACTTTCATTTTTTTGAACTCCTTAAAAAGCTTCAACATCAATAAGACTGCTTTCAGAATACACTGGTATAATGTGTTTAGTCTTGTCTAGTCTATCCATCCAGAGGTAGACATAAAACAAAAGTTAGGATAGTAGGAAAAACGTTTTTCATGCCACAAAACATGGCAAAATTACAGGTAATTACTTTTTAAACTGACAATCACTGAACTGAGTGTTTAAAGATACATTTTAAATAAATTATTCAGAAACCTATAAACCTATACCCAGATGCTAGGCAGTAACTTCTGTAATGTTTGAATAATATTTTGAAATGATCATAAAAAGACCATGAGAAAATGATCAAAATAATCTTTACCATTATTTTCTGAGGATAGGAGTAAATTATTTCATTCAAAAAATGTTAAATGGCAAGTATTCTAATTATTTTACACTCATGGCGTAGGAGCACAGGAAATGTAAAAATCAATTTAATATAATTAGAACCATACTCAGAATAGGAGTTTGGACAAGGATAAACTTGAAGAAAAATAGATTCTTGCAAAAATAGATTAAAATCAAAGCTTAAGGTCAGTGGGCACCCACTTTGTGACCTTAAACAATACACACATTTTAAGTCCAGTTTCCTTATTTATAAAATAAGAAGAGAGTAATAGCTCCATGAAGTTACAACATCTAATTGACTATCTCTGCACTGACACTGATGGACAGGCATCGGCATGGTCCCTGTCCTAAGGTAGCTTATGTTCTTGTCCAGAGAGCAAAAAACATAATTCATTGTACACATAAATATAAAATTGTTATTATACTAAGTACTAGGAAGAAGAGTAGCATGGAATTGTGATGCCTCCAGCTTTGCTTTTCTTTTTCAAGATTGCTTTGGCTATTTGGTCTTTTTTGTGGCTGCATACAAATTTTAGGGTTGTTTGTTCTGGTTCTGTGAAAAATGCTGTTGGTATTTTGATAGGGATTCTATTAAGTCTATGTAGATTACATTTGGGTAGTATAGACATTTTAACAATATTTGTTCTTCCAATCAATGAGCATGGAATGTCTTTCCATTTCTTTGTGTCATCTTCACTTTCTTTCATCAATGTTTTATAGCTTTCAGAGTACAGGTCTTTCACCTCTTTGATTAAGTTTATTCCTAGGTATCTTATTATTTTTGGTGCAATTGTAAATGGGATTGTTTTCTAAATTTCCCTTTCTTTGTTTCTTTCTTTTTTTAATTCTCTTTCTACTGCTTCATTATTAGTGTATGGAATAGATTTCTGCACATTGATTTTGTATCCTGCTATTTCACTGAATTTATTTTTCAATTCCAGTAGTTTTTGATGGAGTCTTTCAGGTTTTATATATACAGTATCATGTAATCTGAAAATAGTGAAAGTTTTACTTTTTTCTTACCGATTTGGATGCCTTTCATTTTTTTTGTTGTTGTTGTCTGATTACAGTGACTAGGACTTCCAGTATTATAGTGAATAAAAGATTCCAGACTCCTTTATGTTACAAAGCTGTAGTGATCAAAACAGTATGGTACTGACACAAAAATAGACACATAGATCAATACAACAGAATAGAAAACCCACAAATAAACCCATGATTATATGGTCAATTAATCTTCAACAAAGCAAGACAGAATATTGAATAAGAAAAAGATAGTCTTTTCAACCAATGGTGTTGGGAGAATTGGACAGCTACATTCAAAAGAATAAAAGTGGATCACTTTCCGACACCATCATAAAAATAAATGCAAAATGGATTAAAGACCTAAATGTGAGACCTGGAACCATAAAAATACTAGAGGAGAGCATAGGCAGTGATGTCTCTGACATTGGCTGTAGCAACATTTTTCTACATATGTCCCTTGAGGCAAGAGAAACAAAAGCAGAAATAAACTATTGGGACTGCATTGAAACAAAAAGTTTCTGCACAGTGAAAGAAACAGTCAGTAGAACTAAAAGGCAGCCTATGGAATGGGAGAAGTTATTTGCAAATGACATATTCGATAAAGGGTTAGTATCCAAAATATATAAAGAACGTATGAAACTCAACACCAAAGAAAACAAACAACAACAACAAAAAAAAAACAAAAAACCCCAAATAATCCAATTATTTGGTGGGCAGAAGACATGAACAGATGTTTCTCCAGAGCAGGCATCCAGATGGCCAACAGACACATGAAAAGATACTCAATGTCACACATCATCCAGGAAATGCAAATCAAAATTGCAATGAGATATCACCTCACACCTGTCAGAATGGCTAAAATCAAAAACAAAGAAAGAACAAGTGTTGGTGAGAGTGCAGAGAAAAAGGAACTCTCTTGCACTCTTGGTGGTAATTCAAACTGGTGCATCCACTGTGAAAAACAGTATAGAGGTTCCTCCAAAAGTTAAAAATAGAAGTACCCAAGATCCAGTAATTGCACAACTGGCATTTACAAAAAATACAAAACACAAATTCAAAGTGATACAAGCATTCCTATGTTTTCTGCAACATTATTTACAATAACCAAATTATGAAAGCAGCCCAAGTGTCCATCAATCGGTGAATGGATAAGGATAAGGTGAATGGATACCATATATATATATATATACACACACACACATACACACACATATACGTATATATATGTATGTATATATGTATATGTATATATATATATAAGTATATATATTGTTTTCTTAATTTCCCATATATATATATATATATATATATATATAGATATAGATATAGATATAGATATATGGGGATTAGGGAATGCACTTATTGTGATATATGACTGGGTCATATATGGAATTGTTGATTCACTATTGTGAGTAACAGGATTAACTGGAACTAAAATAGAGAAAAAGAGCTGCATGGCTCCATAACAGTTTCTATTAGGGACATTTGAAGTACTTAGTGAAGTTAGGAAAGATTTGTATTAGGGCAAAGATCTGCTGCAGTTTGATTGAATTAACTGGGTAAATAAAGGAAGGAAAAACATTTTCGACAGAGGGACTTGGTATGTAAAGGTATAATGTCATGGGGGTGGGGCTGAAAGAAGAATTAACAGAATAACAGAGAAGGAAGAACATTGTGGGAAGTGAGGTTTAAAAAAGGGAGACTACCCAGTACTCGGGAGAACATTCGTAAGGATTTTTGTCCTTATTTCCTGCAAGGTAATCCTTTGAAAGGATTTAGGAAGAAAGATGATTTCCAATCTGCTCTTAAAAAACAGACCATTCTGAGTCCTGAGGGAGGTTCTAGGATTGAAAATGTGTGTATGAATTTTCAAATGCTCCCAGTGCTGGTTGTGTTTCTTATCTTTATCATGACCACGTTCTGAAGAGAATGTTACCTGTTATTTCATTTCATTTCATTTCATTTCATTTCATTTCATTTCATTTCATTTCATTTCATTTCTTTATTATTTTTTAAGAACCAGGGATAGGACTAATGTATATGTGATTGTAAATACAGAGTAGTAAATAGATACCAATTTATTGACACAATGAAATTGTAGGATAAATTTTTCAACAAAAGGTCCATTAATGAGTTCTTAGATTTTTACGAATCTAAGAATGAATGTTCTTTCCAAGGAAAAACAATTTTTGTACTCTAACATGATAGTATTTCTATTCTTATTAATTATAAAAAATACATTATAGTAAAAAATATTATAAAATAATATGTTTAAATGAATGCTTATATTTTGAAGTTATAGAAAAGTGGTACATTGATGCCCAGGTTTTATTAATTAATCTTTTCAAGTTACATAGACTGGTATTGGTATTGAGTTAACTCCAAAACAAACCAACCAGCCAAACAAAAAGCACGCTAATTCCTAGAGCCTCCAATTCAGGAACCAATGGGAGAGAACCATTGTGATAGAAATACCTATTCCTTTAGAGTCTCCTTTAGAAAAAATTACACTCTCACCATCAAGTAACTAAACTTGGGCAAGTTACTTAACCCCTCTGGGATGCAGTTCATCTGAAAATTGAAGGTTCTGACTGGAATGACCACTAAGTTCCTCTAACATGGTGCTATTAGATACACTTTAAATAGTGACTATGAAAAGACACTCAATGAACTGCTGTTGGGAGTCAGCCATCAAAGCCATCTTCCTTTGTTCTTTTGAGTAGGAATATTATAAAATAGCACTTTGGGGAAATTGCTAACAGACTGTCTCATAATGAATATACCTTTTTATTCCCTTAGTATCAGTTATCAAAGTTTGAATTTTTCAAGGTATATCTCATGTATTGCCGTCAAATTTTATCTTCCATCAGAAATCATCAAGAATAATTGTATTATTTTTTCACACTACTGTTGATATATGAGTTTTTAAAAATATGGGTTGATGTGCACATCTGGTTAAAAGATGTTTCCCCTGCTTTTTCTCTAAGTACTTGACTAACTTCTTAATTCTGAGGGATCAACACTAATTTCCAGTGTTTACCAGCAATCATAGAAGACTAGCAGTTAAAAAGCCATCAGGCCTGTCACATTTTTCAAAGAACATAATCCCTTTCCAGATGGCCCTTCATTTGGCTAATGGAGAGCCTAAGGGGATAAAAATGTCACCTGTTGTAGCTAGTCAACAGTATTAATAAAAACACAAAAATAGACCATTCATGCAGGGGCAACAACCCAAAAACAGATTTATGAGTTCCTTTACTGAGTTAATTTGCAATGATCATCATTTTAGCATTTTAAAGTTTCCAGTTCCTCTCTGAATGTTCTAATCCTGTTTATAAAGAACACCAAGAGATATTAAAAAATAAAAATTCATTTTCAAAAGCTAAAAAATTTTTAAACATTTATACCACATAAAACAAGTAAATAATTTTTAAATGTATTTCTCATGTGAAAGAGAATAGTCACGTAAAGAAACATCTATACGTGTTTTTGAAACTCTGGTAAGATGTGGGCAACCCTTTTCTAATTCATCTACTAAATTACATTTCATAAACTAAGTTAATGCAACACTTTTTTTTTCAAAAGGCTGTTGTTTCTTTTCTCTTTCTCTAACTTTATACAAGAGATGCATTCTGTCTGCAGTGTATTCTCTACCTGATAAAATCTTACTGATCATTCAAATTCCAATTCACAATCCCCGTATTTAAATTTCCATTATTGGTATCCATATTTCAAGTAACTACCAAGGTCACAGATGCTGAAAAATGAAATGCATGGATGGCTAACCATTGCAAAGAGATTTTTCTGAAGTCATCAAGTTCACTCCCTGATATTATAGCACAGAAGATGTTGAGTCCAATTTATAGGATAATCCAAAATCATAATGTATTAGTTGAGTTAAATTCTCACTAAGTCAATTGGTTTCAATTTGTGTGGAATATTTTTATCTTAGTTACTATGCAACAGAAAAATGTAGCAGGACTATATACATTTAAAAAGTGCACTAGTCTATTTTTTTGTTTGTTTCTTTTTTCTTCGTTATTCATTTGTTCTCAAATTCCATGAGTGGAATCAACTGGTATTTGTTTTTCTTTGTTTGACTTATTTCACTTAGCATTATACCCTCTAGGTCCATCCATGTTGTTGCAAATGGCAAGATCTCATTCTTTTTATGCCCAAGTAATATTCCATTGTGTTTATACAACACATCTTCTTTATCCGTTTGTCTATGGATGGATACTTGGGTTGCTTTCATATATTGGCTATTGTAAATAATGCTGCAGTAAACATACAGGTGTATATATATTTTCACATTAGTGTTTTCATTTTTACTGGATAAATACTCAATAGTGGAATTACTGAGTCATATGGTAAATCTATTTTTAAATTTGTGAGGAACCTCCATACTGTTTTCCACAGTGGCTGCACCAATTTTCATTCCCGTGAGTAGTGCATGAGAGATTCTTTTTCTCCATATCCTCACCCTTGTTATTCTTGTCTTTTTGATAATGGCCATTTAGACAGATGTACAGTGACATCTCACTGTGGTTTTGATTTGCATTTCCCTGGTGATTTGTGATGTTGAACATCTTTTCATGTGTCTGTGGCCATTTATATGTCTTCTTTGGAAAAATGTCTATTCACTTCTTTACCCAGTTTAAAATTATGTTATTTGGGTTTTTTTTTTTTTTTTGGTGTTGAGTTGCATAAATTCTTTATATATTTTGGATATTAAACCCTTATCAGATATATCATTTGCAAATAGCTTCTCCCATGCAGTAGGTTGCCTTATCATTTTGTGAATGTTTTTCTTCATTGTGAAAAAGCCTTTTATTTTGGTAGGGTCTCAATAGTTTAATTTTGTTTTTGTTCCTCTTGCCTAAGGAGACGTATCTAGAAAAATATTCTTATGGCTGATATCAAAAATATTATTCCCTATGTGTTTTTCTAGGAGTTTTATGGTTTCAGTTCCCTCATGTAGGTCTTTAATCCACTTTGAATTTATTTTTGTGTGTGGTGGTATAAAAACAAAAACAAAAACAAAAACAGACTCTTAAATACACAGATCAAGCTCATGTTTGCCAGAAGCGAGGTAGCTGGGGGATGGGTGAAATAGATAAAGGGGACTAAGAATAGTACTGTGATGAGCAGTATGTAATGTATAGAATCATTCAGTAATTGTATCGTACATCTGAATCTAATCTGACACTGTATGTTAATTTTACTTCAATGAAAAAAAATCCACTAGAAATAAAACAAGCCAGGCCTGTTAGCCTATTCTACCTTATGTTTTTGTTGTTTCCATGAAGTAAAACTAAGACACAAACATTTCATAATTTCCTTTTCTTATGGCATAAAGACATATTCCAAAAATTACGTTTTATGTATTTCAAATAATCAAAAATTTTTTCTAGTTTTTAGAATGCTATATTTTTTTTCTTAAAAGTCATAGGGTATATTGAAAGCAAATGTCAACAATATGCATGCATAATATTATCTCTTTTGTAGCACTTAAGGTACATTGTAAAAGTTCAACAAATCTCTATAGTTCATTGAACAAGTCACTAACAAAGAAGTAAAACAGCATTTTCTTCCAGGTCTAATTTAAATGCCAGTGTCCATTCAACAACCTTTACTTATCAAGAAAGAGCATAGTTAATAGTGGAAGATCTTCCAACCAATAGTTGCACACGTAAGGTAAAAACCACAAGATTAGAAACTAGTTTAGATAGTCACACAATTACCTTTACTGTGAATTGAAACAGTGTTTTATGAGTTTATTGCTTACTTTTTGGTATTGCCTAAAAATATGTAAGAAAGCTTTCAGGGATAATTTTAAATTTTAGTTATAACACTAGGAACACTTTGGAGGAGATGTAAAATTCTCTTAAATGGAGTAAGATTCCTAATCTAGCATTTCACAAGAAGGAATGTGTCCTTCAGTTGGAATGAAACAAAACAAAACAGCCTTGATGTTGGCATTTTATTTTGTGAAATCTTAAAAACACTATTTCAGAGTAATTAAATGAGAGTCTTGGTCAAAGTCTTCATTGCATTCTTAGCAAATTAAAAAAAAACATTTCAAATGATAATATTTAAGCAATTTTCTAGAAATCTTTGTTTTAGGTCCTATAGTACACCAAAATGATTATATGTATCATATTGAGTACTTATATTTTTTCTACTGAAATCAGAAAGTTAAAACTAAAGTTTCAAAAACACAAGAGACACATATATTAAAAAAAAAAAGAAAAATCTTTAGAAAGTATCAATTAAAGTATCCCACAAAAGCAACTGAAGACAAAAACATTACAACAGAGACTTTATGCGTCTCTAACTAGGTATTCATTTGGAAATCTGCTTTCCACTGGTAGAGAAATCATGCTACCTGATAACAACCCTGGATGTCATATTTTCATTTTTTTCTGCATACAGTTCAACAACCAATATTCAAGCTTTAAAGAAAGGAACTATTGACTAAAATTCCTAGGTTCTGGAATATAGCAGGAATATAAATGATGGCTTCTTATCAATTCTGAAATCCCTTACAGAAAGGAAGCCACCACGACAAAAAGAATATTTATGGGTACACTTCTAAAAGATGGTATTTCTAAATTTAGAAGAATTTTTCATATTATTTAAATAATACATTATCAATATTGACCCAGAAAGTCATATAAAATTTGGTCAAAGCCTAATTCCTTAATTTTACCTTTAGTTGGAAATCCATTGGGGCCATATAGTGTTTGGTTATTTTAAAATCCCAAGGAATTGTATTTTCACTCTTTCGTCTTTGACATACATTTTTTTTTCCTCCCCGCATTGCTCCTTATACCGGTTTCAATGCACTGTTTCCAACAGGAAACTCTGTTGGAGTTTGAAACTCTTGTCTGCAGCTATTTATACCTCATAGCAAACAAACTGGAAGATCCCAAGTATGTATGTGTGTGTGTGTGTGTGTGTGTGTGTGTGTGTGTGTATACATATATATATGTTTTCTTTTCAGAGTTTACAAAACAAACAAAGAAGTCCATCTATTAAATTTTCCCAAAAACTTTTGGCAGTTACCTCTAAAGGAATCAGTTAAAGATATATATATATATTCCCTCTTAAAAGGGGGCTTAACCATAAAATGCTTTAGGTAGACATTGCTTCCAACTAAATATTAGTTGTTTTAACTGCATTATAAAATAAAGGTTATAATATCTAAACACCAAGGACTCTTGTAAGGATTGTATGAGATGATTCATTTAAAATGTTTAGCATATTATTTGGGAAATAATAAATCTTCAATGAATGTTATATAATAATTAAGATACATGGGAATTAATTATGAAGATCCTGCCTCCACATAATACGTAGGGGAGGTATAAGCATTTTAAGTTTTAGTTACATGTATAAATGTCTCTTCAGGTTGTGGGACATAGAATTCTTATTTTTCACCTAAATAAGCAATATAAAATAATTTTTTAATCTACCAGTTGTGATCATCATTTTTTGGAGAGGAAAAAAAAAATAGGATGCTGTTTGTTTTCCTAACAAGACAACTATTACATTGATGAGGCTATATTTTTAAAAATAAAATAAGAAAGAAAAAAATAACTATTCCCTTCTCATTTCTATGAATACACTAGTCTCATTAGATATGTACTATTGTATTTATCTAAATAATTCAGGGACTAACAAAAGAACATCTGTGAAACAAAGCACTACCCCTTGAGATTTAAATTCTCGTAAATGAGTTAAAACAGCATATTAACTACTATCAATATCATAGAATAAGCCAATTATGAAAATGATCATCATCATTTAACAAAGTGAAATGGAGATATTACAAGGATATTGTCCAAGGTCACTGTAATTCACAAGTGAAATTTATAGTCTGCTTTTTAGATTCAATTTTGTTGCTAATTGATACATTTTGATGGATAACACAGTAATTACCTACCTGGTCCTAGACTTAATTTCTTAAACACTTTGAAAGAATATTTCAAACACTTTACAAGCATTTAATTATTTTCTGTTATTTGTATATTTTTCAACACTGTAAGTTACCTCTGTTTGAAAACTGCATTTATATTAGTCACTGCTGTATTTCAGCTCTAGCAATAATGTCTGTGATGCAGTAGGTGATCATTAGATATCTTTTAAGAGACAAATCAATCTTGAAACATAAAACAAGACTAAGCAGCTGCTTCTGTGACACTGAGCTTGCAGTTTTTGAAGACATACAAAATTCTCTTGGAAAAACCTTTATGAAATATGTACAGAGGAATGTGCTAGTTACTACGGGGGATATAAACTATGAATTGGAATTTATACTTTGCGTCCAGTTTAAAATACAGTAGGTGAACTAACAAACAATGGTTAATTTTACATATATTATGAGAAGTAAAAATAAGTACTGGGGGCATAAAAATCAGTAGTGAGTGGAAAAATCAAGAATAGTTCTGGAAGATTAAGTAGATGGGTGTGTCAGGGGTGATAAAAAGAAAGTTGTGCAGACAAAAACTTAATGGAAGCAAGATCCACTTGACATGGCCCCAGATGATGCACAGGCAAGAAAGATTGAGAGACAGAGATAGATAGTACCAGACGGACTGGATGGAGGGAGAGAAGGAGAGAGACAGAATGAGATTCAGAGCAAAGATAATTATGGTTGTAATGGGAAAAAATGAGTGAGAAAAGGGTTGCAGAAGGAGAAGCTGGTTTGAATGCAAATGGAAAATGATTCATTTAAGACACTATATTAGGGTTATTTTCTAGCATCCTGTTTTAGCTAAGTGCATTAGTGACAATTTTGCTGCTATAACATAAAATGGTTAGGGGAGCACTGAGGAGTGCATAGGTAAAAAGCTAGATCATTGAGATTTGTTTTAGTGAAGAGTAATCTTTCATATTAGCACCATGCAGAATGTGATGCTGTTAAAGTTCATTATAGTGTTGTCAATTATCTGATAATTTACTGGTAAATGTGACATTTTGACCTACATTTAATAGTGAGGGATAGATCTTAAGTAGGTGATAGTTTTACTCCCTTATGTCAATATTTAAATATATCATGAACTATATGTTTAACTATTGACACAGTACAGTATTTCAGGATAGCTCCTCCTATGCTTCAGGCACTTTCTAAGTGCAGAGCAGTCAGGAGTAAAATTTAAATTTATACTTTGAGGGAGAAATAGATGCACGTTTAATAATGTGCATTCCAATATTTTAAGTGTTTCACTAGTATAAACACATTACCAAGACTGGATAGACAATAGAATGGCATTTCTCCTTGTTTGAGGAAGATTCAGAAATCTTCAGAGAGGAGATTTCACTTGAAATGTGCCTTAAACAAAGCCCAGTGTTACAACAAATAGAGGAAAAAAAAAAGGTAGGGGGGAATAAGAGGGGGAAGGGAAAGTACAGAAAGAAGATCATGAATAAATTAAGAGAGGAATTAACATTTTTTATGAAATGTATGTATCAAGAAGGAGCTTAAATATTAGAAATAGAAGAGTTGGAAGAGAAAACAGATTCAAGCTGAGCGTTGCACCGCATTGCACATTGTGCTTCTCAATAGGGAAAAGTGAATTATTCAGTAGAAGGGGATAAATAGTAATGACAACACTTGAACCTCTGGTAGGCCATAGAAAAAATGCTTGACTCTTTGTGCCTAAGCAATAGATTCCACCAGCCTGGATATCAGTGCAGGGATTTTCCAGAAAAAAGGGTCATGTTCAGAAAGCCCAGGCAATTTTGAAATTAAATTTGGGGTGGTACTTTGCAGGGTACTACATACCAGAAAGCAGTAAATCAGCATGGTGTTACAGGCTAAAGAACCCATTTTCAAAGAGTAAGTGAAGATATACAAGTCAATACACACCTATACACATGTATCTGTATGCATAAATATTCACCCACATCTATAGGTAGAGACATGCACACATGTATAAATGGACATAGCTTCATGTTTGTATATGCAGATTATTGTACTCTCTTAAAGTGTCTAGGGGTGCCTGGGTAGCTTAGTTGGTTGAGCATCCGACTTCGGCTCAGGTCATGATCTCACAGTCTGTGAGTTCGAGCCCTGCGTTGGGCTCTGTGCTGCTGACAGCTCAGGGCCTGGAGCCTGCTTCAGATTCTGTGTCTCCCTCTCTCTCTGCCCCTTCCCCGCTCATGCTCTGTCTCTCTCTGTCAAAAATAAACAAACATTAAAAAACATAAATAAATAAAGTGTCCATAATATTCTATGGCATGGTATAGAACATGATTTAATTATTTCCTTATGGAATATTTTTTAATTTTTTTGGACTTACAATAACTAATATAATAAACATTTTTGTACTTATTACCTTGATCTTGTACCTAGTAAATATTCTGACATTTACTCATTTATTTTAAAAGTCTCATTCTATCATTCTCTCAAATTTGGGTAGATACAAATGTTGTTAACAATTAATCACCAATTTTTTTTTCTTTCTAGTACTTATTATTTTAATTATTCTAAATTTAATACATTAGGAGAGCTATATAAAGTAAATTTGATTGAGAGCAAATGTCTTTGTAATGATAATTTTAATAGAAATGCCCTTAGGAATCATTCTTGGTATTTGCTGTAGATTTCTAATAGAAGATATTTAACATGAATTAAGAAATATTCCTTTGATTTTAAACTTATTAACTTAAAAAATCAAGAATAGCTCTTCAATATTAATGTGGTTTTTTTTTTTTTCATATCAAGTGAAATGATTGTAAGGTATTTTTCCTCCTTTGTTCTCTTAATAGAGTGATTCTGTTAATAAAGTTCCAAGTATTGAATCATCCCTTAATTCCTGGTATAAGTTCTAATTTTATTTGTGTCTTATTAATTTAATCTTCTATAATAGAAATCTTACTGATGCTTGTATCTGTGTGAATTGTATTTTTACATGAGTGTTTGTATGCTCATATGCATTTCCTTTGAACTTATTTCTCTGAAACAAATACAAACTTTTTGTCATTTTATGTTTCAGTTTAATAACATGGATTTTAAAGTTCTCACCTCTAGGGGCGCCTGGGTAGCCTATTAGATTAAGCATCTGACTTGATTTCGGCTCAGGTCCCCATCTCACAGTTGGTGAAATCCAGCCCTGAGTTGGGCTCCGTGCTGAGTGCAGAGCCTGCTTAGGATTCTCTCTCCCTCTCTCTGTCTCTGTCTCTCTCTCTCTCTCTGTCTGTCTCAAAATAAATAAAATAAACTTTAAAATAAATAAAGTTCTCACCTCTAATAATATGTGGCCTTCATACCATTCATGGCATGTACCCATATTTTCTTTCTTTCTAAGGTAATTTTGGCGACATACATTCTTAAAAATTTGTTAACTTCATTTCACTAATTTAATCTAGGTCATTAAATTTATTAGTGTAAATTTACACATTTATCCCAGTTACTTTTTTAGAAAGCCACATTTATGCTTTTCTGATGGCTATATTCCAAAACAAGTTATTCACACTCATGGACTTATACAGCTCTTCAAAAGCTCTTATTAATGCCCTTAATGGCATATTCATAATTCACAGATTAGCTCAGTCCATTAATTTAAGTCAGAAGGCAAATGATATTTTTTGAAATAAAATAATCCACGTTATGTTTTGGAGTCAAATCCAAATTTTACTTTTTTTTTTCTTTTTAAAGACAGAATAAGAGACATTAAAAAGCTTTGCTTGAAACCTTGAACTATGCTACAGTTCTTAAGGGAGACACAGTTTCTCTCTTCAAATTAGAATAATCAAGAAAGAACATTTTGTGAAGTACAGGAGAAAACAATTTGAATGGAGATACAAACATGTCAGGCTCGTTAGGCTATCATTTTTCCTTCCTTCAGCTATAAGAGATACTATTAATCAATTAATTCACTAGGTAGTCCTGATGTTACTTGTAAGTGATTACCATTAACAGGAACAATGGAAACTTACTCTTGCACAGAAAATCAAGAAAGCTAGCCTCAAGATTCTACCATGGTGGGTAGTCTCACTGGACTACTGTAGGAGGCTGTGATAAGGCAGAAGTAGTAGAGACATCTAAATTGAATGACCTTGACCAAAATTGCACAAAATGTAACTGAGGAACACCTTTCGGCTGCTTCTACCATTGGTTCTTCAAGGGTTAATGTGTATTTTTTTAATTTGTGGAGAGAAAAAAGATATATACATATATATTCATACATATCATATATCATATACGTATCATATATGTATCATATCATACATATCATATATCATACATGTATATTCATATATATATATATATATGAAAAGGAGTTTAAGATGGTCACAGACCTCATCCAAAACCAAATTCCTAGTGAGACAAGAATACCAAAAATGACAACAAACACACAAACAAAAACCCCAATAAGATTGAAGTATGTAGGTAAAGCTAGGAGATAAAGTGTGACATTATGGCATTATTCTCTCCAAAAAATAACCAGGTTATATCAAGTATTTCTCCTCTATACCAGCTTTTTCATCTGAATAGCTTTCTTTTATTCCCCCCATCCGTGCAGTATTATCACAGGTTCTCTATAATCATAGTATTGTGGCAATCCGTGATGATTATAATTTTTACTTGGGATTTCAATATTATTTTTCTGATGATTTTCTTATCCTGGTGGAATTTTCTAAAATATTTATTTAAATTGCTTCTTTTTTTTTTTAAGTGTAAAAACTGGAAACAGAATAGCTACATTGCAATATCTGGGTTAATATAACATGTAGGTACTATATTCCTTAACATTAACTATTAAAAAATAATAAAGCTCCAGAGGGGAGAAAAGACTCACTAAACATAGCTGGGATTTAAAATTATATTTTTCAGATTGTTAATTTATCATATGGAGTAAAAATAAGCCATAGGTAGGAAATGGAAACTCTACCAAATACCTCTGTGTTGCAGTAAACTTAATTATACAGCACACCATAAAATGACAGTAATATTAGAGAGGAAAAGTGGCAATTTCAGATGTGCAGTAACTGCTTTTTACAAGGATAGAAATTACATCAAGCACATATACCTATTCAGTCTAATACTGTTTTCTAGCAAGAGCCAGTGGGATTCACAGTCAAGGGGAGGGAAGGATTTAACTAAGCAGAAATCTGCTTAGTTCAGAAAAGGCTTGCCTACAAAACCACTGAATGTAAGTGTTTTCATTTGCTAATACATAATAAGTATCTAATATAAAAATGCACATTTAATCTTTAAATGTATGTGTACACATGTAAATGTAATAGCTTCAATCAAAACCATTATTAACGGATGAATTCATGGCTCTTAAAGGGGCTCTGAAATGCTTTTTATTACATTTGATCTATGTGTATATCACCTAAAATAACTTTATGAGGATAGCATCCTATTATGAATTTAATTGAATGAATCTTAATGTTTCTAAAGGGGCTTTTATATAATCGTGCCAAAAATCTTTTATTTAAAATTTCAAAAGATTATTATTGACTTCTTATTTTAAATTGGAAAGAGTATTATTGACTTTCTGCCTTCTATTATTACTTTCATTAATTTAAGGGAAATTAACATAATACCTTTCTTGGTACGTTGGTATTAGGTTTTTGTTATTAGTTTATTAACATACCAATCATGACCTTGCTTGATATCTGGGCCTAAAGGTTTCTATAAAGAAGATTTCTTGCCATACAAACCTTGTTTAGAATGATAGCTCTGCCAATTACTGTCCGTGTGACCTCAGGGAAATTCTCTAAAATTGAATCTATTTCCTCATCTACAAAATTGGTGCATTAATACCCATAAATTTTATAATTATTATCCAGGGAAGAAATAATGTATGGAGAGCTGCTGCTACACTGTTGAGCATATGGTAGGCTGATAAATTACCAATAGCTGTTATTTCTTTTAACATCATGTACATAGAGTGGTACGCGCTTGGCAGGAGTTCTAGTTTCAGTTTTAAATTTTTCTGTTGACCTTGGGCAAACTCAGCCTCTTTGGGGTATTGATAATATCACTTATGTTCATCAGATTTTTCAAAGTCTATTAAAACGTGGGTCGTGATATTATATATGTCGGATAATTATTATCTCACATAAAAAGTAAATTAAAAATGAACATGAGTTGTGATTGAAGAAACAGAAGTATGCTTGTGTTATAAAAAACATCACAGGTTACTAAGTAAGTGTTACCTGACTGAAAACATAAAACATGTGCCCTTTAGGCTAAAGGAATTGGAAGGAAGGGATTGTTTAAAAGGAGAGTGATGGGGTGCCTGGGTGGCTCAGTTGGTTAAGCATTTGCATTTAGAACTTGGAGCTTGGAGCCCGCTTTGGGTTCTCGGTCTCCCTCACTCTTTCTCTCAAAAACAAATTTAAAAAATTTAAAAAGAAAGTGATTATGAGAGTACCCTAGTTTTGTGCTTGTAGAGTAAAAGAGAGGGAAGGAGGGATAACTTAAGAGGGATAAGCCCACAGTCAGCTTTGACCCTCCTGATAATCTTGATAAGTGGGCATTGGTGAATGGATAAAGTCTGATGGAATTGGTGAACATCTGACGGAACTGGCGAATGGATAAAGTCTGGTGCTTCCAGTGTCATTGGCAACAAGTTTTCATCAGTTGGGGCAAAAATTATATCCTTACTTGTTTGTTAATGCCTAAAATTCTTTTATCATGCCTCAAAGTTTTTGTATTACACAACTAGAGGGTAAGAAAGCTCTGTGCTTTTCAGTATGTTTCAAGATGATCTGGTAAGCAAGTTCTTGTTATCCCTCCGCACGTATATATATTACGGCCTGTTTATATTATGAATGAACTCCCTTCTTCCTTTCTCCCCTTACTCCTTTCCTCGATCCTACTTGTCTAGTTTCCCTTTTTCCTTCCTACATGTTTACCTAAAGAGGGATTGTTTACTTCCTTTAGTGGGAAATATTTACATTTCTTTTTGTCTAACGTCTAAGAATGTTAGGACTAAGGATTACATGCCTAAGTTTCTTTATTTTCTCTGGGGATACTTGTAAATGATAGCTATATAAGCAACAAGTGGCATATTAGACAATTTGTAAAATAGAATCAGCATTCTTCCATAAATATGAATATGTGTTCCTTAGAAGCAAAATTTGAAATATTCACTCATTTCTTAAGTAGATCATTGCCCATACATGCTATCTAGCATATGTGGTGAAGTTAGAACAGTAATAATAGAATATTACTCTTGGATGCCTGAAAAGTATGACAGGGCACCTTTAGGTGGCTGGGAAAACTGGTAATTGTCTACTTTGAACTTGACAGTATGTTATGTTCTTGATGTACTTTACCTCTAACCTTGCACCAACTCTGGAATGGTAGATGGTGTCGTCCATCTTATTGAGGCAAAAAAAAAAAAAAAAAAAAAAAAAAAAGATCATCAAAAATCAAGGATTAAACCCATATTCAGTGGTAATAAACAGTAAAGTGAGTATAAAGTTATACATGAAATGATTCTATGGTAACTCCAGAGCCAATGGAATCAACTTTACCCTGCGAATTTTTAAAAATGTTTTTTTTTAATGTATTTTGAGAGATAGAGAGAGAGTGCCTACAAGTAGTGGGGGATGGGATAGGCAGAGAGAGGAAAGAGAATCCCAAGCAGCCTCTGTCCTGTCAGCATGGAGCAGACACAGGGTTTGATCCCATAATCCATGAGATCATAGCCTGAACCAAAATCAAGGTGGATGCTTAACTGACTGAGCCACCCAGGTGCCCCTACTACCTAATTTTAATATTTCTGTTGTTATATAGACATAGTTTCTGTTTTTTGCACCTGTAAGGGTTATTACAAAAATAAAGTGATGAACTCCAAAGATATGATATCAATGTTTTAGATATTGATTTATTTTTTTTAATTTTTAAAATGGAAATAATACTTTTCACACTTGTAGAAAATAAATAGTCAATACGAAGAGGTCAAAGATTCTGATCCGTTGTCATTCAAGACTTAAGTAATGCTTTTCAGATTAAAGTAAAGCATCTCTCACCAGCTGTGTGAGCTCAGGGGAAAAAAAAATATGTTGCAAGAGTTCATTATTTTTCTCCATTTCTAGCCACTGTCCCTATTCAGGTATAGCAGCACAGATGGTGTTGTGGTAAAAACACATAACACTGTCAGGGTCTGTAACATATGGCACAAATCTGGCATTCCACGTTCCCACAAGTTTCAAGGTTAAGACAGAAACTTGTCACTTTTCTGACATTCAATTAACTTCTTACCTTTGTCTTTACATTAAAATATAAAAGAATCTTTTATGAGATATTTTCGATAACTAACTCATCCCATGACTCTACTTATTATTTTTATTTCATTAAAATTGATCTAATGATGTTTTGAATTATGTTAATGTACCCTGTGTTATATGATAAGTATATTCTTAGAAGTTATTCAATTAGAAACTGAATTATACTTAAATGCATTAAAGAACCTTGAAAAAGGGATCAATGTATGAGGCTTTTGCAAAGTCAAAATTATACCTTCCTTCTCATATACAGTTTTCGTACATATGGTTTACTTCAAGTAAAAAAGTGTATATACTTACTTCCATCAGGAAAATACAGGTTTGTTGTAAGGCATATATATATAAAAATGTTCTTTACTTGGACTGTAAATTACAAAATTTCATAGGATTATAATACTCTCAAAAATTACATGATGAAAAAAGTTCCACTAAGAATGAAAAAGCAGTAAATATCAGGCAATGAAGAAAAATATGTGGTATGCTGTAAAGTACACATAGAAATAAGTCTAAAATAATGGGCTGTCCTTCCAGGATTTTTCCTTTGAAATTCAATAACTTATTCATCTTCACTCTCACAGTCTTCATCTAGATGACCCTTCATCACAAACAACAGAACAACGAGCCATCTTTCAGTGTAAAAAACTAATTAGAGAAGTTTAAAATATGTACCTGAGTATAGAGGGTATGTAAGTCAACAGGCTTGCTAAAGGGTGTTGATTAGTGTACTTTCCCATAAAAGGCTGAATAATTTTTCTTTTTTTGGATGAACACCGTTGGAGTAGAGGCATAGAGTTAAGTTGTTTGTCAGATAGGTATCTTTAGATTTCCAAAACATTGAACCACAAAGGTTAATATTTATAAGGAGCTGAGGGCTGTGTTATGCTTAGGATGACATAAAATATCTTTTTAAGTATCTCAGAACCAAGTTAGATTATTAGACAGACATGATGTTCCTCAAATTCAATTTCTCAAATTCAGTTTCCCAATAGAGAGTACAAAGTCAGCTACACTTTTGTGGACAAAACAGGAACCTGTAATGAGAGGTTAGTGAGTATAATATGTATAATGACCAATCAGGTTCCAGAGAAATTTTGAATGAGAGATATGATGGGAACAACTCTAACACATTGAAATTGAAAAAAGGAATTTTTTCCCATTACATTTCAAATAAACATAAACAAAAGTACAACTGAAAACAGTTGGGTTCCTCTTATGGAAGTATACCTAATGTCAACAGTATCAAGACTGTAGCATGGCCACCAAGGAACTGATTGTAGTTCACATTAATAGAGCTACTGTATTCAGAAAATGGCTTTAATAGACATTGTGTAATTTGGGTTTTCTTACCTCGTGAGGTTTATTCTTCACCATTTAGCTTGCACTCCAGAATCCAGTCAAAGTAAATTTTGCTTAGTTTCTCAAAGGCATTCTTTTCTTACTTAAGAATGGCTTCAAATTGAGAGGTAACTAGGTGGCTTAGTCGATTAAGCGTCCGACTTCCACTCAGGTCATGATCTCACGGCTCGTGGGTTCAGGCCCCATGTAGGGCATTGTACTGACAGCTCAGAGCCTGGAGCATGCTTCAGATTCTGTGTCTTCGGCTCTCTCTGCTTCCCTCCCTGCTTGTGCTCTGTCTTTCTCTCTCTCAAAAATAAATAAACATTAAAAATTTTTTGAAAAAAAATAATAATTGCAATCAGGTTCTCAAAAAGGTATCTGTACTTTCATGTTCTTACATTATTCACAATAGCCAAGCTATGGGAACAACTTAGGCAAACATCTGTGAGTAAACTGATGAAGAAGATGTGAATATATATACATACATATATATATATATGTGTGTGTGTGTGTGTGTGTAGTATTAATATTACATGTGATATTAATAGTAACATTATTCAGCCATGAGAAAGAAGAAAATCTTGCCATTTGCAACAACATGGATAGACCTTGAGGGCATTACACTAAGTGAAATAATTCAGACAAAGAAAAATATTGTATGATCTCACTTACATGTGAAATCTAAAGGATCTGAACTCATAGAAATAGAATGTAGAATGGTGGTTGCCAGAGGCTGAGAGGTGTTGGAAAAGGGGAGATGTCAGTCAAATTGTATAAAATTCCAGTTATAAAATGAGTAAGTTTTGGGGATCTAATGTACAGCGTGTGATTTTGGTTAACAGTACTGCATTATATACTTGAAAGCTGCTCAGAGAATAAATGTTCTCACCATAAGAAAACAATTGAAAAGTATGTGAGGTAATAAAGATGTTAACTAATACTACTGTGATAATCATTTTGCACTATATATGTGTATCATTACATCATGTTGTACACCTTAAAACCACACAGTTATAAATCAATTCTATATCAATAAACCTAGAAAAAGAATAAAGCTCATTAATGTATTTTTTATAAACAAGTAGAGCTTGAGAATATATAAATCCATTAGTCATAGATGCATGATAACCACAGACTACATAGTATCCTTTATGAAGTTTATATAGAACCAAATGAGAATAGGTGAATGACAGATCTCTGAAGACCACATTTAAATATTTTTTTAACATTTATTCATTTTTGAGAGACAGAGACAGAGCATGAGTTGGGGAGAGGCAGTGAGAGGAGGGGACACAGAATCCTAAGCAGGCTCCAGGTTCAGCACTGTCAGCACAGAGCCCAACATGGTACTTGAACCCACGAACCACAGAGATCATGACCTGAGCCAAAGTTGAATGCTTAACAGACTGAGCACCCAGGGGCCCTAACACCACATTTAAATAAAAGGTGCCTGAGAAGGAGCTTTCGGGGGGGGGAGGGGGTTAGGAGGCAAAACAGGAAAGAACTGCAGGATGAAGAGAGAATGACTTTGAATCTCTGGGCTTAGACTTTTCTTAATGATAATAAAGAAGACATGATTTATGAAGTTTAAATTAAGCTTATCACCAAAGACTTGAAATATAGTTATATACAAGAAGCAATATATCCCTACCAATTGTTTCTCTCCTTCTTTCACAAGATATGACACACAGTTTTACATATTAAAATACTATGCATTTAATTTGTCTTGTAACATGAAATATTAGTTATCACTGAGGAGTTCTTATCAGAACTTTTAAAAAGTACATCATTTCCCTCAGTGAATAAAGAATAGGGATGGCAACAAGGAACATTTTTTTTTTTACCCAGCGACATGATCTTGTAAGTATGACAAATAATTTATTTGAAGTAAGATAGGAATCATTTTTAGCTTCAAAAAGAAAAGTTACATTTTAAGTTGGTTACAGCAGTCAGAATCTAATGGGTAAAAGGGAATTGGTAATAATATCATACCATGTTCGTATTCAATGAGATTTTAATTTTCAACTGAAACGATATTGCCCTCATCCTAAAGTTTTCTATAGTTTTTCAACTACCTAATTTTGGAAAACCTGAATATCATCCTGTCTTTTGTTTAACCATTTCAGATCCACACAGGCAGAGTCACACTTCTAATGTTTTCCCACTGCTAAGGTTTTCTTGAAAATTTTGAAAACTTCTCTTTACCTAAAAACACTTGGTCCCAGAAGAAAGGTAAGGAAATATGTTATATAGGCAATTTTAAGGATGACCATGATACGTATTTTGAGTGACTGATTATATATCGATTTACTGTGTCTTGTAATTTCTGTTTTATAGGATTTACATTTTCTTCTCTCTCAGGTTTTGATCTTGTGCAATGGGAAGCCCAGGTTCAGTTTATCCTTAAATCCCATGTATACTAGAACTTCAGGGAAAAGTATGAGCTGGGTTAATGCTAAAGCTTTGATGAAATTAAGTCATTCCCTGACAAATGGGTCCTTCTTTTCCCTATGTCCCCATGCGTTTGTGCACATTCTCAGTCATTAAGTGCACGGGTTCTGCAAACAAATTTATATCCTGGCTTACTAGTTATTTAACCTTGTGATAATCACTTGACATTTTCCCTCAATTGTCTCACCTGAATGTGGAGAACAAGATCAATGTTGAGTCTACCTCACATGATTATTATGAGGATTAGATCATACAATTTAATGTTACTTAAAGTTGAAGTTCTTCTCTTTAAAAGGAAACATATCTAGTATTTATTATACATCATTGTTACTATATTGATTAATTAAGATCATGTTCAGAGTGAGGTTAAAGTCTATATGTGTAGGACTTCTGTGCACTTATGTAGCCAAAACATTTATAAACCAAATATAAACAAAACAATACAGATGGTATTCAAATCAATAACACAAAGTTCTTATTACAGATGAAGTTGTTTTGCTGAAATTCAGTCACCATTTAGATCACCCTACAAATGATTGTCAAACCATAATCCTTTTAAGATCAGTTCACTGATGTCCCTGGGTATACCATAAAGCAATGTTTCCTCTCTGCTTTTTCTGTACAATCATCTGAATAGTATATATGTATTTGACTTCTCATGAGCAATACTGTATTTCTATGTTTTAAGCCCGGCTCTGTTCTTATTATCAATATCCTGAAATAAGTACAGTGGTGTGGCTCCATGATCATAGACAGAAGCAAGTACAGATGATCAACAGATAAATTAAATTAGAATTATTTCCAAAAAGACAGTAAAATCCCACCACAATACAAACCCTGCCCCAATCACATAATAGTTATATATAAAATAGAAAAAGGAAAAAAACTGTAAAGATACAGTAGGCCTCACAAACTGGACAGACATTTTCATAAGTTATAAATATAAGGTAATGAGTAGGACTAGAACCTCTGGTCTTCTGGTATTAAAGTTCAAAATTAGGCAGTGACAAGAGGTCAATTTTTCTGGGGTCGTGGGAACTAAAAGTGCTCCCATAAAATGGATTATAGAGCCAGACCTAATATTTAAAGCTGAGATTGGATGCGAGGCCTCCTATAGCTTATTAAAGAAGACTTGAAAGAAAGAAAGGAAGGAAAGAAAGAAAGAAAGAAAGAAAGAAAGAAAGAAAGAAAGAAAGAAAGAAAGAAGAAAAAGAAATCTGTTCCCTAGGACTGCCACTTATATGAAGTTGCAAAATTATGAGAACAGGAGGATACATCTTCATAAACAAGAAATGAACCAAGTTCCCTACTTGTTGGGGCCATTTATGTTCCTTCCTTCTAATCCAGGGCACCAAACTGTTCTGCTAAAGCCTGGGACCTGAACAAGCCCTCAAGGGCAAGATGGAGGCAACCACCACATTGATTTATATGAAAGGGAGAAAACATACTCGTAGAAAAGAAAAAAAGAAAGAAGCAAAGAAACCTCTACGCAAAACCAAAGTTTCAAAACAGATGAAGAAACATAATACTAAGAAAAATAGTTCTCAGAATCACCAGTCAGAACCTGAAGTTACCCAAGATGAAATGTTTATATGATTAAAACTATAAAACACATTCTTAACAGTTATTATCCTCAAAGAGATAACCGGCAATTATATCAAGTATCAAACAACAAAATAAACAGAGATAAAAGAAAAGCAAGTGGATAGGGAAGGAACCCATAAGGAATCTTAATAAAGAAGCACTTACCACTAAAAAGAACAAAGAAGCAAACAAATACCTCAGTAAATTCTATCTAAACAGTTGACACAGTTGAGGAGAGACTTACTGAATTGAAAATGGAATTAAGGAATTTAGTCATAAAATCATCCCAAAACACAGATAGATAAATGCTATTCAAAAAATTTTAAGAAATACAGAGTACTCATGGAGCCTCCACAATATATCTAATAGAGTCTCAGAAAGAGAAAATAGAGGGAATGGACTGGAAGTCATATTTGAAAAAAAAATACATGGTGATAATTTTTCAGAATCAAGGATGGCATGTATATTTTATTCAGAAGGCACTTCAAGTCCTGAACAGTACAAATAAAAATGCACACCTAAACACGGTAGAGAAACTGCACACATCATTGATAAACTGGAAATCTTAAAAGCCAGAAACAAATGGCATTTACTAGAAAACAGCAACAACAACAACACTAAACTAAAGGAAAATATCCTATCACTGATAGGATATTAATAGATGAAATAGACATTAATAGATGAAATAAATGTCTTTATCATCTTAAGAGAAAATAACTGTCAATCTAAAATATTTCTAGCTAAACCATTCATACACAGATTAAGAGTTCACTACATAAATTATCAGTAAAGGAATAATTGAAGTACAGATTTTTACTAAAAGAAAAGTGAGACCAGAGGAAAGTCATTGGGTAAAGGGAAATGGTGAACAGAGATTTTCAGAATACGTGGATGCATTCAATAACTAATAATCTTTATATGATATTTGTGTGTGTGTGTGTGTGTGTGTGTGTGTGTGTGCATGATAAAGAAAAAAGTAAGCAGTAAATTGTTAGAAGTAGTTAATAGTTGGGGCACCTCAGTGACTCAGATGGTTAAGTGTCTAACTCTTGGTTCCAGCTCAAGGAATGATCTCACAGTTCATGAGTTTGAGCCCCACATAAGGCTCTGTGCTTCAGCACAGATTTTCTCTCTCCTTTCTGTCTGCCCCTCCCCCACCCATTCTCTCTCTCTCTCTCTCTCTCTCTCTCTCTCTCAAAATTAGTAAATAAACTTTAAACAAAAAAGAAATAGCACATAGGGAAGTCCTTATGAAGACGAAATTAGAAATATTGCATGATCTTGAAGTTTATTAAATGAAAATATATTAATATGTTAAGGATAAACTTTAAAATTTTAAAGTTAGCACTGAAATATATAATCTACATTTTCTAAATCTGCAGAGAGAAGAAAATAATATGTGTATGGGAGAATAGAGAAAATTTCAATTCAACACGCAGAAAAGAAAGAAGGAAAAATGTATAAGAAAATAAGAGTGTAAATAAAAATTACAAAGATTAAAGAAATACACTAAAAATACCTATTAAGAAAATAAATGTAAACAGATTAAACTCACTAATTAAAAGACAGAGTGAGACTGGATAAGTTTTCAAAATGAAATGATATACTGCTATAAAAAGTACCCCGAAAAGTACAAACAACAAAATAGTACAAATAGTATAGTTTTAAAACAATTATATTAGGATGCTCATACAAAACAATGGTATGCAATAATTAAAATGAATGTGCTAGAGATTCTCGCAGCCATTTGGTCGGCGATGTTTCTTCAGATGATCCCAACTGCATAGACAACCTGGGTTGGAGTCTTGGCTACCAGTGACATGTGAAGTTGGGGAAACTCTTAACTTTTTTATGCCTCAGTTTTCTTACTTGCAAATTAGGAATAAAACTGCCCACCATGTGGGTTAAATCATTTCTTATTTATAAAAGACATAGAATTGTTTCTCACATAACACCATGAAAGTATTTATTAAACAGATACATTTTAATTTATTAAAGGTATCCAAGTGAAATACAAAATTATGTATAAGTGTAGACAGATACATAATAATTGGGAAATCAAATATTCCCAAGATTGGCAGTTATGAAGATCTCATATTTAGAAACAGTGAATCTGTCATGGTAAGGCATGACCACAGTGTCTAGACCACAGAAGGTGCTCATGAATGTTGCCTTAAAAGATAGCAGCAGCCGAAAATGGTTTATCATTCCAATATCTTCTGCTTCATTTTCTTCTTTAGCCTACTTATTCCACATAATCTCAGGCATATATACCATGTAATCTTAAATATGTCTTTAAAATTCAAAGGGAACAAAATTTGCCACCCCAAAATATGGCTTTTTGGCATAAGGATTGTTTTAGGCTGATTAAATTTAAGAAACAGCAGACACAGGAGAAGCTCTGAAAAAGAGTACAAGTCACCCTTTATTAAGAGACATTTACTTTTATAGGTAAAGTCTCCATTTGTAAGAGTATCTCCCTTTCTATACCAGGAAGAGAAATCTCTAGAAACCCTTATCAGTGGAGAAAGAAAGAACTTAAATTTATATAACAACCAAACCCTGGGTTTCCTGTCCTACCCCCTGATAACCTTCCATAACTGGCTCTCCACTCACCAACTCCTTTTGTCTTTACCTGATGATGGTGTTTAAGGTGATAGCTTAGTCTATTTCCCAAAGTTACTCAGTTTTCCTGGATATCTCCTACGTAT
This sequence comes from Lynx canadensis, assembly GCF_007474595.2. Lineage (NCBI taxonomy): Eukaryota > Metazoa > Chordata > Mammalia > Carnivora > Felidae > Lynx > Lynx canadensis. The sequence continues at coordinate 184,467,764 of NC_044303.2, read as the reverse complement.
ACAGGAGGGATACATGTTTTTACACTTTTGTTTGTTTTTCTCTTATTAATTTGTCTGTTAGTACAAGGAGGGATGTAGTGTCTCAGCCAAGCGCCTAGAAGGGTAGAAGAAAAATTGTTTTTCTTCCCCTACAAAACCATGTGGTCTTACTTCTTTTATAATTCATGAACTTATGAGCTTCTATTCTTCCCACATAATTGGAAATTCCAATGACAAACAACTTGTGCCAGAAGAACCCATTCCATTTTCTACCAGGGCTAATCATCAGATAATGTTTCGTTAAGTTGATGTAGAACTCCTGTCTCTGTCACTTCCATCTGTCAAGATTAGTTATGTCATCTGGCACTGCATGCAACATGTTTAATTGTGCATCCATGGTATGAAAGAAAGAGAAAGAAAGAAAGAAAGAAAGAAAGAAAGAAAGAAAGAAAGAAAGAAAGAGGGAGGGAGGAAGGAAGGAAGGGAAAGAAAGAAAGGGAAAGAGAGACACAGAGAGAGAAAGGCAAAGGAAAGGAAAGGAAAGGAAAAAGAAAAAAGAAAAGAAAAGAAAAGAGAAAAGAAAATACTGTGACCCATCTAGTGCTTTTCTTATTGAAGATAACTATTCTGTCTTATATAGAATATTTTTCCCTCTCCTTTCTGGTAGTATTTCCTCTGGGTACATTTTTTAGCCAGATACTTTACACTCGATGTTCCAGAATAGAACACTTTCTTCTTCTTTTTTTAAAAAAAAATTTAAAGTTTATTCATTTTTGAGAGACAGAGCATGAGCAGGGGAGGGGCAGAGAGAGAGGGAGACCCAGAATCTGAAGCAGGCTCCAGGCTCTGAGCTGTCAGCACAGAGCCCAGTGTGGGGCTCCAACCCATGAACCATGAGATCAAGACTTGAGCTGAAGTTGGATGCTTAACCAACTGATCCACCCAGGCACCCCTAAATGTTTCTTTATTTTGAAAGAGAGAGATCACATGTGAGCAGGGAAAGGGCAGAGAGAGGGAGAGATAGAATCCCAAGGAGGCTTCATGCTCAGCATGAAGCCCGATGCAGGGCTTGAACTCACAGACTGTGAGATCATTACCTAAGCTGAAATCAAATTTGATCACTTGGAGTGCCTGGGTGGCTCAGTTGGTTAAGTGTCCAACTCTTGATTTTGGCTCAGGTCATGATCTCATGGTTTGTGAGATCAAGCCCGTGTCTGACTCTTCAGTGCCTGCTTGGGATTCTCCCTCTCATTCTCTCTCCCTCCCTAGTACACACTCTCTCTAAAAATAAATAAATAAACTGAAAAAAAAAAAAAGGAGTCAGATTTTTAACTGACTAAGCCACTCAGGTGCCCCACCCTGCCCATTTTTAAATCCCAGATTTTTTTTTTTTTTTTTTTTTTTTTTTTTTTTTTGCTATTGAGTTGTCTGTGTTCTTTATATATTTGGAATATTAACTCCTTATCAGATACGTGATTTGCAAATATTTTTTCCCATTTTGTCATAGGTTGCCTTTTTTTGTTGTTGTTGATTGTTTCTTTTGCTGTACAGAAGTTTGATGTAGTCTCAATTACTTGTTTTTGTTGTTGCTGTTACTGATGCTTTTGGTGTCTTATCGAAATAGTTGCCAAGACCAATGTCAAAGAGATTTCTCCGTATGTTTTCTTCTTGGAATTGGTTTTCTTTTTTTTTTTTTTTATCTTTTTTTTTTTTTTATGAAATTTATTGACAAATTGGTTTCCATACAACACCCAGTGCTCATCCCAAAAGGTGCCCTCCTCAATACCCATCACCCACCCTCCCCTCCCTCCCACCCCCCATCAACCCTCAGTTTGTTCTCAGTTTTTAACAGTCTCTTATGCTTGGCTCTCTCCCACTCTAACCTCTTTTTTTTTTTTTTTTTCCTTCCCCTCCCCCATGGGTTCCTGTTAAGTTTCTCAGGATCCACATAAGAGTGAAACCATATGGTATCTGTCTTTCTCTGTATGGCTTATTTCACTTAGCATTACACTCTCCAGTTCCATCCACGTTGCTACAAAGGGCCATATTTCATTTTTTTCTCATTGCCACATAGTATTCCATTGTGTATATAAACCACAATTTCTTTATCCATTCATCAGTTGATGGACATTTAGGCTCTTTCCATAATTTGGCTATTGTTGAGAGTGCTGCTATGAACATTGGGGTACAAGTGCCCCTATGCATCAGTACTCCTGTATCCCTTGGATAAATTCCTAGCAGTGCTATTGCTGGGTCATAGGGTAGGTCTATTTTTAATTTTCTGAGGGACTTCCACACTGCTTTCCAGAGCGGCTGCACCAATTTGCATTCCCACCAACAGTGCAAGAGGGTTCCCGTTTCTCCACATCCTCTCCAGCATCTATAGTCTCCTGATTTGTTCATTTTGGCCACTCTGACTGGCGTGAGGTGATACCTGAGTGTGGTTTTGATTTGTATTTCCCTGATAAGGAGCGACGCTGAACATCTTTTCATGTGCCTGTTGGCCATCTGGATGTCTTCTTTAGAGAAGTGTCTATTCATGTTTTCTGCCCATTTCTTCACTGGGTTATTTGTTTTTCGGGTGTGGAGTTTGGTGAGCTCTTTATAGATTTTAGATACTAGCCCTTTGTCCGATATGTCATTTGCAAATATCTTTTCCCATTCCGTTGGTTGCCTTTTAGTTTTGTTGGTTGTTTCCTTTGCTGTGCAGAAGCTTTTTATCTTCATAAGGTCCCAGTAATTCACTTTTGCTTTTAATTCCCTTGCCTTTGGGGATGTGTCGAGTAAGAGATTGCTACGGCTGAGGTCAGAGAGGTCTTTTCCTGCTTTCTCCTCTAAGGTTTTGATGGTTTCCTGTCTCACATTTAGGTCCTTTATCCATTTTGAGTTTATTTTTGTAAATGGTGTGAGAAAGTGGTCTAGTTTCAACCTTCTGCATGTGCTGTCCAGTTCTCCCAGCACCATTTGTTAAAGAGGCTGTCTTTTTTCCATTGGATGTTCTTTCCTGCTTTGTCAAAGATGAGTTGGCCATACGTTTGTGGGTCTAGTTCTGGGGTTTCTATTCTATTCCATTGGTCTGTGTGTCTGTTTTTGTGCCAATACCATGCTGTCTTGATGATGACAGCTTTGTAGTAGAGGCTAAAGTCTGGGATTGTGATGCCTCCTGCTTTGGTCTTCTTCTTCAAAATTCCTTTGGCTATTCGGGGCCTTTTGTGGTTCCATATGAATTTTAGGATTGCTTGTTCTAATTTCGAGAAGAATGCTGGTGCAATTTTGATTGGGATTGCATTGAATGTGTAGATAGCTTTGGGTAGTATTGACATTTTGACAATATTTATTTTTCCAATCCATGAGCAGGGAATGTCTTTCCATTTCTTTAAGTCGTCTTCAATTACCTTCATAAGCTTTCTATAGTTTTCAGCATACAGATCCTTTACATCTTTGGTTAGATTTATTCCTAGGTATTTTATGCTTCTTGGTGCAATTGTGAATGGGATCATTTTCTTTATTTGTCTTTCTGTTGCTTCATTGTTAGTGTATAAGAATGCAACTGATTTCTGTACATTGATTTTGTATCCTGCAACTTTGCTGAATTCATGTATCAGTTCCAGCAGACTTTTGGTGGAGTCTATCGGATTTTCCATGTATAATATCATGTCATCTGCAAAAAGCGAAAGCTTGACTTCATCTTTGCCAATTTTGATGCCTTTGATTTCCTTTTGTTGTCTGATTGCTGATGCTAGAACTTCCAGCACTATGTTAAACAACAGCGGTGAGAGTGGGCATCCCTGTCGTGTTCCTGATCTCAGGGAAAAAGCTCTCAGTTTTTCCCCGTTGAGGATGATGTTAGCTGTGGGCTTTTCATAAATGGCTTTTATGATCTTTAAGTATGTTCCTTCTATCCCGACTTTCTCAAGGGTTTTTATTAAGAAAGGGTGCTGGATTTTGTCAAAGGCCTTTTCTGCATCGATTGACAGGATCATATGGTTCTTCTCTTTTTTTTTGTTAATGTGATGTATCACGTTGATTGATTTGCGAATGTTGAACCAGCCCTGCATCCCAGGAATGAATCCCACTTGATCATGGTGAATAATTCTTTTTATATGCTGTTGAATTCGATTTGCTAGTATCTTATTGAGAATTTTTGCATCCATATTCATCAGGGATATTGGCCTGTAGTTCTCTTTTTTTACTGGGTCTCTGTCTGGTTTAGGAATCAAAGTAATACTGGCTTCATAGAAGGAGTCTGGAAGTTTTCCTTCCCTTTCTATTTCTTGGAATTGCTTGAGAAGGATAGGTGTTATCTCTGCTTTAAATGTCTGGTAGAACTCCCCTGGGAAGCCATCTGGTCCTGGACTCTTATTTGTGGGAGATTTTTGATAACCGATTCAATTTCTTCGCTGGTTATGGGTCTGTTCAAGCTTTCTATTTCCTCCTGATTGAGTTTTGGAAGAGTGTGGGTGTTCAGGAATGTGTCCATTTCTTCCAGGTTGTCCAATTTGTTGGCATATAATTTTTGATAGTATTCCCTGATAATTGTTTGTATCTCTGAGGGATTGGTTGTAATAATTCCATTTTCATTCATGATTTTATCTATTTGGGTCATCTCCCTTTTCTTTTTGAGAAGCCTGGCTAGAGGTTTGTCAATTTTGTTTATTTTTTCAAAAAACCAACTCTTGGTTTCGTTGATCTGCTCTACAGTTTTTTTAGATTCTATATTGTTTATTTCTGCTCTGATCTTTATTAGTTCTCTTCTTCTGCTGGGTTTAGGCTGCCTTTGCTGTTCTGCTTCTAGTTCCTTTAGGTGTGCTGTTAGATTTTGTATTTGGGATTTTTCTTGTTTCTTGAGATAGGCCTGGATTGCAATGTATTTTCCTCGCAGGACTGCCTTCGCTGCGTCCCAAAGCGTTTGGATTGTTGTATTTTCATTTTCGTTTGTTTCCATATATTTTTTGATTTCTTCTCTAATTGCCTGGTTGACCCACTCATTCGTTAGTAGGGTGTTCTTTAACCTCCACGCTTTTGGAGGTTTTCCAGACTTTTTCCTGTGGTTGATTTCAAGCTTCATAGCATTGTGGTCTGAAAGTATGCATGGTATAATTTCAATTCTTGTAAACTTATGGAGGGCTGTTTTGTGACCCAGTATATGATCTATCTTGGAGAATGTTCCATGTGCACTCGAGAAGAAAGTATATTCTGTTGCTTTGGGATGCAGAGTTCTAAATATATCTGTCAAGTCCATCTGATCCAATGTCTCATTCAGGGCCCTTGTTTCTTTATTGACTGTGTGTCTAGATGATCTATCCATTTCTGTAAGTGGGGTGTTAAAGTCCCCTGCAATTACCACATTCTTATCAATAAGGTTGCTTCTGTTTATGAGTAATTGTTTTATATACTTGGGGGCTCCGGTATTCGGCGCATAGACATTTATAATTGTTAGCTCTTCCTGATGGATAGACCCTGTAACTATTATATAATGTCCTTCTTCATCTCTTGTTACAGCCTTTAATTTAAAGTCTAGTTTGTCTGATAGAAGTATGGCTACTCCAGCTTTCTTTTGGCTTCCAGTAGCATGATAAATAGTTCTCCATCCCCTCCCTCTGAATCTAAAGGTGTCCTCAGGTCTAAAATGAGTCTCTTGTAGACAGCAAATAGATGGGTCTTGTTTTTTTATCCATTCTGATACCCTATGTCTTTTGGTTGGCGCATTTAATCCGTTTACATTCAGTGTTATTATAGAAAGATACGGGTTTAGAGTCATTGTGATGTCTGTATGTTTTATGCTTGTAGTGATGTCTCTGGTACTTTGTCTCACAGGGTCCCCCTTAGGATCTCTTGTAGGGCTGGTTTAGTGGTGACAAATTCCTTCAGTTTTTGTTTGTTTGGGAAGACCTTTATCTCTCCTTCTATTCTAAATGACAGACTTGCTGGATAAAGGATTCTCGGCTGCATATTTTTGCTGTCTAGCACCCTGAAAATCTCGTGCCAATTCTTTCTGGCCTGCCAAGTTTCAAAAGAGAGATCAGTCACGAGTCTTATAGGTCTCCCTTTATATGTGAGGGCACGTTTACCCCTTGCTGCTTTCAGAATTTTCTCTTTATCCTTGTATTTTGCCAGTTTCACTATGATATGTCGTGCAGAAGATCGATTCAAGTTACGTCTGAAGGGAGTTCTCTGTGCCTCTTGGATTTCAATGCCTTTTTCCTTCCCCAGTTCAGGGAAGTTCTCAGCTATTATTTCTTCAAGTACCCCTTCAGCACCTTTCCCTCTCTCTTCCTCCTCTGGAATACCAATTATGCGTATATTATTTCTTTTTAGTGTATCACTTAGTTCTCTAATTTTCCCCTCATACTCCTGGATTTTTTTATCTCTCTTTTTCTCAGCTTCCTCTTTTTCCATAACTTTATCTTCTAGTTCACCTATTCTCTCCTCTGCCTCTTCCATCCGAGCCGTGGTGGTTTGCATTTTGTTTTGCATTTCCTTTAAAGCGTTTTTCAGCTCCTCGTGACTGTTCCTTAGTCCCTTGATCTCTGTAGCAAGAGATTCTCTGCTGTCCTGTATACTGTTTTCCAGCCCAGCGATTAATTTTATGACTATTATTCTAAATTCACTTTCTGTTATATTATTTAAATCCTTTTTGATCAGCTCATTGGCTGTTGTTATTTCCTGGAGATTCTTCTGAGGGGAATTCTTCCGCTTGGTCATTTTGGATAGTCCCTGGTGTGGTGAGGACCTGCAGGGCACTTCCCCTGTGCTGTGGTGTATAACTGGAGTTGGTGGGCGGGGCCGCAGTCAGTCCTGATGTCTGCCCCCAGCCCACCGCTGGGGCCACAGTCAGACTGGTGTGTGCCTTCTCTTCCCCTCTCCTAGGGGCGGGATTCACTGTGGGGTGGCGTGGCCCGTCTGGGCTACTTGCACACTGCCAGGCTTGTGATGCTGGGGATCTGGCGTATTAGCTGGGGTGGGAAGGCAAGGTGCACGGCAGCAGGGGGGGCAGGCTTAGCTCGCTTCTCCTTAGGTGATCCACTTCAGGAGGGGCCCTGTGGCAGCCGGAGGGAGTCAGATCCGCTGCCGGAGGTTTGGCTCCGAAGAAGCACAGAGTTGGGTGTTTGCGCGGAGCGAGCAATTTCCCTGGCCGGAACTGGTTCCCTTTGGGATTTTGGCTGGGGGATGGGCGGGGGAGATGGCGCTGGCGAGCGCCTTTGTTCCCCGCCAAACTGAGCTCTGTGGTTCGGGGGCTCCGCAGCTCACCCTCCCTTTGTCCTCCAGCCTTCCCGCTTTCTGAGCAGAGCTGTTAACTTATGACCTCCCAGACGCTACGTCGCGCTTGCTGTCGGAACACAGTCCGTCAGGCCCCTCCGCTTTTGCAAGCCGGACTCGGGGGCTCTGCTTGGCCGGCGAGCCGCCCCTCTGCCCCGGCTCCCTCCCGCCAGTCCGTGGAGCGCGCACCGCCTCGCCGCCTTTCCTACCCTCTTCCGTGGGCCTCTCGTCTGCACTTGGGTCCGGTGACTCCGTTCTGCTAATCCTCTGGCGGTTTTCTGGGTTATTTAGGCAGGTGTAGGTGGAATCTAAGTGATCAGCAGGACGCGCGGTGAGCCCAGCGTCCTCCTACGCCGCCATCTTCCTCGCATTCCCGGAATTGGTTTTCTTCTTGGTTTTCTTCTTGGACCATTTCAAGGTCTTGTGTTTAAGTCCTCATTCGAGTTTGAGTTCATTTTTGTGATTGATATAAGATTGCAGCCCTATTTCATTCTTTTGCATTTGAATGTCCAGTGTTCCCAGTATCATTTATAGAGGAGACTGTCCTTTACTCATTGTATATTTTTGCTTCCTTGCCAAATAGTAATTGACCATATATACAAGGGTTAATATCTGGGCTCTTGATTCTGTTACCTTGGTCTATTTTTATGTCAGTATACCATACCATGCTATACATACTGTTTTAATTACTACAGCTTTGGGGCGCCTGGGTGGCACAGTTGGTTAAGCGTCCGACTTCAGCCAGGTCACGATCTCGCGGTCCGTGAGTTCGAGCCCCGCGTCGGGCTCTGGGCTGATGGCTCAGAGCCTGGAGCCTGTTTCCGATTCTGTGTCTCCCTCTCTCTCTGCCCCTCCCCCGTTCATGCTCTGTCTCTCTCTGTCCCAAAAATAAATAAAAAACGTTGAAAAAAAATTAAAAAAAAATTACTACAGCTTTATAATATAATTTTAAATTGGGAAATGTGATAACTCCAGCTTTTTTTAATTTTTCAGGATTGGTCTGACAATTCAAGGTCTTTTTTTGATTCCATACAAATTTTAGTTTTTTTTTTTTTAATTGTGAAAAATGCCATTAGAATTTTGATAGATATTGTGTTGAATCTGTAGATGGCTTTGGGTAGTATGGAGATTTTCACAGTATTAATTTTCATGATCCATGAACATGAGATATCTTTCCATTTTTTGTATTGTCTTCACATTTCTTTCATCAAAGTCTTGTGGCTTTACATAAATCTTTCACCCGTTTGGTTAAATTTATCCCTAAGTATTTTATTGTTTTTTTTTTTTTCTTTTTTCTTTATGCTATTGCAAGGGAGATTGTTTTCTTTATTTCTTTTTTGGTTACATTGTTGTTAGTGTAAATAAACACAACTGACTTCTCTATGTTGATTTTGTATCCTGTAACTTTACTTAATTTGTTAATTCTAACAGTTTTGTTTTGTTTTGTTTTGGTGGAGTGTTTTGGATTTTCTCTCTATATGATAATATCATCTGCAAACAGAGACCATTTTAATTCTTCCTTTCCAATTTGGATGTCTTCTTTTTCTTTTTCTTACCTGATTGCTCTGGTTGGGTCGTTCAGTTGTTGAATGGGATGGTGCAAGTAGCCACCCTTGTCTTGTTCCTGATCTTGGAGGAGAGGTTGTCAGCCTATCACTCTTGAGTGTGATATCGCTGTGAGTTTGTCATTAGCCTTTATTATGTTAAAATACACTCCTCTATCCACTTTGTTGAGGATTTTTATTATGAAAGGATGTCGTATTTTGTCAAATGTTTTTTACTGCATCTAATGAGATGATCATATGATTTTTATTTTTCACTCTGTTATTATGGTGTATCATATTTATTTATTTATTTATATGTGTTGAACCATCCTTGCATTTCTGAAATAAATCCAACTTGATCATGGCATATGATCTTTTTAATGTACTGCTGAATTCAGTTTACTAATATTTTGTTGAGAATTTTTACATCTGTATTTACTAGCATGATTGACCTGTCGTTTTCTTGAAGTATACTTAACTGTTGTTGGTATGAGATTAGTGCTGGCCTTGTAAAATCACTTTCGGAGTGTTCCTTCATTTTCAACTTTTGGAAAGAGTTTGAGGATTTGTATTAATTCTTTAAATATTTATTGGTCGAATTCACCAGGGAAACCATTTTGTCATTGGCTTTTCTTTGTTTTGAGAGGTTTTTTATAACTGATGCAATCTCCTTTACTTCATAATTCAATCTTTGTAGGTTTTCTCTAGGAATTTGTCCATTTCTTCGATATTATTTAATTTGTTGGCTTATAGTTGTCATCTGTAGCCTCTTATGGTCTTTGTATTTCTGTGATATCATTCATAATGTCTTCTTGTACATTTCTGTTTTTACTTATTTTAGTCTTCTCTCTTTTTTCCTTAGTCTAAATTAAGTTTTGCCAATTTAGTCTTTTAAAAACTGGCTTTAGTTTCATTGATATTTTCTATTTTCTGATTTTTTTTTGCTTACTTTTGTTCTGATCTTTGTTATTTCTCTCCTTTTGCTAACTTTGGGCTTATTTCTTGTTTTGTTTTGTTTTTACTCCTGATTTGTCGAGGTGTAAAGGTAGGTTGTTTTAGCTCTTTTCTTTCTTTTCTTGATGTAGGTATTTATCACTATAAACTTCTCTCTTAGAACTGCTTTTGCTGTATCTCATAAGTCTTGGTGTGTTGTATTTCCATTTTAATTTATCTCAAAATATTTTTTTAATTTCTCATTTGATGTCTTCTTTGACCTACTACTTGTTTAGGAGTGTATTGTTTAATTTCCACATATCTGAATTTTCACATTTCCCTCCTGTTATTTGTTTCTAGTTTCATAGCTTTGTGGTTTTGAAAGATACTTACATGATTTCAATTTTCTTAAATTTGCTGAGACTTGTCTTGTGACCTATTCTGTGATATATCCTGGAGAATGTTCCCTGTGCTCTTTAAAGAGTATGTATTCTGTTGTTGTTGGATGAAATGTTCTGTATGGGATGAGCACTGGGTGTTGTATGGAAACCAATTTGTCAATAAATTTCATATATACAAAAAAAAAAGAGTATGTATTCTGTTGTTGTTGGATGAAATGTTCTGTATATGTTTGTTAGGTCCATTTGGCTAAAAGTATAATTCAAGTCTAACTTTTCCTTATTGATTTTTCTGTCTGGATGATTTATCCATTGTTGAAAGTAGAGTGTTGAAAACCCCTACTGTTATTATTTTGTTATCTATTTTTCCCTTTAGGTCTTTTAGTATTTGCTTACTATATTTAGGTGCTCTGATGTTGCGTACATACACATTTCTTATTGTTATACATTTTTGGTGAATTGATACCATTATCATAAAATGACCTTCTTTGTTTCTCATTACACTTTTTGGCTTAAAATCTGTTTTGCCAAAAAAAGTATAGCTATCTCAGCTTGCTTCTGTTTTCCACTTGCATGGAATATCTTTTTCTAACAATTCACTTTGAGTCTGTATGTGTTCTCAAAGTTGAAGTCTTTTGGCGTCATATAGCTGGGTGTGGTATTTTTTAATCCATCACTCTGTGCCTTTTGATTGATCAATTTAGGCCACTTACATTAGTAGTAATTATTGATGAGTAAGGACTTCTGGATGCCATCTTATCAATAGTTTCCCGGCCTTTTTGTTGTTCCTTTCTCCCTCTTTGCTGTCTTCATTTGTGAGATGATTCTTTACAGCAGTATGCTGATTCTCGTCTCTTTTGCATTAGTGTATCTATTGTTGGTTTTTGCTTTGTGATTACTGTTAGGCTTACATAAATCATCTTATAGATTTAACAGTCTTATTTCATGCTAATAGCATCTTTTACTTCAATCACATACAAAAGTTATATCTTTTTACAACCCACCCCCATGTTCTGTATGCCTTTTACCCAACACACGGGTCCCTTGGTATATGGTGCTGGTTTCCACAGCTCTCACAAAGGTCCTTTTGTCTATGGATTGATGCCAAATTGTTGTTGTTGAGGGTGAGATATCACAAGGGACATCTTATTCCACCATATTGCTTCAACTCCATTTCTTTCTAGCATTGTACATGTAAATATCTTTTGAACATCCTGTGACTATATCACATGAATCTTAAAACAAGTATTTATATCAAACTTACTTTCGTAAGCATATTTTCTCTCCATATTTCTGCTACTAGTGAATGGCATTGATACCTAATTAGTGAGTTGATTAGAAATGTTTGAAGTTTTACCTGGAGTTATTCCTTATATGTCTTTAGTCACTAAACTCTGTTGATCTTGCTTTTAAAATACATATATTTTAAATCATTCATCCTAAAAAAGATCACATTTTCTCAGCCAAACATTGCAAAACATTCCTAATATACCAACTCCCCACACAATTCATCTTTTTTTATTGCCAGTAAGGTTATTTTCTGACTGCTAAAACAACAAAAACAACAAGATCTTTTTGTTTCTCAAAAATATTTTGATGGCTACATTATTTATAAAATTAACTGTCATACTGGGTGAGGACATTTCCAAAAGGCATGGAGAATACCAACATAGAATAGATTCAGACTTCAAATACCATGTATACCCTTTCCTAAACTGATCTAGACATTTGTGGCTTAGGCATCATATCTTGTCACCCTTTCCCACTTTAAAAAGAACACCATACCTTGTACCACTTATTGAACATTGCATGAACAAGTAGAACCCTGGTCCTGAACAAAAGTACCACTCAAAATTTTGGCATTAGTTTTAGAAAGTGAATGAATCTAATGACTATGTGACAAATACCTTTTGAGTCAGATGACATCCAGTTTTTTTTCGTTTTCAGTAAAATCAATTGGCAGACCACTAAAAATAGTTTTTGAGATACGTTATTACGTGATTTTGACATAAGATTCAAAATGATTTGTAAGAATTGAATGCCAGTACAAAACATAATTCTTCCTATACCCATCTATATAATTAGTGACCAATTTTTCGAAACATTTATCTATAAAATAAAAATAAGCAAGACTCTATGCTTATTCTAACAACAGGACATCTATATTCATGGATATATGAATTAATTATAAAAATGTCTTATGGCTATTAAAGAATACAGCTCAAATAACATGTTGTTATTTTGAATAATTCTTGATTGAAATATGTAATATTTTATGTTGGATGTTAGCAATAATCATGCTGAAAATTCAACCTAAAAGGAAAAAATATCTAGAGTATTATGGACACAGGTATTTTTAAAATAAATTTTTGTTATTTTTACTAGAGAATCATGATAGAATAGCCTATAAAATATTTCAAGATATGAAAATAATAACATGAAAATAACTCCTTAGGGAAAATGGAATGAAAATATGAATTTGAGAGGAAAATTGATTCATGTAAGGTTTTCAACTATTAAAGAAGAATGTGTTCACATATTTTCAAAATAGGTCATGATTTTTGTATTAACTACAGAAATTAGATTTCATTCAGTATATTCGAGGTTTATTTTAAATTCAGTATTATTTATAAATCCTTAGACATTACCTCTTTTGCTATTAAACTTACAATGAAAAATTTAAGATATTAGCCTAATTTTCAGGGGTTTGTCAAGCAAAAAAGTACAAAGATAGTGAAATATAGAATCAAGTCAGAATTCCTTATGTAGCTACACATAGTTATCATTTTATTGTTTTAATCTCATGTCTTAACATTTTACCTCTGATGTTCCAGTTGTGCCTAACAAGTCATTGTGGCTTTAGTGGTCTCCTAGATTTTGCTTCTTGTGTTTAGAACTGTCTTTCACTGCCTTTTTACTAGACAGAAACTGTATGTAACTTTGATGTCAATCACCTGACAGTCACTGTCACATTGTAGATTCACATTAATAAAAAGTTTTCATTTATTGAATTTATGAGATGTGCAATGCAGTGGGCTAAGCATTTTATAAACCCTGCATTTTTTAATTCTCACAGCAATTCTAATGATGATGTAGCCAAGACTCAGAAAGGTAGACTGAAAACTTACCTGAAGTCAAGTAAGAAATGAGTCTTCTTGATTAAATGAATGGCCAAATAAATATTTGGCTGCTGTTGCTTTTATCCTATTTTATCTGCTTCTGTGACAATGGATTTTCTTGGATGTGTAATTTTTGTGAAGTAGTTCAGCACTGTGAACTGGTTTTTTTTTTTTTTTTTTGGTTTCTTTGTTTTTAAATAGGAAAAGTCATTGCATTTTATTATATATAGCTGTTGAATAACCCTCTCCTCTGGAAATGATAAGCTTTTTTGAGTCAAGGATTATGAATATCATATTTACATGCCCAGAACTGCACATATTATCCAGTATATACTGTGTTTTCAGCAATACGTACAGAATCCATGAATGGTCCATCCCATTTTAGAAGGAGTTTTTAATCCACCCTTATGATCTTGAAAAGTGAAAAGTGTTTCACTTTTTCTTGTCATTCTTTTTTATTTAATGCTTATTTATTTTTGAGAGAGAGAGAGTGAGCGCACAAGTGGGGTGAATGACAGAGAGAAAGGGAGACAGAGGATCCATAGTGGGTTTCGCACTGACAGTAGAGAGCCTGATGCTGGGCTCAAACTCATGAAGCATGAAGTGTGACCTGAGCCAAAGTCAGACACCCAAGCACCCTATTCTCATCATTCTTATATCACTTTCTGGACTTTGTTATATCTTAATACTCTTGGACTGTTCTTTAACTGTATTTCTCTTTACATTGACCACTTTTATTTCTACTGCATTTATTTATTTAAACATGATTACTAGCTGAATACCTGTATTGGTGATTATAAGTAGGATAAAAGCAATATAAAACAGTACTATCAAAATCCAGGTAAGCATTGTCATGAGCTATGCCTGAGGTTCCTTTTTTGTCTGTTAAAGAAGAGAACCAGCAATTAGAGAGCTGTTAAAGACAGATTGGCACACAATTATTACTTCTGTATTGATTTAATCACAATTAAAAGATCTTTGGAAAGAGACTTACTTCTTTATGTTATTCAGTTTAGCTTAATGGCATGACTGTGTGACCTCTAAAATTATCTTGGGTACTGTACTAGATGGAGCTTGTAAAATGTGTAATCCAGTATCTGGCACATTTTATGTATTCAGTAAATATCATGTATTGTTATAAATCTCCTCTACTTTGTAACACAGTTGTAGATAACACTATCTTGTTCCTATGGAATAGGATCAGATGTGAGCCCTGTTCCTAGATTTGTAGTTCATTGAGACTGACAATCCTTTTTAAGTAATTTCGACCTACTGCCATGCATGTTAATATTTATAAAGTTTCTGGCAAAGAAAGGCACTGGACATTTCTGGAGAGAATTAAACAAAATTAAAAAAAAAAGAGTAGGAAAGGGGGCTATATTGAGTTTGATTCACTAAGGAAGCCAAAGCTACTGGATCAGTGCGCACCTTCAACAGAGTCAGAGTTAAGCTTGCCTCGAGATGCCACACTATTAAGCAAAGGGCAATGGTGTGTAACAATTTCTGGAAACTGAAAGAAGAGAAAAGGAAATTGTACTTCTGGCAACTTGCTCACAATTATTTAAGAAATGGATATTCTGGACACTGAAAGGAGAATAATAAATACAAGTTTATTGCTGGACTTAATAGATGCTGCTGAGAAATTGTGTTTAATTCCAATCATATTTAATATTCATTGAGAATATGATTATTAAAAATGTGTAGTGAATCACTTGCAAATATACACAAAAAAATAAAATGTCACACATTTTATAGTAACAAGGTTATCATACCTCCCGTGTTTTATTAAATTCCCTGCTTTAAAAAACAAAAGGCCAGAGCATTAGGATTCTCCTCACCTACACTAATCCATGTGGCTCCCATGCCCAGATTAATGATATTAATTAATTAATGAGATTAATTAGGGAGGAGATTAAGCACAGATATTTGTGAATTCATAACGAATATCTTAGTACATAATTAAAAAGATAAGTATGTAACCTGGGTCTGGTGAATTGTCAACTTCCATGGAAGGGATACTGCCAGAATACTCTCCAGTGTCCAGTTGAAGTTGACATTTGCGAAAGAAACTGAGTAATGAAGTTCCCTGTAATTAACAGTGAAGGAGTTGGAATTGATTGAAAATCTGTAGGTTGACAAAGCACTTCCTATTTATCAACTTGTCTCTCATTTAACACATAAACAGCACCTGTGTCAGGGCCTTCGTCTCAAAAGCCTAAAATTGTTGTAAGCTTGTTTTCAGAGAAACCAGCGGTCTGTGGCATTTAACATAAATGGAAAAGTCTGTCCAGTCTCAAGAAAGCTCATGTGAATGGGGGTATCCAGAGTCTGTACTCACTGAGAGGGTTGAAATCCTCTGGTGACTAATACCTGTTTTGGAAGCCTTGGGAAGCTACTAACAGTTTTTCTAAGAAAACAACAGATATTTGGAACATTTATTCCTTATATTTTGAAATGCCGTACTTGCAACAAGTTGTTACTTGGTTCCTGAGCTGGTAATTAGGCTTATGTCTTTTGTTTTGGTTTGGTTTGTTTTTATTATAGTAAAATATATGTAACATATTTTATATGTACAATTTTAAGTGTACAATTCAGTGACATTAAGTACACATTGTGCCAGCCATCACCAGAACTCTTTTCATCTACCCAAACTAACTCTGTTCCCATTAAACAACTCCCTATTATCCGACTCCCCCTCCCCCCCAGCCTACCCCAGCACCTGGCAACCACCATTCTACTTTCTTTCTCTGTTAATTTGACTACTGTAGGTACCTCATAGATGTGGAGTTGTATAGGCCTTTTGTGACTGGCTTACTTAGCATAATATCTTCAAGGTTAATCCATGTTGTAGCATGTTTCAGAATCTCCTTCCTTTACAAGGCTCCAATATTTCATTATATAGATATAGCACATTCTGTTTATCCATTTATCTGTCAGTAGGTACTTGGTAGCTTCCACCTTTTGAAACGTGAATAATGCTGCTGAATAATGAATAATGCTGACATGAACATACATGCACAAATATCTGTTTGAGTCCTTGCTTTCAATTTTTTGTGTGTGCATATACCGAGACGTAGAACTGTTGGAACATATGGTAATTCTATGTTTAATTTTTGGGGGAACCGCCATACCATCATGGCTTATTTTTATCCAACGGAATCCATACTGATATTTTTGGTGTGTTTCTGTCCTCATATCACTCTCTTCACACCAACAGCACCACACGCAGACACACACGCAGACATACACACACACACACACACACACACACACACACACACACACACACCCTTGCACCGCACTCTCGCTCTCTTTTATTCAGATTGGTTTTAGCAGGGGAGAGTCATTATGAAGCCCATTAATCTTCATTTTTCACAGCAAGATTCATTTTATAGGACTGGAAGATGCAGAAATGGAACCACACAGCACTTCGTCAGCAGCTAGGATTTCTAAATGTGATGCCGAGTGAAAATTAAACACAAGAGACCAGACAGCAGCTCTAATAACTCAGTAATTTCTAAATAAATAGACTGAGATTGATGGAAATGAAAACAGTTTTCTCTAACAAGGGAAAGTGTGCAGGGTAGTAATATTTGCCTCAAATATGCTTTGCATAAGGGATTAAAATTCCTGAAAGCCTCTCATTTTCCCATCAGAGAATTTGTTTCTTCTATCAGTCAAATCGTGGCTAATTATCATATTTCAAGGAGCAGCTCATTAATTCGTGAACTAAAAATAACTAGATATTTATGTAGGAAGATAACATATAATAACAGATAACTTGAACGGCTCTGCCAATGTAAATTGTCTTCCAATTTCATGAAAGTTTCAGGAGGTGATTGCATGCTAAAAGTTTATAGCAGCTGTTAATTTCCACTTCAAGAATTTAAGAAATTTTGAATTTTGGAATGAAATAAATTTAAAACTACATCCCCAAGGAAAATCCTTCTCTTTCCGTTTGATCAATTTTGTTTGGCTGTTAGGTGTTGACAAAGAAAGTTACAATCAAGGGAATAAGAAACTGGCAAGGAAAGAAATAAAGTATTAAAATGACAAACTAGGTCAAGGACCTTGAAAAAGGGAATGGGGGAAAAAAAGCACCAAGAGAACTGGGGCCCTTATCTTTTCTCTCCTCAATTCCAAAATATGCCCCTAATTTCAGAAAAAAAAATACATATATGTTTAGCATACTATTTAAAACCTTCTGCTGCAGAATTAACTCTTTCACACTTAACATACTAATGATTGGGATGTGTGACTGCTTCTTTTAAATTGTTTTACTTAAAATATTTGGCAGAGAGCATATATAATATGGAAGATTTATGATGAGCTAAAGAACAGTGATTAAAGAAAAACCAGTACCCGCTATTCAACCAAGAAATACGTAATTTTAATTTAGAGAGAATTTGATTTACATTTTAAATTTATTGAGAGATGTCTTAAGTTTTTCTAACACTGACATGATTTCTATTACTATACTTAATTTATACATAAGGAATAAAGTTGAGGTCATCTGGAAAGGAAAGGGAGATTTTAAAGGAGGAGGTTAAAAATTCAATTTGCACAATTATTTACATAATCTTAATATGCTAATTACCCTCTATCAAAGAAAGGAGGAACGACCTCCTTAAAGATGTATAACATTCTAATACCAGCGTTAAAAGCTGTGACTTTTGCCCTTGTTCCCACGTTTTCCTTGCTGCCTACCTCTGAAGAAAGTCACAAGCACTGCATAGATATGCCACCAGTTGTAAATCTATTTGAAGAATCTAGTTTAATTAAAAATCTTCCGGGGCGCCTGGGTGGCGCAGTCGGGTAAGCGTCCGACTTCAGCCAGGTCACGATCTCGCGGTCCGTGAGTTCGAGCCCCGCGTCAGGCTCTGGGCTGATGGCTCAGAGCCTGGAGCCTGTTTCCGATTCTGTGTCTCCCTCTCTCTCTGCCCCTCCCCTGTTCATGCTCTGTCTCTCTCTGTCTCAAAAATAAATAAACATTTAAAAAAAAAAATCTTCCTTTTATATCTCTGCAACTTTAACCAAGATAATATTTGTAATCCATAAGTATAACTATTGAGATTGGCCCTATGCCATAGTAAAACCAAGTTTGACTTATACCTTTCAGTTTTCACTACTTTTACTGTGATCACATGAAGCTGGGACATGAGTTCTCTCACTTATGAACACATACATATGCCCAGAACGTTCTTTTGTATTCTTTTTTCCAGGTTTACCTCCTCTTCTACTTTCAGGTCTTGGCTTAGTCATCACTTCTTCCAGGAAGCCTTCCCTGATTCTGTACATGCAGAATATGTCCCTGTTCTCCTGTCCTTTTGTTCCTTGTGCTCCTCCCAATCCCTCCTTTTAGCAAATACCAGTACGATGTCATACTGTTTTGTGATTGTCAGTTAATCTTTTACACTTCAACTCATCCGACTGCTTCTTCAGTAATGGCAGGGATTTTACTTGTTTTAAGTTACATTATAATAAATAACCTAACACAATGCTTGCCCCATAGTTGACACCTATGTATTGTGCAAAGTCATTAATCTTCTCTGAGCAAAAATGTTCATTCTGTATTTGTGAACAGAAGTGCCTATCTTTGGCATTTAGAAAATTACACTTGTAATTATTAGGTTTTACAGCACTGCCACGGAGTCTAGAAGCACACATAGACACATTTAAAAATAGTGTCGTATTGTTTCACTATTTTAAGTGTAGTTCTCATGGACTAATGGATTTAGTTTTGATCAGTGCTTGTCAAAATTAAAGTGAAAAAAATATCGGAAAATTGAGATTCTGATTCTGTGGGTATGGAGTTGGACATGAACTCAACTATATTTCTAGATTTCTAATGAGTTCCTAGATAGTATCAATGCTTCTGTTCTATGGACCACCCTTTGAGTCGTATCATTTTATAGAACATATTTTTGCCATTTCATCATCTATAGTTTTATCCTAAGACACAGATGTAAAGAAATGGCCAAAAAGCAGGAAGAGGAAGAGGAGGCGAAGAGGGGATAAAGAAGAGGAGGAAGAGAACAGGAAGAGGAAGAAGGAGAGGAAGAAGAGCCATTCTACTAACCAAGGAAGATGGCAGCTTCCTTTCCCTTATAGTGTGTGTGTGTGTGTGTGTGTGTGTGTGTGTGTGTGTGTGTGTATATATATATAAAAGCTTTGCATTTAGGAAGAAGAAAGACTTTAGAGTAAAACTACCAAATTATAAGCTAAGGCTTGGCCAAAATATAGTTATGATAAACACTGAGAATTTAGTGACAAGATGGTCAACAAAACATCTGTTTTAGAGCATTGAATATAATTGAAAGCTCCTGTGTTAAATGATAGACTTTATAATAGCAAGGTTGAAAATCTATTATTAATAATAAAGAGGAAGAAGCTGGCAGAGAAGGCAGATTTTCAGAAAAGAATTAAAAAATCAATTCACCGAAGTTGGAAGAAAATAAGAGTTTTATGGATGGGTGAATGATGAAGAATGAGAAAAAAATATTTTGCAGTAGAACAATAGAAGGGAAGAAAACCAGGGAAGAAGGCTCAGGCATCTAAATTTATCTTTTTAATATTTATTAAGGAATTATTATAGGCCAGGCACTTTATTAGGTCTATGACATTAAATATTAAATAAGATATTAAAATATTGTGTTTTTTCTCGGGGATAGACATAGACCTAGTGAAAACTTATAATAAATTGTGTTGTAAAGGCATATGAAACAAGCATTTCATGATTAAAATGGGAGCATCTGACTGCCTGGCTGGGGACACACATAGGAAAGGTAACAAGGAAAAGACATTTGAGCTAAGTGTTAAAAGATGAAAAAGTACTTCATTCTGTGTTTCTCCTCAACCCCCACCTAGAGAAGAAAGAACATTCCAGGCAATGGAAGTCACTGGAAAAAATATGCAAACTGAGCCCCAAAACTAACCCAGTCTGGGGGTAATTGGTATTACTAAGGAAGGCAGATAACAGTGTGTGATTACAGAAGTGTGTGTGTATGAGAGGGAGGGGACGGAAGAAGGGAGAAATGGAGGGACACAACAGAGACTGAGAGAGAGCATATGTATACAAACCCACTTTAGGAAGAAGAAAAGACACTGTTATTTTTTTTATTGGTTAGGAGGAGGCTATTTTTGCCCTTAAATTATATGCAGCTTTTGGGGTAACATCTTCAAGCTTGTTTAGAAAAGAGGAATACTAGTGGTGAAAATAGATGATAGAGAAAAAAAGTGGTAAGAAAAACATAATTTGTTGCAATATTTTCAGACATGAACACCTTATAAACTATATACATTAAACTTTCAGAGGGAGGAAACAATGAAAGTTGAAGAATAGTAATAATTTCCTACTACAGAGACTTTGGCCTAAAGTATCTCCTTTTCTGAGATACATATCACAAGTCATTTCACAAAGTGAAATTGTGTTATAGTGTTTATGTTGTTCCTTTGAATTAAATGATATTGGTTACAAAAGTAATAATTATTAATATATAAAGATGTATAATTTTCATTAAAATATTCCTTAACTCCTGAAACTTCTTATGATTAGTTTGGATGGTAATAAAGCTCAGGTTTGATTTTGAATTCTCCTTTTACTTCCTTACGTTTTTTTTTCATAAAATGATAGGATTAAGCACTTGCATAGTAAGTTGAGGAGACCAATCATTTATATTTTTTAATTTTTTAAGTGTTTTTATTTATTTCTGAGAGAGAGAGAGAGAGGGTGAGTGGGAGAGGGGTGGAGAGAGAGAGGGAGACACAGAATCTGAAGCAAGCTCTGGGCTCTGAGCTGTCAGCACAGAGCCTGACGTGGGGCTCAAACCCATGAGCTGTGAGATCGTGACCTGAGCCGAAGTGGGACGCTCAACCTACTGAGCCACCCAGGCGCTCGGAGACCCGTCATTTTTAAGTGAAGTCCCAAATAACAACAACGTAACAAAAGGGGAGACAAGTATAAATGCAAAGTAACAGCTTTAATGCACATGGTTTTAGCTTGTCTCTATCATGTACCAGGCAATGTATTCCAACATATAACATAGAAAAGGGAAATTAGTCTGGTTTTGCAATTGACTTGCAAATAGCATCACAGGCAAGTAGAATTCAATAGAAAACTACAGCAGACAGACATTTCTCATTGACTTTCATTAGACATGCAGCCTGGTACATGAGTGAGAAGATTGTGCCTTGGGGTTTGGCAGTGTCTATCTGGAGAAACAGCAAAAAGTGAGCTCAGTAGCTTCACATCAGGGACATGCTTAAAAGAGAGTGTTAATTTTCCCCTAAATCCTTGTTTACAGAACACACAGAATAAATAAGGGAATGATACCAACTTCACCCTTCTCAAAGCTATATTCCTGAAAATGAGTAGCAGGGTTTCAGTACAACAAAACCTCATCTTCTGTGAAAGGACTTATATTTAGGCAGATATATATGAGAACACACTCCTGGAATACTTTTATAATTCACATTTTGCATAAAACCAGATAAATGTTGACAACTGAGAGATTTATATTCACCTGCCAATGGTACTAACTACTAGTCACAACACAGTTTGCAATTTGAAATAATGTGATAAACCGGCATACTCCACATGATTTTGGACTTTGCACATGAAATTAGTTTCACATAAATTTTGTTACATTATTTTTAATTGATGTAATTCAAATTAATATAATATACATTGTAAAGACACATTTGGAGAGTTGCTGTGGAGTATTTTATTCCCAAAATGTGACCTAATTTAACCTGTCAAACTGCTACAGTTTTGCCCTTATCTGTTTGTTGACCCACTTGTGTTTCCTAAAGAAATTACAACTGAAAGAATTAATGCTTCTATGACATAATAATAAAATGCTGACCTTAATATTATATCCTGGAATATCAAGTATTAGAATTATTACTTGCTTTCACTCTCAAATCTTTAATGCAATTAGGTAGATTCATGACTTTTAATTTTTATTTTATTAGCTAAATAGTCATGCATGGTTCTTACTATACATAGTGTTACCATAGTTATTTTCCTTTTGAGAATGTGACTTTTACAGTACTTACCAAGGTGATGTTTTTCCATAAAACCTGATACTATAGGCCTAGTTAGCACACTCAGTAATAAAGATTATTTGAAAATTACTAAAAGCGTATGTTCCCTTGCTTTTTTAAAATGTTATTTTTTAAATATATTTTTTATTTTATAAAATATAAACATTTAATTTTTAAATATATTTTATTTTTTTTTTAATTTTTTTTTTAATTTTTTTTTTCAACATTTATTTATTTTTGGGACAGAGAGAGACAGAGCACGAACGGGGGAGGGGCAGAGAGAGAGGGAGACACAGAATCGGAAACAGGCTCCAGGCTCTGAGCCTTCAGCCCAGAGCCCGACGCGGGGCTCGAACTCACGGACCGCGAGATCGTGACCTGGCTGAAGTCGGGCGCTTAACCGACTGCGCCACCCAGGCGCCCCTAAATATATTTTAAAAATATATTTAATAATATTTTAATTTTTATTGAAAAACCTGTATCTTTCCTTCTTTTTTTCCTTATATCTTCTTACTGAAAACTTCAGGGTTTTGTACTATCGTCAAAGACATGTAATCTCAGTTTATGGAAATTATGTATATATAGCATAAGATGTCTTAGGTAACTAACCAAATAATCTGGACAGAAGAAACAATATATGTCTTTTTAATTTAAAAGAAATTTTAATGTTTATTTCTGAGAGAGAGAGAGAGAGAGAGAGAGAGAGACTGAGTGTGAGTGGGGAAGGGGCAGAGAGAGATGGAGACAGAATCCGAAGCAGGCTCCAGGCTCTGAGCTGTCAGCACAAGCACCCCAATATGTGTCTTTTTTAAAGACTGTTTTCTATTTAATAATGGGAAAAGTCTAGACTTAAGTAGTAACAAGGAGAAAATATATGTTTTACCAGATAACTAATAGACTAAAATTTCACTATAAGAAATAAAATGACTTAGAGGTCTCTTCCTGTAAATAAGCACTTTTTAAATATAAGGCAATAACTAAATCAGTACTTTGCACACTGTCATCACTAAGAATGATAGTAAGTTTTAGGAATTTGTATAATGAGCTCTTTAGAATAGATGACTACAGTTCTCATTTATTTCATCTGAGAAATCCAAACTGTTAGTAGCAATATTAAATCTAATCATATTATGTTCTAAAACATTATTTGAATTCATTGATGTGAAGGCAAATGACCATAAAATGTTCTCTTAAGTACATTACAGAGGAAACAAACACCCTAAGCATTAATTCTGACAGAGGACAGAGTATTGAAACGCTACTGGATGATAGCCCAGCTTGGGCTTACAGAATTAATGAAGAACAAATGGCTAGGTGACGTGTACGAATGCCATTCTCTCCATGGGATGACCTTTATTCTTTCTCAGTTGGCTAATGAGGATTTCTTTGTTATCTTTCATGTGGAAGGACCTCAGGGCCTTGTATCATTATTGAGTGAACACAGTGTCACCTCGACTGGCAGAAATGTTTCATCTCTTGTCAGGGAGAGAAGTTTCCTCATGTCATCTAGAGAAAGCACAACAGAAGGACTGGCCATTGAGACCAGACATTTCAATCAGTAAAGTCAGTCCAGTGAGGATGTTTAACCTGCTGGAGTTGTTTGGATCAGAATATTTAAACTCTCTTGTGTCCTGGGATGTAGAATGTTTGTTACTATGGATGAAGAAAAAGTCGCATTAATCTATACTCAGTATATTTCTTATCAGTAATCACTGTTATTTGATTAGGAGAACATATATTTTTATGATATTATGTGCAAATAAGTAAATGAGTACTTCTGATCTCCAAATTACATTGACACAGCCTCTCTGACCCAAATTCCCATATATATTCAAATAGTGGGCACAGAAAGGGGAAAGAAAGGAAGGATAAAAGATCCATGTAACAGATTTCCAAATAAGCATGACATCTTCCTTTTAAAATTCAGTTTATTTTAACAAGAAGAACAACAAAAAGGCACTGGGGAATACTAATGTACTGGTATGAAAATAAGGACACCAGAAGTTGCTATGTAAAATGACAGCTATAACTTATGTCAGTGAGTCTTTTGGAAGACAGGTTTTCAGGGAGCTTCAATACTAGCTCTGACTCTGCATTGAAATGCTGTAGGATGTGATTGTAACTCTCGGTGGGTTAAATCCTGTCATTTAACTATTGAACTTTCTCCAGCCTTCTGAATACTACCCAAGGACTTGTCAATATAAAGTAGTAGCAAGGAGAAAGTATAAAACCTATGTTTTTTGATGATTAATGGCATCAGTGATTAACTGCTAAAGTTACACAAGTTTGTAAATATGAAATGGCTCCATGTTTTTACTTATTTATTTCTGAAGGACTAAATTATTAGAAGGCTTCAGCTAAGGATATCCATGACACAGCTCATAAATATTTGACTTTAGGTTGCTGGAGTAGATTTGGCTCCAACAATTTCTAGCATATAAACCTGGGCAGTAGAAACACTTTCTGAGGATCAGCTCCATCTTTCATAAAATTTGGGATAGAAAAAGCACTGCAGGTTCCAAAGGGTGAATTAAATGACATGCAACATGAACACTGCTTTAAATTTAGGCTCTATCATCATTTGTCAACATATTATAATCAGTGTTTATAACTTTTGTCAATTAGCTTGATGCTCACATCAAAAGGATCGAGTTGACAATTCTGGTCCAACCATGGAGAATTTACAACTCACATATAAGATGGTGCTAAATGGCTAATTAACTGGATATGTTAACCATGTTTTTGGCTTCTGTAAACTTGCTGCTTTAAATACTTGCCCTATATGCATAAGCTGGACATGCTTGCTTCCTGACAACCCAATAATATGCTTGAGTCATCTTGCCTTGGCCTCCTGCCTCCCTTGTCTTCTACCCACAAGTCCCCCTCCAAGCAGTATACTTTTCAAATATAAACTAACCAATCCAGAGTCCATGCCCACAACCACATATCAGGCCACTATTCACCTGCTGTAATCGCTGTAGGGTCCAGTACAGACAGCTAGGCATAGCCCCTATGCCGCAGACCTGGTTGAAATTATTCCAATTAGCCAATTCCAATCATGCTGATTCTACCTCACCCATCCCTTCCCTTAGAAATCACAAATGAAAGATGATACACACAGTTCCTCCGTCTCCCTATGCCTCATGGGCAACCCTGGTGCTTATATGGCATATATGGAGCCACCTATATGGCTCCCCAGGTGTGTGGCATGACCCCTCCTCTAGAGGACTATGAGTAATAAACTGTCTTTTCAATGTCAATTGTTTCCTAATATGTTGGACTTACTATACCTCATATTTTCTATTAATACACAGTATTTAACACAATTTTCTTAAAATATTTATTTTTGAGAAAGAGATAGAGTGTGAGCAAGGGAGGAACAGAAAGAGAGGGAGACACAGAATCTGAAGAAGGCTCCAGGCTCTGACCTGTCAGCACAGAGCCTGATGTGGGGCTCAAACTCATGAACTGCGAGATCATGACCTGAGCTAAAGTCAGACACTCAACTGACTGAGCCACCCAGGCACCCCAGTACACTGTATTTTAAATCACTAGGTTACTTTTATAACTAGGAATTCCTAAATATAATTTGATATATTAACAGACATAAAAAATAATTATTTAGATAAGCTATCTTTACCATGGCCAGGTAGTGTAATGAAAGACTCATAAGAATATTCTGATAAACGTGTTTTAAGGCATTTTCTTATTTAGATTGTCTTGTTTTAGTTTGCCATATCCATATTATTTGAGTCACTCACTTAATATATTTACAGATGTAGATAGGATGAAGTTACTATTTTACTTTATTTTCACTTATTCAGAAATTACTCATCAAATATTTATTATGCACCTACTATGGCGCTAGACACTATTCTAGATGTTGGAGATATAATAATGATCAAAACTGGCAAACATCTCTATTCTCACAGGACTAACATGCTAGTGTGTAGACAGTGGAAAGATAAGTTACTGATAAATGAAATACAGATACATGCTAAGAGGGAAAAAACATCACAATAGGATGATATATGTTGATGTTTGTGTACCTGTGTGGGAGATGGGGAAAATTAGATAGAGTGACGAGGCACTTTGAGAATGTGGTTTTTGAGTAGAAATCAGAAGGAAGTCAGGGAGCTAGCTGTGAGGATATCTGGAGGAAAGGTATTACAGCCAGAAGAATAACAAGTGCAGAGATCCTAAGTGAAAAGCAAGGCTACGGATCAGACTAGAGGCTGCTGTTACTGAGGTATAATGAACTAAAGAGAAAGTAGGAGGACATGAAGTCAGATGGGGAATGGAAATGGAAAGGAAGACTAATGGGGCACCTGGAGATTGGAGCCACTGGCTCATATTTTAACAGAACCTCTTTGACTGTTCTATTGTTTTGTACAAGGGCAAAAGTAGGAAGACCAGTTAGGAAGCTATAGCAGTCACTGAGGTAAGAGAGACCATGGTGGCTTGGGCAGGAGGCTGACCAAATTATTTGGAAGGAAAAATCAAATGAATTTTTAAATAGATGTATTTAGAGTGTGAGAAAGAGAGTCAAGGATGACAACAATTTTTTAAGCCTGGAAGAATAGATTTAATATTCACTGAAATAATAATTTAGGGAAGGGGATATGGATATCAGAAACTCATTTTTGGATGTGTCAAGTTTGAGATTCCTATTGAAAACCCAGTGGAAGTGTAAGATACAGAGCTTGATATGTAATGTGAAGTTCATGGAAATACCCAAGCCAGATGTAATTTGGAATTCATTGGCATATCAATTATATCTAAAAGTGTCAGACTACATACAGTCACCATTGGAGTAAGCATATATGGCACACGTTAATATATTATGACAAAGCAAACACCTGTGTAACTACTCTCCATGTCAGAAAAGACTATCAACCCCCCAAAAGCATCCTCGTGTTACCTCCTAATCAATACATATTTCACTAAGTATATTTTTTAGTTTGGCAGTTTATTTTCCTTTAGCACATTAAAGATATCAATCCAAGTTCTCAGGATTTCATTTTTGTTGTTGAAAAGGCCACTGTTTCTCTTTTGCTCCTTTGATCATTGTATTTATTTTTCTCCCTTCTGGCTGTTTTTAAATTTTTATCTTCTTTTTTTCTTTAGAGGTTGTACTATGAAGTGACTACATGTGGAATTCTATTTATTTGTTCTTACTTTTAGGAGGCTTTGTGAATATTTGGCTTGATGTGTTTAATTCATTTTAGACAATTTTTAGTCATTACCTATTCAAATATTGTATTGTTCGGGGGGGGAGGGGTAGAGGGAGAGGAAAAGAGAGAATCTTAAGCAGGCTCCATGCCCAGCATAGAGCTGAATGCAGGACTTGATCTCACAACTTCATCTCACAACAACTTGATCGTAAGCTGAGTTGAAATCAAGAGTCAGACACAACTGACTGAGCCACCCAGATGACCCTCAAATATTACTTTTATCTCATTATTTTCCCCCCTCCATCTGTAGATCCAAACCTTCTTATTGTATCCTCTGTATTCTTATGCTTATCATGTGCATTTTCCATCTTTCCATCGTATTTTTCATTCTTATTTTTGGGAGTTTTTTTTTTACATGTCTTTTCTTTCAGTTCATTAATTTTTTTCTACAGTTTTGTCCAATTTGTTCATGATCCCATAGCCTAAATTTTGAGTTCACTTATTATACTCTTGAGTTCTAAAAATTTCTTTGTCTTAAAGATTGTGTGCTAGAATTCTCAATCTTGTCTTTTATCTCTTTAAAAAAGCACATATATGTTGAGATATGTGCTTTAAAAATAGCACATTAAAGTTGATATCTGAGGATTCCCAATATCTGGTGTTTCTGTGTGTCTATTTAATTGTCCGTTTCTGCTAGCTTTTGTGGATTTTTAGGTTTTTGTTTTATTGTGCATGTCTCTTGTTCCCTTGTGTGCATGGTTATTATTTATTTTGTATTTACAAAATGTGTTTAGAAATATTGAAACCTAAGATATTATGTTTTTCTTGAGATAATCATCTTGCCTTATCTTATTCATTATTTTCATTGCTCTTGCTGGTATCTGGAACCAGATCACTGCAATCACATTTTAGAGATTAAGTCTTAATCGTTCAGGTGATTCAAGGCTGAGCTTGAAATCCTCATGAGCACCTGTTTCCCTCTCTTTCTCTTACTATTAAGCTATTGTCACTTGAGATATAAGCCCAAAGTAAAGAAAGATCACCTGGGCTCCTCTACGGATGGATACTCTATGCTTAAATCCAGATACCCTCAAAAGTGATGCTCAACTTCTTAGCAATCCCTACATACATGGTAAATGCCCACAGAGGAAGAGCAACCCTCAAATACTGGGCCCATTCTTTATCAATTCATATATATATATATATATATATATATATATATATATATATATATATACACACACACACCACACACACACACACACACACACACACACACACATACACATATGGCACTGGAATATATATATTCTCATTGTGTCGATTGTCCTAAATCACCTATCCTCCATTACTAGAGATTCCTCAAATGCTATACTTTTAGAGTTTGTCGTCTTCTTTTAAATTGAAGTTAGGTACAAAATAAAATTTGACGTTGCAGTAAACTATGTAAATACAAATAAGGCTTGTTCATGATAGTATGCACCTTTAAACTATTTTTAAATATGATACATATCCCCCCAAATACCCTAAATACAATAAAAGTTTTTATACTGAAGCTAATGTATTAATTGTCCATATTGGCATTTTTTCTTATTTGTACTTTATAAATGCAACCAAACTCTGTCCATTGTAGCACTTTGCAAGCTACCACACAGCTTGATTTTTTTTTAAGCAATTATGGCCAGGTAGCTAATTCTGAATAACTTTTTCAATTTTTTCCACTGCAAAACAAATTTTTTCAAGTATATTTTAACTTAAAGATATTCAACACCTCCCATATTTGAAAGATCTTAATGGGCACTATGTCCATAGAAAGGCAAATTCCCATGAGTTTAATTAGAATTAATTTTTTTTATCCTATCTACTTTCCCATATACTTTTTTGAAATGAGGTCACCTGGAACAACAGGAATTTTAGAGACACAGGTATAAGACTTGCATTTGAGCCTCAGTTCTACCATTTAGTAGTTCTGTGACTTTGAAGAATTCTATATCTAAATTTATTCATCTCTTAAAATGGTGATGGTACCATTACCTTACCATACAATTAATAGTACATAACACACACTTAGGAGACTGTTAAAAATACTGTTATTTTTTTTTTATAAAACACTAAAAAAAGATAGTATCTCCTTTTGTGACCTTCAGCCAAATACTTATTTTTAGAAAACATGATATAACAAAATCGTTAATAGAATTTTACCTTTCATGCAAAAGATATGAACCTCTTCATAATTATTCCCTACATTTAAACTTTACTTTTAACACAAAATGGGTGGAACATACCATCTATGTTCACTGTGGAAAATATTATAGTATGATCTAGAACTTGAGTTCTTTACAAGGGTTAGTACATTGACCATAGTCATGACACTTGACTCAGAATAAATAGGGAGGGGCTAGAGCAAATAGGGAGGGGCATTTGAAGCCTCTACATTGTGGAACCCACATTTCTGTAATGACTAAGGAGTTGCAGTTGACTAATGACTAATGACTAAGAATGCCTGATAGATGTAATGTATGTAATGTATGTAATGTAATGTAATGTAATGTAATGACTAATGACTAAGAATGCCTGATAGACAACATAAATAGTAAAGAAAGACATTCCTTCCATAAATCAGGACCAAAATGAAGACAAGGTAAAATGAAATGGCCTATATAGTTTCATTTGTTCAAAGGGCTTGCTGAGACTAATTCTGAAACCCCTTTCTTACTCCTTATAAATCCCTCAGAATATGTATTGCCTTCCTATGAATTATTTTCCATTTCTTAGCACTTTGAGGATAGCCCTTGACCTACATAGAAAAGTTGCAGAATAGGAGGAGACCTAAATAAGTTTGACTCACTTCAAACCTTACAAGGCCCAACAAATATCCAAGGAACTTGCCATCTGGTATTTGGAACTTTGTGTCAGAGAAAGTATGAACAGAAGCTCCTTCAGCTTCAAAACCATTTCTGAATGTATGTGGGTGTCAATTAGGAATATATTCTTTTGCAAAAAGCAGAAAATCAGACAGTGGCTCAGACAAATAGTTTATTTTTCTCATAGATCAGCAAGTAAATATACAGGCATTCCAGGGCTGGTGTAGCTGCTCAAAGATGTAGGCAGGCATCCTTGGGTATACAAGGTGAGGCAGACATCATTATATTTCTGTGCCCTACCATTTTTAGTAAGTGCTTTGGGACATTTGCTTGTTGCCTCATGACCATAAAATAGCTACTTTACCTCCAAACATCATGTCCTTAAGTAAAGAAGAAAAAGAGACAAATAGTAAAAGTATTTCTCCCATCAAATCGACCTTATTAAAAAAGGAATCTCTGGGGCGCCTGGGTGGCGCAGTCGGTTGGGCATCCGACTTCAGCCAGGTCACGATCTCCCGGTCCGGGAGTTCGAGCCCCGCGTCAGGCTCTGGGCTGATGGCTCAGAGCCTGGAGCCTGTTTCCGATTCTGTGTCTCCCTCTCTCTCTGCCCCTCCCCCGTTCATGCTCTGTCTCTCTCTGTCCCAAAAATGAATAAACGTTGAAAAAAAAAAAAAAAAAAGGAA
The DNA here is from genome assembly GCF_007474595.2 of Lynx canadensis. Taxonomy (NCBI): domain Eukaryota; kingdom Metazoa; phylum Chordata; class Mammalia; order Carnivora; family Felidae; genus Lynx; species Lynx canadensis. The sequence continues at coordinate 184,436,765 of NC_044303.2, read as the reverse complement.
TCTCTTTTCCTGGCAACTTTCATTTAAATGTCATTGGTCATAAAGTGTGTCACTGGCTTTCCCTACCTCCGTAGAGAGCGGGAAAATGGAATCCTTTTCTTTCTAGTCTTAGTGATGGAAGAATTCAAGTGAGAAGAAAGCTGAGAATGGGTTTTGAGGATGACAACTAAATATATTATCTATCACAAAGTAGAAATCTAATGGGAAACTTGATTATATATTGTCACTATATATTATTCTCTTTATTACCCTGATATAAAATGATGGAGCAAAAATTTCAACATGGACAACATTGCCCAGCATGTATCACGATTTCAGATATCCCTCTGTCTAATGGGAATACTGATAATTTATGTGCTTATGCTCTCTCTAGAACATTGTTATGTGCCTCAGGTCAAGTTAGAGTAAGTTGATCTTGGGTATGTTCATTGGTGTATCTTTTAACAACTGGCTTTCCAGTGTGCCTATTTTAAATACCTTGAAATTGTTCTCCATATGTGTGCTGTAACATGTGAATATGCACATCAAAGAAAATGATGGTACAATAAAATAATATTCTGAGTACAATGAAATTAATGGCCTGTTTATCCTGGGATCTATTTAAATTTTTCATTCAGCTATTTTTGAAAAGAAACAAAGGTGTTCAGACATAGGTTAAGCATATGAAGTTTTGTATTTCTGTCCTTGCCTGTTTCATATCATTAGGTTATTACAAGTCATAAGATGATACAGTACATCATAGGTAGTGTAATCCACTGTAGTAGGCAGTATATTAGGATGTTGGACAATGAAGAATTTGTACATTCTCTTATGTTGGCCACCTGCTATCATGATAAGGTTAATAACCCAAGACTGAAGAATGAAAAGAAATGCAGAGTTAAAAAGTCAAGAAATGTTATAGTTTACCCTCTGAATTCAAGTTCCCATTTAAGATAATTATTTCAATCCATGTAAGGTTCTGAGGCAATGTCTGCAGCTATTATTAGTAAGGAAACTTTCTGATGTCCAGATAGATTTTTATTTGTTTTATTTTGTTTTTACTGTTATCTATTAATGAGACCCATTGTCTGATTCACAGATGTACATCAAATATTATTTAAGAAGCAAGCCTTTCAGTTCAAGGAAGAGCCATGGAAATAAAGTACTTGTGGTTTTAATAGAAATAAAAAAAAAAAGATCAGAATACAAAAAAAAGTAGAATACGTAAAACCTAAATATGAAAATATATCCGGGCCACCTGGTACATTAGTAATATGGTTAGAGTAAATCAAGAACCAATTAATCATAGAACAGTGCATTGAGTCTAGAGTTATTCTGAAGTCTGAAAGTCAAGTTTTTGGAAATTTAAGTTGAAGCCGGCTCCAGAAAGAATCAAGTTAAAATTTTTGTGTTTTACTTTGCTGTTTCACAAATTAGTAGATTACAGTCAAGTCAAAAACCTATTCAAGAGTATATACAGAAGTATGGATATGTCCACACACTGATTTTGAGTAGATTCACCGTTTTTCTAAACATAACTAAATTACTAGACTATTCTTAATACGTCATAACTTTTGTTTTTTATCCTAAATGATACTTTATTACATTATAATTTATTATTTTTAATTTATCACTTTATTATTGATTTGTACTTTATTACTTTTATCTCAAAAATAAGTCAGGAATACCCATTAGCTATCAGCCATGCTACACATAGCTACTATACATTCATTTTAGAGTCCTTTGTAGGGGACACATTAATACAATAAAGAACAGATGAGTGAGCATATGGTTTGTTAAATCGTGTTTACAATAACTAGACCAAGATCACATTAAAACAAAGGGTCAGTGGCACATAAATTGGAAACTTTAATTTAACACTTTTTAGTGGTGAAAGGTTAGGGGCATTATTACCAATGTGAACAGGAAAGCCACATGCCATGAAAACAAATATAATTATTAAAATGTTAAAATATAACACTGTATAAGAAGTTAGCACATTTCAAAAATATGCTTAATGCTTCTATTAAATATTTACCAGATGGCCACAATTGCTACAAATCCATGACAGATATAAAAGTACTTCTCAATCTAGGATACATGGGTAACATAAACATGTGTGGACAACAATTAATACAGATATTATAAAAATGTGTATATCCTAGCAGAATAGCTAGTTTTACATCTTTTTAGAAAAACTTCATATATTTCATCTAGTTTGCAAGGGTCATGTGTATCAATGAACATGGATTTAAGTTTTTACAATACACACTATTTGGGGATGAGTCCTTTAGAAATCATTTCCCCAATATGTTGCCATTGTAAATATACTAAATCTCCCAACTATATTTCCCTGAACATGGAAAACTTTGTTATTTTAACATAAGTTTGTCAATATGAAGTGACATAACTTTCATTGGGTATTTTTAATTCTTTTTGATAAACAGAATAATCAGAGATAAAGTCTATAAGCTACAACAAGTCAAACATATAACTGTCTATTAAGCCAAGATAGGAAGGAGATAATATAAAAATCATCTATGGCATATTTCCTATAACATATTTCTACTTAAGGTGTCTGCCACAGCATTTGCACAATGAATTGTAATAATAATAATTATAGTGATAATAATCATACTACCTAGAATGCTTGGCATATATTATAAGCTTTAACATTAGCTTGTCAAACAGCCTTCTGAAAAGTTCAGCTTATGATCAGCTATCAGTTTTTCTTTATTTTTCCATTCCACTATTTCACAGTGCTTAAAAAGACATGAGTAATCATAAGAAACTTTGAAAAAAGTATATATATGCATGACATATATTTGGCAAGTAAATGTATACTTGTTGTGCTTCTTGAAAAATCACAGTTCAAACTACTATATTAAATTCTTCACATAGTACTCTAGTAAAATACTTCTACTTACTGTGGTCTAAGTCCAAATGAATTTTTTATGCAACTTTTTCCATATCACACTATTAACATATTTTCAAATTCTAGTGCTTTATCAAGCCCAGTTGGGGAAAATTACCTTTGGCTTATAAAATTCTCACCTATGCCTACACTTAGAATTGTTATTCATTTATCATATACACAGCAGTTTCCTGGATAGGACCTTTCAACTCTCCTCAGAATTGCCAAATTCAGATTTCTATGGTCTAGTCCTTTTCTACTGACTCCCCAACATGGAAGTAGGACCAGGTAATATCCATTTTATTAGGTGAATCTAATTTCAAAAATACCAACATAGATTATTGAGGCCTGTAAGGACAATTTTATGTGCTTTCTTCACACTTCATATTAGACAGTGCAGCTCAGTTGGGAGTATTGTGATCATTGAAAGAGTTACCATTAATCCAAGGACACAATAAAAATAAACACATGATAGGCCTAGGGAAACAAGAATGAATTAAAGAGAAATCTGGGTTAATAGAGGTCCCACGTGAAGAATGAATGTAACACCAATGTCAGTTAATCTGGTAAGAAATAGCATGAAAAGGGAGGAAAGATATCCACTGGAGAGTAAGAACACCATAGTTAATGGATGGGAAAAGGGATTTGGAGGGGGTGGTTGCCAGGGAAACTGGAAAACCTGTATATGAGACTCTAGTTTCTCTGATTGCTAGGACAGGGGTAGAATTCTCAAGATAAATATTGGCTTAAGATTCTTCTTTTATGCTGTTGAATTCAATGAGACTTGTTGAGTGAAACTGTGATATCAGTGCAGCAGTTTAGAAGTTAAATTGCTGCTAATGTTTAATTCCAATAGAAATTATAATGTTGTTAGAAGAGTATAGAAGTTGGTGCAAGTGTCATTCATTTCAGGCCTTACCACAGAAGGGCAAATAGGCACAATTATATCTACCTAATAATCTCTTTGAGTGAGGAGTTCATCATATACTATTCAATGGTAGAGGCTCTTTGGAAGAAGGGCATGAGTAGCAGGTTTAAATTGGTTACTTAATGAATTCAATGAGTGCATAATTATGGAAACTAGTTGTGCCATCATTTAAGGTCTCATTTCTCTTGGAAGCTAGATTATCCTTGAGAAGTCGCTATACATGACTGATATTCCTTAGAGTGAGGACTTCAGTAAACAATGTGTTAATAGCAGCCAGGATCTCCCTGGGAAATATGTTTCTCAAGACCTATCACCGCTACCTGTTTGTCTCAGCTTCTTCCTGTTCCACTGAATCCCCTCCTGTAGTTACTCCTACTTCAGAATTACTGAGAATCCCTTAGACTTGGCATCTCCCCAATTGTCATAAACCTGGATCCTTGGAATGGTAGAAATAGAGGGACCGAGTAGGAAATTGTGACTCTCCAATGTATATAGTTGGATGTTCAATAAACTTTAATTGAATGAATTAATTTAAAAAAACTGTGTCTGAGTTGATGTCACTAGGACATTTATTTACTCATCAAAAATGATGGGGATTCCCTTAGATTTATTTACAGAAAGAGGTCAAAGCTGCAGATGGTCAGATTAATATGAGAGTCCAGATGGTATCTTGTTTTGTTTGGGTATTATTTTTTGACGAAACAATTCCAGATTTCTCTAATGTACCTCAGGCAATTTTAAAAAGAAAATAAATACCTCAAATAAATGAAAACAAAACAATTTCAACATGTCTACATGTATTATAGAAATATCCTTTAATTCTGTTTACCTCTGAAGATACTATTAAATATAGAATCTCAGTATCAGCTGGACTTTGAGGTAGTCTTGCCTTTTATGAAAATTTTTCAGAGATTTAACCAGATTATAGCCCCTCATTGCTAAGATAAAGGAGACTCTTCATTAAAATTAGAAAAAGTTTGCAATATTTTAGGAATGCCATTGGTCATTTTCAAATTCACCCTGGGTATAATATAGGTAACATATTTTTTTTTCTTTCTTCTCATTTCTAGGATGGATAGGCCTGAATTTACCCCAAGGATGGGAAACCAAGCAGGAACAATTTGTTCAATTACCTTCAAAATTTCAATGATATAATATTCTGGCTTGAACTGAGAATGTTATAAAGCTTTTTTTTTTTTTTTTTAAACTATGAAGCTTTATTTCATTAGGGTATTCCTGTGATTTTTAAAAATCTTTTGTAGTATACTCCTTCAGTTATACAATAAAGTAAAACAAATTTAAATATGGGAAACAAGTTTTGACTTGATTCCTTATAAAACATAGCATAGAACATGTAATTTGAAAAGATGCGGATTTCCACACAAACTTCTCATTTACTATAATTAAAAAAAACATTATGTGTAGTTGTTAGTTGTATTAGTATTGAGCCCACATATTTACTTCTACTTTTTTTATTTTGAAAAATACTGTAGAGTGGTCACTGTATTCTCTAATATCTGAATTTGTAGATGAATATTCCTTTCCATAGATAACGATGCTAATTTTAGAAATAAATTTTATAGACATACCATGTACTTTTATTTTATTTATACCACATATAATATACCATATATTTTGTATTTTATTTATGCCACGTATAAAATTCTTCTAGACAGGTGTTAATTTTGTGGCAAGAACCTAAAGCATTGACTACCCAAAGTTATGAATACAGAAAACAATGAGTCCAAATTCTTTTCCCTAGTATTGTTAGAAAACTAGAAATGCTTTTCTAGTATTTCCTGGATTAACTACTATATACAATTATAGCCTAGAATTCTTAATTTTTAGTGGACCAATATTTCGCAATATGTTTTAGCTTATATTATCAAGCAGTTTTCAGACAGGAGGAAAAAGTCACTAAGTGCTATTTTTCCAAACTTAGTTGCTTTCTTTTCCTTTGAATACTTGAGTTACAGTTGATTATCTTTTCCTGTCAAAATGACCATCTGTCTACAAAGGAAAATAAGCACAATTATGATCATCACTAATATTGATATTTACTTTAGTCAAAATTTATCGATATTCTCTGGGACAAGAGAGCAGATATACAAAGGACTCAAAAAAAGGTAACATGGAAATATGACTAAATAGATGTAATTGGAATTGAGAAAGGTAAAGGGAAATATTATATTAATAAAGTGAATGTAAATCTATGTATAAAGCTAAATACTCTAAAGAATACTTACTTAAAAATTCTAATATTTTTCATTCTGAAGCGTCTCTTAATCAGGTGCTTCTTTTTTTTTTTTTTTTTTAATGAAATTTATTGACAAATTGGTTTCCATACAACACCCAGTGCTCATCCCAAAAGGTGCCCTCCTCAATACCCATCACCCACCCTCCCCTCCCTCCCACCCCCCATCAACCCTCAGTTTGTTCTCAGTTTTTAACAGTCTCTTATGCTTTGGCTCTCTCCCACTCTAACCTCTTTTTTTTTTTTTTTTCCTTCCCCTCCCCCATGGGTTCCTGTTAAGTTTCTCAGGATCCACATAAGAGTGAAACCATATGGTATCTGTCTTTCTCTGTATGGCTTATTTCACTTAGCATTACACTCTCCAGTTCCATCCACGTTGCTACAAAGGGCCATATTTCATTTTTTCTCATTGCCACATAGTATTCCATTGTGTATATAAACCACAATTTCTTTATCCATTCATCAGTTGATGGACATTTAGGCTCTTTCCATAATTTGGCTATTGTTGAGAGTGCTGCTATGAACATTGGGGTACAAGTGCCCCTATGCATCAGTACTCCTGTATCCCTTGGATAAATTCCTAGCAGTGCTATTGCTGGGTCATAGGGTAGGTCTATTTTTAATTTTCTGAGGAACCTCCACACTGCTTTCCAGAGCGGCTGCACCAATTTGCATTCCCACCAACAGTGCAAGAGGGTTCCCGTTTCTCCACATCCTCTCCAGCATCTATAGTCTCCTGATTTGTTCATTTTGGCCACTCTGACTGGCGTGAGGTGATACCTGAGTGTGGTTTTGATTTGTATTTCCCTGATAAGGAGCGACGCTGAACATCTTTTCATGTGCCTGTTGGCCATCTGGATGTCTTCTTTAGAGAAGTGTCTATTCATGTTTTCTGCCCATTTCTTCACTGGGTTATTTGTTTTTCGGGTGTGGAGTTTGGTGAGCTCTTTATAGATTTTAGATACTAGCCCTTTGTCCGATATGTCATTTGCAAATATCTTTTCCCATTCCGTTGGTTGCCTTTTAGTTTTGTTGGTTGTTTCCTTTGCTGTGCAGAAGCTTTTTATCTTCATAAGGTCCCAGGAATTCACTTTTGCTTTTAATTCCCTTGCCTTTGGGGATGTGTCGAGTAAGAGATTGCTACGGCTGAGGTCAGAGAGGTCTTTTCCTGCTTTCTCCTCTAAGGTTCTGATGGTTTCCTGTCTCACATTTAGGTCCTTTATCCATTTTGAGTTTATTTTTGTAAATGGTGTGAGAAAGTGGTCTAGTTTCAACCTTCTGCATGTTGCTGTCCAGTTCTCCCAGCACCATTTGTTAAAGAGGCTGTCTTTTTTCCATTGGATGTTCTTTCCTGCTTTGTCAAAGATGAGTTGGCCATACGTTTGTGGGTCTAGTTCTGGGGTTTCTATTCTATTCCATTGGTCTGTGTGTCTGTTTTTGTGCCAATACCATGCTGTCTTGATGATGACAGCTTTGTAGTAGAGGCTAAAGTCTGGGATTGTGATGCCTCCTGCTTTGGTCTTCTTCTTCAAAATTCCTTTGGCTATTCGGGGCCTTTTGTGGTTCCATATGAATTTTAGGATTGCTTGTTCTAATTTCGAGAAGAATGCTGGTGCAATTTTGATTGGGATTGCATTGAATGTGTAGATAGCTTTGGGTAGTATTGACATTTTGACAATATTTATTTTTCCAATCCATGAGCAGGGAATGTCTTTCCATTTCTTTAAGTCTTCTTCAATTACCTTCATAAGCTTTCTATAGTTTTCAGCATACAGATCCTTTACATCTTTGGTTAGATTTATTCCTAGGTATTTTATGCTTCTTGGTGCAATTGTGAATGGGATCATTTTCTTTATTTGTCTTTCTGTTGCTTCATTGTTAGTGTATAAGAATGCAACTGATTTCTGGAATTGATTTTGTATCCTGCAACTTTGCTGAATTCATGTATCAGTTCTAGCAGACTTTTGGTGGAGTCTATCGGATTTTCCATGTATAATATCATGTCATCTGCAAAAAGCGAAAGCTTGACTTCATCTTTGCCAATTTTGATGCCTTTGATTTCCTTTTGTTGTCTGATTGCTGATGCTAGAACTTCCAGCACTATGTTAAACAACAGCGGTGAGAGTGGGCATCCCTGTCGTGTTCCTGATCTCAGGGAAAAAGCTCTCAGTTTTTCCCCGTTGAGGATGATGTTAGCTGTGGGCTTTTCATAAATGGCTTTTATGATCTTTAAGTATGTTCCTTCTATCCCGACTTTCTCAAGGGTTTTTATTAAGAAAGGGTGCTGGATTTTGTCAAAGGCCTTTTCTGCATCGATTGACAGGATCATATGGTTCTTCTCTTTTTTTTTTGTTAATGTGATGGATCACGTTGATTGATTTGCGAATGTTGAACCAGCCCTGCATCCCAGGGATGAATCCCACTTGATCATGGTGAATAATTCTTTTTATATGCTGTTGAATTCGATTTGCTAGTATCTTATTGAGAATTTTTGCATCCATATTCATCAGGGATATTGGCCTGTAGTTCTCTTTTTTTACTGGGTCTCTGTCTGGTTTAGGAATCAAAGTAATACTGGCTTCATAGAGTGAGTCTGGAAGTTTTCCTTCCCTTTCTATTTCTTGGAATAGCTTGAGAAGGATAGGTATTATCTCTGCTTTAAACATCTGGTAGAACTCCCCTGGGAAGCCATCTGGTCCTGGACTCTTATTTGTTGGGAGATTTTTGATAACCGATTCAATTTCTTCGCTGGTTATGGGTCTGTTCAAGCTTTCTATTTCCTCCTGATTGAGTTTTGGAAGAGTGTGGGTGTTCAGGAGTGTGTCCATTTCTTCCAGGTTGTCCAATTTGTTGGCATATAATTTTTCATAGTATTCCCTGATAATTGTTTGTATCTCTGAGGGATTGGTTGTAATAATTCCATTTTCATTCATGATTTTATCTGTTTGGGTCATCTCCCTTTTCTTTTTGAGAAGCCTGGCTAGAGGTTTGTCAATTTTGTTTATTTTTTCAAAAAACCAACTCTTGGTTTCGTTGATCTGCTCTACAGTTTTTTTAGATTCTATATTGTTTATTTCTGCTCTGATCTTTATTAGTTCTCTTCTTCTGCTGGGTTTAAGCTGCCTTTGCTGTTCTGCTTCTATTTCCTTTAGGTGTGCTGTTAGATTTTGTATTTGGCATTTTTGTTGTTTCTTGAGATAGGCCTGGATTGCAATGTATTTTCCTCTCAGGACTGCCTTCGCTGCGTCCCAAAGCGTTTGGATTGTTGTATGTTCATTTTCGTTTGTTTCCATATATTTTTTGATTTCTTCTCTAATTGCCTGGTTGACCCACTCATTTGTTAGTAGGGTGTTCTTTAACCTCCACGCTTTTGGAGGTTTTCCAGACTTTTTCCTGTGGTTGATTTCAAGCTTCATAGCATTGTGGTCTGAAAGTATGCATGGTATAATTTCAATTCTTGTAAACTTATGAAGGGCTGTTTTGTGACCCAGTATATGATCTATCTTGGAGAATGTTCCATGTGTACTCGAGAAGAAAGTATATTCTGTTGCTTTGGGATGCAGAGTTCTAAATATATCTGTCAAGTCCATCTGATCCAATGTCTCATTCAGGGCCCTTGTTTCTTTATTGACCGTGTGTCTAGATGATCTATCCATTTCTGTAAGTGAGGTGTTAAAGTCCCCTGCAATTACCACATTCTTATCAATAAGGTTGCTTCTGTTTATGAGTAATTGTTTTATATACTTGGGGGCTCCGGTATTCGGCGCATAGACATTTATAATTGTTAGCTCTTCCTGATGGATAGACCCTGTAACTATTATATAATGTCCTTCTTCATCTCTTGTTACAGCCTTTAATTTAAAGTCTAGTTTGTCTGATAGAAGTATGGCTACTCCAGCTTTCTTTTGGCTTCCAGTAGCATGATAAATAGTTCTCCATCCCCTCACTCTGAATCTAAAGGTGTCCTCAGGTCTAAAATGAGTCTCTTGTAGACAGCAAATAGATGGGTCTTGTTTTTTTATCCATTCTGATACCCTATGTCTTTTGGTTGGCGCATTTAATCCGTTTACATTCAGTGTTATTATAGAAAGATACGGGTTTAGAGTCATTGTGATGTCTGTATGTTTTATGCTTGTAGTGATGTCTCTGGTACTTTGTCTCACAGGGTCCCCCTTAGGATCTCTTGTAGGGCTGGTTTAGTGGTGACAAATTCCTTCAGTTTTTGTTTGTTTGGGAAGACCTTTATCTCTCCTTCTATTCTAAATGACAGACTTGCTGGATAAAGGATTCTCGGCTGCATATTTTTGCTGTCTAGCACCCTGAAAATCTCGTGCCAATTCTTTCTGGCCTGCCAAGTTTCAAAAGAGAGATCCGTCACGAGTCTTATAGGTCTCCCTTTATATGTGAGGGCACGTTTACCCCTTGCTGCTTTCAGAATTTTCTCTTTATCCTTGTATTTTGCCAGTTTCACTATGATATGTCGTGCAGAAGATCGATTCAAGTTACGTCTGAAGGGAGTTCTCTGTGCCTCTTGGATTTCAATGCCTTTTTCCTTCCCCAGTTCAGGGAAGTTCTCAGCTATTATTTCTTCAAGTACCCCTTCAGCACCTTTCCCTCTCTCTTCCTCCTCTGGAATACCAATTATGCGTATATTATTTCTTTTTAGTGTATCACTTAGTTCTCTAATTTTCCCCTCATACTCCTGGATTTTTTTATCTCTCTTTTTCTCAGCTTCCTCTTTTTCCATAACTTTATCTTCTAGTTCACCTATTCTCTCCTCTGCCTCTTCCATCCGAGCTGTGGTGGTTTGCATTTTGTTTTGCATTTCCTTTAAAGCGTTTTTCAGCTCCTCGTGACTGTTCCTTAGTCCCTTGATCTCTGTAGCAAGAGATTCTCTGCTGTCCTGTATACTGTTTTCCAGCCCAGCGATTAATTTTATGACTATTATTCTAAATTCACTTTCTGTTATATTATTTAAGTCCTTTTTGATCAGCTCATTAGCTGTTGTTATTTCCTGGAGATTCTTCTGAGGGGAATTCTTCCGCTTGGTCATTTTGGATAGTCCCTGGTGTGGTGAGGACCTGCAGGGCACTTCCCCTGTGTTGTGGTGTATAACTGGAGTTGGTGGGCGGGGCCGCAGTCAGTCCTGATGTCTGCCCCCAGCCCACCGCTGGGGCCACAGTCAGACTGGTGTGTGCCTTCTCTTCCCCTCTCCTAGGGGCGGGATTCACTGTGGGGTGGCGTGGCCCGTCTGGGTTACTTGCACACTGCCAGGCTTGTGATGCTGGGGATCTGGCGTATTAGCTGGGGTGGGAAGGCAAGGTGCACGGCGGCAGGGGGGGCAGGCTTAGCTCGCTTCTCCTTAGGTGATCCACTTCAGGAGGGGCCCTGTGGCAGCCGGAGGGAGTCAGATCCGCTGCCGGAGGTTTGGCTCCGCAGAAGCACAGAGTTGAGTGTTTGCGCGGAGCGAGCAATTTCCCTGGCAGGAACCGGTTCCCTTTGGGATTTTGGCTGGGGGATGGGCGGGGGAGATGGCGCTGGCGAGCGCCTTTGTTCCCCTCCAAACTGAGCTCTGTCGTCCGGGGTCTCCGCAGCTCACCCTCCCTTTGTCCTCCAGCCTTCCCGCTTTCCGAGCAGAGCTGTTAACTTATGACCTCCCAGACGCTAAGTCGCACTTGCTGTTGGAACACAGTCCGTCAGGCCCCTCCGCTTTTGCAAGCCGGACTCGAGGGCTCTGCTTGGCTGGCGAGCTGCCCCTCCACCCCGGCTCCCTCCCGCCAGTCCATGGAGCGCGCACCGCCTCGCCGCCCTTCCTACCCTCTTCCGTGGGCCTCTCGTCTGCACTTGGGTCCGGTGACTCCGTTCTGCTAATCCTCTGGCGGTTTTCTGGGTTATTTAGGCAGGTGTAGGTGGAATCTAAGTGATCAGCAGGACGCGCGGTGAGCCCAGCGTCCTCCTACGCCGCCATCTTCCTGAGCCTCCTCCAACATTTCAATCCGGTGCTTCTTAATGTTTAATGTGACTCCTATCTAACGGGCATCTTGTTAAAATGTGGATACAGATTGAGCAGGTCTGGGTTGGAGTCTGAGCTTCCAACTAAATACTGTTGATAGTGTTGATGTGTGCACAACACTTTGAGTAGCAAGGGTTTGGAAAACAACCTGAAAATTCAACTCAAAAATCTGTAGTATGAAACACAAAATTAAGTGCAAAGATTATAATTAGTTAAATTAAGAGATAAAACAAAATTTTACAATCATCATTAAGATATATAGAACACAGTACTTTGAAATACTAATCTGTATGTTTTATACATTATGTTATTGAATGGCTACTCAGTATTTACAGAGAATAAAAAATTGGGGACCAATGCTTGTTGAGTCCTTGAAGGGTGAGACTTTGGGCATATGATTTTTATTTGAATCACTCTTCATCTGGCTTCCAAAAATGAACTTCAAAGTATCTGTAGTTTCCTAGAAATATTAGAAGGGTTGAATTCGACCATGTGTGCAGTTTTTCAGGGGACGGAGACCACGGATCCCAGATGTTAAATGGTTATAATAAAAAGAATCTGAAGAGGGACACCTGGATGGTTCAGTCGGTTAATCTTTCCTCTCTTAATATTGGCTCAGGTCAAGATCTCCGTTTCCTGACATCCAGATCAGTGTGTCAGGATCTGAGCTGGGTGTGGAGCCTGCTTGAAATTCTCTCTGTTCTTCTCCCTCTGCCTCTTCCACCGATTCACACTTTCTCGTGCTCTCTCTCAAAAAAAAAAAAAAAAAAAAAAAAAAAAAAAAAAAAAAAAAAAAAAAAAGAAAGAAAGAAAAAAGAAAAAGAAAAAAAGTATCAAGAGATTTCAGAGATTCTGAATTCTGATTCCTCAGTTATTAACTTTAGGAAGACAATAAGTGTCTGTAGCACCAGAATCATATCTGTATCTATCTATACACATACAGTATACATACATATATACATGTGTAAACATATATATATATGTATACATGTATGCATATACACATATAAACACACTGTGCTTATAATTTGCTAACATACCTGAAGAAAATAATTTATTCTTTTGTTAGGAATCAAAATACTTAATTTTATTTTAATCTATTTACTATCTTTTGTGTAATTATACATGAAAATAGGTAATATAAAAGTTGGAGAATAAATGATCTGTAGCTTTATTTCAGTGCATCCAGGACTTATTATTTATGTATCTTATCCACATTGATCTTGAATTATAACTTAGCAAGTATAAGGATATTTATCATTTTGAAAGTAATTATACAATTTTCCTTGCAAAAAAAAAATTATGTGAGCAAACATGCAAAAATACAATTCAGAACTTTACATTGCATTGTCATTAAATTTGAAAATAAAAAAAGCAGGGGAACCTGGGTGGCCCAGTGGGTTAAGCATCCATCTCGATTTTGGCTGAGGCCACGATGAAGTTCGTGGGATAGAGCCCTGAGTTGGGGTCTGTGCTGACGGAACAGAGGCTGCTTGGGATTCTCTCTCCTCTCTCTCCACCCCTCCCCTGCTCATTCTCTCTCTCTCTCTCTCTTTCAAAATAAATGAATACACTTTAATAAAAAATAAAAGTAAAAAGGAATCAACCTATATCAAATTTCATAAAATTTACAAAGCACAGCATTTCTACTTGTATCTGTAATACTTCTACAAAATCTTATATAAGAAAGTTGTTTTATTTAGTTATTCTGGAAGCTGGAAGAAAGAACTCTCAAATGAACTTTGGTTTTGGGAGAACAAAACAAAACAAAGTCAGCATCAGAAAATGAAGTATGTTATCTTGAATCTTCCAATATGATGTGTTATTTCTCATTGGCTAGTTGTTCTGGACCTCCAACGAAGATGGAATTGAAGTTAGGGGTAAAGGAGTAATTATGTGGGATAAAGATTTTACTTAACTTAAAATTAATTAAATGGTCTTTCAAGGAAAAATGTGAAGTATCTCAAAAGCCACCTATCATAAGCTGTGGTCATAATACAGGTGATGACTATATCATTTCAGTATAAATTATGCTGTTTGCAATTGGCGACATTTCATATATATCATATTGTCAAAATTTCAAATATGTATATAAATACAACTTAAATATGTATTAATTTTAAGATCCCTATAGGGGACAGTCTTGTTATTAATACAGTGAAGAACAGATGCTCTAGCATATGGCATACTAACTCATGTTTATGTTAATTTTATGTAAATAGGATTTTAATACAGCAACATTAATCTGTTGTTGCTTTGGTTTTCTGATATATCACTTTACTCTCTTTTGGGTGAGATTAATGTAGGTAGTTTAGATTTTCTCAAAAAGTCCCTTTTTTAGCAGTGTAAAGAGTAACAACTTCCTTAAATCTTTAACAACAAATGTTTAAATAGAATGTCAGATTCATAAAGAAACCAAGAATTTATCTACATCTTGTTCTCTTGCTCAATTGAAGCAGATTTGTTAAAAATACAAATGAGAAACAACACGGTATCAGCAGAGAAAATAAACATAAAGTTTTTAAAAATTTTTTTTAAATGTTTTTATTTATTTTTGAGTCAGAGCAGAGTATGAGCAGGGGAGGGGCATAGAGAGAAGGAAACACAGAATCTGAAACAGGCTCCAGGCTCTGACCTGTCAGCAGGGCTCGAACTCATGGACTGTGAGATCATGACCTGAGCTGAAGTTGGATGCTTAATCGACTGAGCCACCCAGGCGCCCCTAAACATAAGTTTTATTTCAGCTAAATAGCTATCATTTGGATAGGTAAAATATATTGGAGGAAAATCCCCCAAATTATGTTCTTATCAGAAGTAAATATATATTTCTTCTATTTTAGAAGTTAACTGGACACTATTTTTATTAAGGAGATTCTGGTTAGTTTTTAAGGTATATTCATCTGCTTTTACGTTATAAGCCCAAAAATGTGTCCACTTTATGTATATATTTATGTATGCATGTGTGCATGTATGTATTAAATAGTAATGCAACTTTAAAAATATACTTTTTAAATTGATATGTTATTGACATATAACATTGTATTAGTTTTAGATGTGCATTGTATTCATTTTAGTTTAGATGATTTGATATTTTTATATATTGTGAAATGATCACCACAATAAGTCTAGTTAACATCAGTCACCACACAGTTATAATTTTTTTCCTTGGGATGAGAATTTTAAGATCTACTCTCTCAGCAACATTAGAATATGCAATACAGTGTTGTACCGTGGTCACTATGCTGTACATTAGATCTCTATAACTTATTCATCTTAAAACTAGAAATTTGTGCCTTTTGACCTCTTTGCCCATGTTGCCCATTGCCCCACACCGTCCTCTGGTAACCAACAATTTATTGTCTGTATCTATGAGTTCAGTTTTTATTTTTCTTAGATTTCAAATATAAGTGATACCTCACAGTATTTGTCTTTGTGTGACATTTCACTTAGCTTATTGCCTTCAATATTTTTTAGTATTAAAGTTTTCAGAATAGAAATATAATAATTCACATTCCTACTAGATGAAATATAATAGAGGAAATTTACCTCTGTTGTTTACTCAGAATTGTATTAACATTATACTGAAAGATATAAAACGGGCTATTTGATACTATTTTAATATTTATTATAAATTCACGCTGATTTATACTTAATTAACATTGAGTTTTAACTATTTCAAGTTATATTATGAACTATAATATTATTATACAATATTTAACATATCTTATAATCCAACATTAAAGGATATTTAAAACAGAAAATGAGTCACCTATATCTCATGCTCATAATAAAATTGTATTGATTTTGTGATCTGGATTTGTAGGAGTCTGGGAAATAAATTCCTCCTTTTTTTCTCATTTAAAAATAATTATTTTTAAGATATTTAACAGGCATTGTTTTTAAAAGGTCAGATTTACATTTATGTAGCTATGAGGCAGATATACATGCTATTTTGTTTTTGTGGTTTGATCAACTCAATTAAGATCAAGGTAGATTTTAAAAAATACATAATTCTAGTCCAAAATGAGGAATTAATGTAATTTAATTCAGGATAAAGTCAATTTCCGTAAGTAAAGGAAGGCTGTGGTGATTTAAAGACATGAATGACATTTTTGTAGGCAAATTATGGATATTTGAATAATGACCAAACACTGTTATGGGATAGAATGACACTAAGCCCCAATTTATGGTTAAATCTAAGTTTCAACAAGTGTTTTTGAATCTTCTTTTGGACTCATTTGTTATGCATGTGAGATTTTTTTTTCTTTTTTGTGGAAGAAGTTTATATAGAAATATATTTAAAATGTGTGCTTAAAATGAAAACTTGTGTTATTTGATAATATGAGATAATAGTGATGCAAAATACTCCTAGATTGATTCAGAAGGAAATATCACTAGCAGTCAGCCTAATGTTGAAATTTAATTAAAGGTTCATTTTATGTTTATCATGATTTGAGAAGAATGCACTGTTTAATGAAATATTTGAGGTGGATAACAATTTTAACAGAGAAAATATGTGCCTTTTCATATGACCTCATACTATCTTCATAGAGCAATGTTTTCCTGCCTACTCAAATTACCATTTGAAGTGTAATTGTAGATATCTTATAAATATCGAGGTTAATGATTGCTGCTATCTCACAGAAAGAGTTTCAACTTCTGAAATCTAACTACTTTTGGGACATGCGGTGAGGTGTATAAAATCCCCCAGCTGGAATCCTGTATTCTTCAAAGAACCAAGCCATTCTTTGTAATTGTGATAAGTACTCAATTTAATTTTTTCAAAAGATCTGTGATACCCTGAATTTAAGTATAAAGACATAGGATATATCATCCTGCCTCATGACATGTGTAGTACCTGAAGTCACCAGTGACATAATTCATAGAAAGAAAACAATTGATTTTATTTCTGGTGTTTAAAATTTGGCACAATGCATGCCATTCTTGTCCATGGATTGTCATTGAGCCTTCTGACAATGTTTTGTTTTGTTTTATGTTTTAAACAAAAAGCCAAAGTACCAAAGATAATCTGCTCTCTCTATATAAAATCCCAAATACCTGAAATAGAAAATAATATCTTGACAGGTATACATTCATGACATTTAATTTGGGAAATGACAAAAAAGTGTAGAGAGACAGGAAGTAAAGCATATGTAAGATCCTAAGTTCTCTAATAAATGTGTTGATAAATGATATACAATAACAACATAAAAATAAGAGTACTGTTGTTAAGAGATGGGGCATTCTATTCAGGGGAGAACTGTCATTTTGAAAGGTCAATAAATTCTTTTTATTCTCAAAATCTGTGGTCATTGGGATGTCCCGGGAATTTACAATCCAGCCACAGTGAAAGGACAACTCATGTCATCATCAGGAGAATACGATCGGATCATATATCTTTACTTGACAAGAGCTGGCAATTTAATCTGACAAGATTCTTGCCAATGAGGACAGCTTTAGGACTTCCACTGTTGTGGTAAAGATTTGACCTGTCATTGAGGGATGTTGTGCAGAAGCCTGACAATAAACCAGCACTTGCTAATGCAGTTTAGGATTGCTGTAAAAATTTATTAGAAACCAGAGACTGTAAAATCACTATACTTCTTCAGAACTGTTTTTCTTTCCCTTGCTGAATATTTATGTGATGTTTAATGCACGGCACATGTTTTAAAACTTGTTTCCTGATGGTGTAAAAGAAGTCTATTATAATGCACATGAAATTGCACAAAATTCAATTAAATGCATGAGAGAGTAAGCAGAATGTCCACCTGTAAGCCCATTTTGACAAGATTTTTTTCATTGATGGTTTTGGTGTCTGTAAATTTAAAGAGCTTCAGTAATGGCCCTTATGTTTTAAGAAACAAAAGATATGTACATTCATCTGGGGATTAATTTAACAGAACTTAAAAGCATGTGTGACTTGGAGTAGCAGCATTCTATGTATTTTATTTAGAAGGGATGAAGAGAAAATCTAACTGTAAAATTACAATTAATTGTTAGTGCAACTGTGGCTGCTGGGTGATTCTATACAATCTATATTGTCACTAAAGGAAAACAGAAAAGGCAAGGCAGACAGTACAATTCTGTGTTTGTTTTTGCAGTATAGCAGCTCTTCAAAAGTTATTTCCAAATAATTATGTGGGTCAGCTAATTCCTAGGTAGCAATCACAGCTCTAGCTATGTTCAAGCTATAATTTAAGGTAAATAAGATTATCAATAATATATCAACAAATAAGACTAACCCTGAGCACCCAACCCTTGCTGCATACCTATCATATTCAAGACAATCTGCCAGCTGCTATGGGAATGCAACTGTAAGAGACACAGTCAGAAATACGCAGCATAAACTAATACTTAGGAGTTTGAGAGTGCTATATCCTGAGAGATATAACCTCAAGGTGACTGGCCAGCATGAAAGCATAATTAAAGGAAGACACATATTGATTTGAAATTTCTCCACCCTACCTCCCAAGTGTACTTTAGGATCTTAAAGCTATCTCTCACCTGATAAATCCATTGTACGAATTTACTCAAACAGCTGTAACCATTTTATTCTCTGCTCTCTATTTATTCAGTCTTTTCCCAAGCTCTTCAGTAAAGGATAAACCTCATTCTGGCTGTCCTCAACAGGAGTCCTTAACTCTGTGTCACTCTTCTCTGCCACGAGTACCTGGGGAAAGGCGTCTGAGACTATTTGGGAGGAAAGAATCATATTGGAAACACTCGGAAATGGTTGAAAGACTGACAGCACGATCAGGCATACCTACACAGAGAATACAGTTTGGCAGTCAATCCGTCATTGCTTTATTCCCATTTAAGAAAGGAGCAATTTTTACCTTGAGGATTGTGACTGCTCACCGAGTTGCATTTCAGACTTTGCTGCATTTCCTCTGCATTCTGCAGACTTGGCACTCTTATTCCACTTCACACTAATTGTGATTGCTGACTCGTGCCTGGATGGGAGGCTGCCAAAAGGGCAGGTATCCCAGAGAGACATCATTACCCAGGTTGGCAAATACCTGAGAGCCCTATTTAATGATACAATCTTATTTTACAACAAGGGGCAGGCTTCCAGTCTCACAGCATCAGTTCCTGACCGTAATATTGTTTGGCAAAAGCCTTTCATATTCTTTTGCAAAATAAGAAGAAATAAATCATGTTGATATAGATCAATGGTAGATGATCATATAAGCTGAAAAGAGTTGGGAAGATGTGAATAGCTTTAGGGTCAACATATTTATCTAATTGCTGAAGAATAAAAGTTGATGCCTTGCCTAGAATAACTTAAGAAATTATATACATAAAAATAGCTTTCTATAGAGAGTCAGAACTCTGTTTTTACCAGACTTTGTTCAGATATTCATTCTGGAATTGAGGTCACTGCTGTCTTTGAACACTAGATGGAATGGGTATGACAGGGGAGAGAGGATCTTTGTAAGCACCCAGAAGGATACACAACAGTTTTTATATTCACTGTTATGTTTTAGTGCCGTATGTTGAAAAGACTAAACATGCTAACACGCTCTACCTTTGCTTAATTTGCATGATTTTTAAATGAAAATTAATACATGTATATGGCAGAAAGAAAGAAGAAAGAAAGAAAGAAAGAAAGAAAGAAAGAAAGAAGTCTAATGGTGTAATGAGTAAGTTCTCCTTACCCAGATTCCAAATCCACATCAATAATGGCAACCATTGTTAAAAATTATTTGTGTATATTTCAAAAACTATCTTCACATGCAAACATAAATATGTGGGTGTATGCACAAAAACACCTCTCTAAAATATATGCATCCAAGCAGAGTATGCACAGTGCTTATTTAATTTTTGTAGAGATCCTATATTGCAACACATACAGGTGTTCTGGCTTTCTGTTGAATAACTGAAGAGTAACATAACACTCCATTATATGGGTTTGTCCCAATTCCATAGTGCCTTTAAGGACACTTATTATTCCGACTTCCAAACATGAATCATCTTATACATACTTTTGTACATTTGAAGAAAAAAATTGGTTGGGTTAATTCCTGGAAATGAAATTACTGGTCAATGATTTGATCATTTAAATTTTTGAAATATATTATTAAGTCACTCTCAAAAAATTGTCCCAATTAACACTTGCCACAGTACATATGGAGAAAGTGCCTGACTTTTTCATACTCTTGCTAATGCTGTGTATTTTCAAACTTTCCCAACTTTTTTCAACTTGATAGGTGAAAAGTGGAATCTCATTTACATTTCTTAAAGTGCTAAGCTAATGGGCGAATATAAGAACTTTAGCAACATTTTAATGTGGGTGAATCAAGCACATCTTCCAGCTGTAAAAGTTAAGAGACCCCATTTCAAATTCACAAAATTACTCACTATGTTAGTGATTATGCATGTGATTCTTTTTTAATCAGATTAAATTAACCACCATATAGATTTTAATAGACACTAATTAAAGACCACAACTAAACTTATTGTGGATAATCATGGTTGTGAAAATTAATGGTTAAAGAAGAGGAATTTTTTTAAAGATTCTAGGCAGATAATTACACTCAATTTAAATCAATCTTTAGTGTAGTAACTTAAGTATCTAGCTGCAGGCAAGTATTATGGCAATAGGATTTTTATAGTACAAATTCTGAAGTGCAGAAAAGTTTCAACTCAGTGAAAACATTTGAAAACAATAAAAGGTTTCTTTATTGTGAAATTACTGTAGCTTTATCACAGAAGTAAATTTTGTCAATAATGACAGTATCATAGCTATTCAGAAGTCTATAAGAATTAAATCTAAAGAACCAAAATACTTGATAAATACCTATAGTATACCCATTTAGTTGCTAAGATATTCATTTAAACCATGTCAATCATGTATTTTTTTTATTCTATGATGCAGCTCAAAGTTTGACTCCTACCTTTTCCAGACCTTCAAATCATAAACCTTCACTCCTAGTTAAATCTCATCCATAGTTTAATAATCACTTAGTAGAGGCAGAGAAAGGCAAAACAGACAGCTTAACCTCTATGCCGGGCAAAACCTTATAAAATACTAACCTATAGTCTTTTCTTTGTGACACATTTTAATCTTCCATTACTGAAAATGTTCTTCTTGTCCTCTTTTTCTTAATTTTTGGGATTCTAACTTAGGAATAAAGCCCATATTTCTTAAAACATTCAACTTCATATTTTTAGAAGGTAAAACTCTTGCCAGGCAAGGGTATTGATATTTTAGGTGGAAAGCATCAGATTCCCAATTTCCCCATCTGCTGTCTCATGTTCTCTTACAATCTTATTTCACAAATAAAAATGTCTCTGAACTTGGAGCTGCTAGGTAGGGAGGATAATTTTAAACTTTCAGTTTATGAATAAATTCCACAGATAGAAAGAAACCTGGTATGCTAACTCATGTTAGTGTCAGTGTGTAAGGTTATTAACCAAAACATTTTTTTTCTTTATACATAGTTTTGTTTTGTTTTGTTTGATGTTTGATCTTATTTGTTACTCTTAGAAAAATCTCAATTTTGGCTGGACTCAGACTTAGAGGTAGAAAGTCTCAGAGAAGACAGCCTCTGTCTCTTGGCAATCTGTTCCTGGTATTTTTCTTTGGCTTCTGTCATTTTCTTGGCCAAAAGTTTAGCATGTCCTGCAGCCTCTTCTTTATTTTTCTTAGTACTCTGTTTCTTCAAAGCAATACGCCAACGTCTATGTTGGAGGACACATGGAATACAGGATGCTGAATCTTGGGTGCTTTGGTTCTAGGTTTCTTACCTTCTTTGTTTAGGGGCTTTCTCACAGCGTACAGGTGGACATCATCTTCCTTAGAGAGTTTAAAAAATTTGCAGATTCTGCTAGCTCTTTTGGGTCCCAGTCCATAAGGCACAGTAGTATCAGTGAGTCCAGGAATATCTTTCTCCCCTTTTTTTTCTACAATGACCAAGTTGAGAAAGCTAGGCAACCCCAACAGAGTTGTGCTTTTTTTCTCCAGTCCTCCTTGGTCTGTAGCAGGAATGCCCTTTACGCATCAGCAAATGGACATGGCCATAGGTGAAGACACCCCGCTTCATGGGGAAGCCTTGTTTGTCATTGCCACCACTGATTCAGACCATGCAACCCTTCCATTCTTCACCTAGAGCATCAGCAGCAACTTCTGTGGCCATTCGCTTCTCATAAAAGGTATGAGGTTTGCATTCATCAACCACTTCAATGAGTTTCTGGCAGCAAGTAGCTGGGAAAGAGGTGTTCAGCTTCATGTTGAAGCAGTTTACAGCCTCCAAGGCGCCACAAAAAAAAAGGTCTTTATACATAGTTAAATGACTGTTGATGGATTTGAATGCATCACTACAGTGATAAGCCACTCCAAAACATAAATATCTTATTTACACAAAACGTATCTTCATTCACCTTTTATGTCCATAGAGAAATGTGATCTGGGATGTCTGGGCCTCCATCACATTGTCTGTTTGAAACACAGAGTTAATTGGACATTGTGAGAAAGGAAAAGAGAGATTGGAGAATGGGCATTTTGTTGCCTCTGTCTGGAAGCGATACACATGATTTCAAATAAAATTTCATTAGCTAGAATTTGTCACGAGTCTTCCTAAATGGTGAAAAGCTATGAAATAAAATGTTTGCACAGAAGGAAAGGACAAGAGGACATTGGTGAAGACTAATAATTTCTACAAAATTACTTTTGTTATAAAAAGGCAGTTTTCCTAAATGATATAATGCCTTGTTATGAAGCTATAGTAATTAAGAAAGTATATTATTGCCATAGAGTTGAACCAAGAGACCAAAGAAATAGAATAAAGATCCCAAAAAGATTCCTGCCAAATTAGAACTTAGACATCTCACAAAGATGACACTCCCATTGGTAAAAAAGGAGACACCATTCAATGGAGGTAGGAAAATGATTATCTACAAGGAAAAAGATAAAATCCAATTCTTATTTCATATAATAATTTAGCTCACTATTTATCAAGGGTGTTAAATCTAAAAGAAAAATTCAAACTCAGTAAACAATATCGATAAGTATTGTTTAGAACTTGGATACCAGGGAGAAAGTTCTTTTTTTTTTTTTAACGTTTATTTATTTTTTGAGACAGAGAGAGGCAGAGCATGAACGGGGGAGGGTCAGAGAGAGAGGGAGACGTAGAATCTGAAACAGGCTCCAGGCTCTGAGCTTTCAGCACAGAGTCCAATGCGGGGCTCGAATTCACGGACCGCGAGATCATGACCTGAGCTGAAGTCAGATGCTCAACTGACTGAGCCACCCAGGCGCCCCAGGGAGAAAGTTCTTAAACAAAAGAAAAATGTAACTATGTTAAAGCCAACAGCTTTGGCTCATCGGGTACCCTAAAAAATAACAGCAAAAAATGTGAATTTTTTTCAATGTTTACAGCGACCAGTGTTTCCCATTGTAAATGAATATACTGTAATATTTACACAATGGATTATTTCCAGCAGATAAATTAAATAAGCCATATCAACAATAGGTGAACCTTAGCAATATCATATTAAATGAAAGACTCCCAAACAAGTAGATGTAGCATGATGTCCTTTATATAAGTTCAACAACTGAAGTGCAACAAAAATTGAAATATAAATATAATATAATTGAAATACAAAGAAGACAAACAATATGTATAAATGTGACAAGCTATAATAAGAGGAAAAGAAGAAAATGGCAAACATGATTTTGTACTACAGAGTGTGTGCACAGGTATGTAGTACATTATTAAAAGTAGCTAAGTGATTAATAATGAGAAGATGTGGATCAAGGATTATAGTTAATCTACTCTGTGAATTTAGGCACTTAGATAATTAATAGACACATTATTATTACACATTGTTTCAGGAAAGAATTTTCATAAACACAAAATAGGGGCCCTGATTTAACAAGTATTTCTGTTTAAAAATGGAAATTTTGGGGTGCCTGGGTGGCTCAGTCAGTTAAGCGTCTGACTTCATCTTGGGTCATGATCTCACAGCTCATGGGTTCAAGCCCCGCATTGGGCTCTGTGCTGACAGCTCAGAGCCTGGAGCCTGCTTCAGATTCTGTGCCTCTCTCTTTCTGCTCCTCCCCCACTCATCCTCTGTCTCTCTGTCCTTCAAAAATAAACATTAAAAAAATTTTAATGGGATTTTTAATTGACCATGAGCTCCACATGAGCTAGTTGAATACCGTAGCTGTGTTTTAAAAAGTTAAAGTGAATTCTGTGCACTGAAGATGTGTAGCATTCCTCTTGATAAGGTCCTTCCTGTCAAATCCCTCCACTGTAACCTCAAGTTAAATACTAGGAACAGTCGTGAGGGCATAAGAAACCATTGGTTGCCATACAGCATAGTGATTAAGGATACATGTTGGTCTTTTAAAATATGAATTTAGATCTTCATTTCAACCCCTTACTATTGGGTAAAATGACTTAAATTCTCCTAAACTCTGTTTCCTCCTTTGTAAAATAGGGATAGCAAATTGGAGATAATACCATTAGTACACTGCCTAGCATGTAATAATCTCACAAGAAATGAACTATTATTATCAATTTGATAGTTTCCTACCATTTTTCTGGAATTCAGATGATGAGGTTTACAGAAATTACTGTTACATACAAGATAATAAATGGGACAAAATAAATTTGCTTTGAGAATATTTCTAGGTTAGGGTAAGATACTCTGGGGTGGGGTAGGGAGGGGTCTAGGGATTGACATGATTTTTTTTTTTTTTGTCAAATATGTTAAAGTATTGTGATTTAAGGAAAAAGGTTAAAGCTTGAGAGAGCACAACTAGGACCAGTCAATGGAAATTACAGGAAAGCACAATTAAGGTTAGAATAAAATTTATTTTTCTAATTAACTAGCTGCCCAAATTTACAATAAATCGTTCCATAAGGTTGTATTTTATAACCAAAAATTTTATAACAAAAGGGGCATGGCTTTTTAATATAGATCCCAACCTTGGATAATAAGTCACCTATACATCCCTTTCCATCTCTAATGTTTAATGACAGAAAACAAAATAAAGGTATAAAAATGAACAGAGTACCACTTCCTCCAATAAGGTTGTAGATTCTTAGTGCTGTTTCTTAGGAAACTGTATTAGTTTCCTGTAATTTATGTAACAAAATACCACATACTTCATGGCTTAAAACAGCAAATATTTATTCTCTTAAAATTCTTGAGACCAGACACCAGAACTCGGTTTCACTACTCTGAAATCAAGGTTTGGACAGGGCTCCCTTCAGAAGCTCTACACGAGAATCTGTTTCTTTCCTCTTCTATCTTCTGGTAGCTGCCAACATTCCTTGCCTTGACCACATCACTCCAATCTCTGCCTCCTTGGTCATGTTGTCTTTTGCTTTTCTGTTGTCAAATCTCCCTCTGCATCTCTCACATAAACACAATATGACAGTATTTAAGGATAGTCTCCTATCTCAAAATCCTTGATCAATCTCATCCGTAAAGTCTTTTTTTTTTTCCATAAATGGTAACATTCACTGATTTCATGGATTACACAGTGCATATTTTAGGGGCAATAATTCACTCCAGCATCAGTACCTTCAACTTGAAATAGTGTATTTGATCATAAGTGTTTTCACTGATCAAGTCAACACTTTTAGAGAGCAAAATCTATTTCCATGTCATTATAAGATAACTTTCCTAGAGAGGTAGAGTATAGATTACTAGAGTCCAGAATTCTCATTAGTCTGGGGATGATAAAGTTTTTATGACATCCTTTTTTCATCATGATTTAAAGTATAAACCAAGGGTCAGCAAACCATGGTGCATGGGCTACGTGCAGCCACTGACTGTTTTTGTATGGTCCTCAAGTTAAGAATGATTTTTGCATTTTTAAATGCTCAGAAAATAAAATAAAAAGAATATTTCATGACACCCAGAAAGTCCATGGATTTCAAAATTCAGTGTCCATAAATAACTTTTCCTGAAACAGGCAAACTCACTCATTTATTTATTGTCTATGGCTGCTGTAGAGCAGAGTTGAGTACTTGAAACAAAGATCATATAACCCACAAAGCCTAAAATATTTACTGTTCAGTCCTTTATAGAAAAGAGGTCACTGACTCCTGCTATAAATGTTTTTCTTCGAGACTTCAAACTGCTCTCTATACCTAAAGGTAAACTTTTGGATTGAGTAAAACAAAACAAAACTTATCTTAAGTGATTGCCTCTTAAAATTGATGGGCGTGGGGCAAATGGGTTATGGGCATTAAGGAAGGCACTTGTTGGGATGAGCACTGGGTGTTATATGTAAGTGATGAATCACTTGATTCTACTCCTGAAGCCAAGACTACACTGTCTGTTAACTAATTTGAGAATAAATAAAAAATAATAAATAAAATAAAATTGAAAATCTTAATTTTCATTGAATATTATCTCCATAATACATTAACAAAATTTACTTAAGTGCTCTCTTAAATGCCAAAAATTTGTCCTCATTTTCTTTATTATTCATACCCTGAGGGCAATGAGGAAGAAATGGTGAGGGAAGATTAGGGATAAAGGAAATTGAGAAGACACTGTTTAATATAAAAAAATAATTAGTTTCACCTCAGAAACAAGACTTGAACAACATTAAACAAATAAACAAAAAATTAAGTAAGAGGTTTTTTTCTCTGTGCTTATATAACCAGTTAGTTGTTTTAACATATATGTTAAGGGAAATTTCTATCTGCATATGATCATACTGAACTGATAAATTAATAAACAGGATTTAATATTATGTTCTATTCAATGTGAGAATGAGTAGGAAATTTACAGTAGAGCAATTTATATGGAGGTTGTTCAAAAAATTAACCTTTATCAATACATTTGATGAAAACTTAATTTGTCCTTTAGAGAATCACAAATGAACAAAATGATAATATATGTTTAGGTTAGGGCTATACATGATAAAACTACTTTTCATTCTTTAGTGAATTGGCAGGCTTTTCATTAACAATTATAAAAATATTGCCAAACTAAGATCATCTTCAAATTAAATCCTCAAGCCAAGAACTATAAAGTTTGTAAACTTTTTAGTTTCTCTCTCATGATTTTTAATATATCTCAAATTGGCTGTTCAATGATTTACGATTTTTAATATATCTCAAATTGGCTGTTCAATCATACATATATATGTACATACATGCACACATACACTTATATACATATGAGGGTAGATAATGTATATAGTGAAGATGTGTGTATACGTGTGTACGTGTATATATATATATACCTTATATTAGTATGTATACTTATATTAAGATGCATACCTCATCTTTCTATCTGTAGATTGGTATAGGTCATCCATTTATATCATGGAAGATAAAGACAAACGAACCCAAATAATTGACCAAAACCCATAATTGATGAAAATTATGGTAGTTTCTAAATGCCTAGTAATCAAGTTTTGTTTCTAGTAAGGCAGTGTCATTTGGGTTTTCTGGGAAATATCACCCTATAGATACAGAAATGGTTTTACTCTTTTCATACTTTGCATCCAAATATCATTAATCTCCTAGAATTAATTAGATATCTGTAGAAATACTGAACTTACTATGTTTCTAAGTGTATCCTGTTTTAATTTGGCTTAGGATATACATTTTCAAGGATGAATTCGCTGCTATTTTTCCTCTTCTACTTGACAGTGAAATACTATATAGAAGTTGTTCTCCTAACCCTAGTTGTCAGTCACAAGCCTATTTTAATAGGTTTATTTATTAACTCTGTATCTCACTTTTTTCTATAAATCCATTTGAGAGAGATTTAAAAAATATGTTTGTTTTGGCAAGGAGGAAGTAAAAGAGGTGATAGAAAATAAAATTGAATTTATGCATTTATGTATTTTCTTCATATGGAAAGTATCAATATGCTTAGAGTTAAAGGAAATTGTTTTATTTTGAAAATAATTTTTTCAAGTCCCTTTCCAAGATGTGATGTCTTCAGTTATATTTTCTCAATAAATTGGATACAGTTATCAAAATTTCTACCACTCTTGGAGATAAAAAAAAGCCAAACTTTTTCCTTAAAAAAATTAAGTCATGTTTTGAATCATCAGCAATAGTGAAAGAATTCAATGTCATCTAGAAAGTCACTGGTTAGATCATTCAATAACAGTAGTCTTTCCTGTTTGCAAACACCAATTATAGTTTATCATGTTAACTTTTTAAGAGATTTAAGATTTAAGAGACTGAGTAGATGCTATTTCATGCTTCATTACACTGTATATATAATGTAAATGGTATGTTATTATCACATATGAAGATAATAATTTATATATTCTTTAGAAACAGCTCTTCAGTTATTATATATAACAAATAAATGTGTGTGTGTGTTTTCATGTGTGTGCATATACAATAATGCTACAAAACATAAATTCTGGCAGAGATCTGGGTCTGTGTCTCAGCTTCTTGTCATCCTTGGACAGATACATTTTCTGAGATTCAATTTTACCATTTGGAAAATACCAATCACATAAGATTTTCGTGGTAATTCAAAGCTATGTCAAAGATATGTCATACATTTAAGGCTGAAAATTTAGTGCCCATCCACTCCTTTTTGATTTTCTCCAAATTAAAATTATAGATTTCAATTACTATTTTTTTAAAAAGCTATAATTGCTATTAAATACAACCTTTAAATTTTGACTTTTAAATTCTGTCTTGACCAAATAACCAATTATCCCTCAAATCATTTTTTTTCCTTTTTCTTCTTTTTAAGCTGACTCATTAGAGCTAAACAATCCCAAACTAATTCTCACTTATGGTGTAAGAAACACAACATTAGAATGTAAAGATTGTAGGTATCTTACAGTCAAATCTATTATGTAAACTCAGTTCAAAACACTGATGATGATTTTTCATTGATCCTGTGCTTTTGATGGTCCATCAACAAACAAGTCTCCAAATCTGAGGCATGACATCCAATTTTAGACAGCGCTAATTATTTGATAGTTTTACTTAGGGAGAGCCAACATGCAGCTGCTCTTTGTGACTTTATTCAGCCCCTCATTCCATATAAATGCTAGATCACTTGTCCCCTAAGTCATTTCTTTTCTGGGCTGAACATAAGCCTTGTTGTCCCTTGAATGAAGACAATTTCCATCTTTGTCCTCACTGGAGTTCCTGTCACTATCACTGAGCCAGAAACTGTACTAAGTATTTATTCTCTCATTTAATGATCACACTAATCCTAATGAGGTGAATGCTAACATCACCCTCCTCACACACATTATTTTAGATAACAGATGCAGAAACAAACAAATGAACAAAATCGTTACCTGGCCCAAGTTACACAGCCAGTATGAGCTAAAATTTCACAATATCGTCTGTTGCCTGAACTTTTAAGCATTATAATAACATGGATGGGCTCAATTTTATAAACATTTTTTGTAGAATGTCATTAAATAAAAACTATATTCTAAATATGATTTCACCAAAGCAAAGGTCTTTGCTTGTTTTGTCCTGAACACCCTAATATAGATCAAGAAATAACAAACTGAGCAATATTAATCTGGAATACGATCATCTATAGTTTCTCCTAAAGCATATAAAATGCAAAGAGACTTTAAAACCCCCTTCAAATCTTTAACAGGACCTGTATTTCTGGAAGAAGTAGGTGACAGTAATGAATAGAGCCTTTTTTGAGAGGAAGAATACTTAAGGGAAAGAGGAAATGCTAATTTCTATTCTTTTTGGCATGTGGGGATAGGTCTCCCATAAGAAAATTCAAATAGTAAAGATGGTGGGAAAAATAAGGTTTTAAATAATCGATAACAGTTACTGTGCTATTTTTGGCCAACTGGAAATGACTACCTTGATAGGGGTATTGGGAAGGCCTTTGGAACTGAATCTGGTATTAGCAGGAAAGAATGCCATGATCAATAAGTCATGCCTACTATCACGGGCTCAGTAGTGAGAAGCAGCAGCATACATGTCCTATATTTGCTATTGCTAAATATTGTACAATCTAGTCTAGCCCCCGTTGCTTTTCTGTGAAATCCCCGGGACACTTACCACTTTTACTTTTATAATATTTACAGAGTCAATAAGACACAACATAAAGAACATGCCCCCACACTTGTACCCCAATGTTTATAGCAGCACTCTCAACAATAGCCAAATTATGGAAAGAGCCTAAATGTCCATCAACTGATGAATGGATAAAGAAATTGTGGTTTATATACACAATGGAATACTACGTGGCAATGAGAAAAAATGAAATATGGCCTTTGTAGCAACGTGGATGGAACTGGAGAGTGTGATGCTAAGTGAAATAAGCCATACAGAGAAAGACAGATACCATATGGTTTCACTCTTATGTGGATCCTGAGAAACTTAACAGAAACCCATGGGGGAGGGGAAGGAAAAAAAAAAAAAGACGTTAGAGTGGGAGAGAGCCAAAGCATAAGAGACTGTTAAAAACTGAGAACAAACTGAGGGTTGATGGGGGGTGGGAGGGAGGGGAGGGTGGGTGATGGGTATTGAGGAGGGCACCTTTTGGGATGAGCACTGGGTGTTGTATGGAAACCAATTTGACAATAAATTTCATATATTAAAAAAAAAAAAAGAACATGCCCCCATACCTAACATTCTTAATTACTACCCAATAATAAGCTCTAGTGGTTTGCAGTCTTTTTTGGGCTTTATCTTCATACGTCTCCCACCTCAGCTTTCCATTGCCCCTCATCTCCTTAGAAGTGTCCCCCTACTACACACACACACACACACACACACACACACACACACCAGCACACTCAGAAGCATCCGTTCTATGATGTACACTGAGCATAGCTTTTCATGAGAGATGAATTCTATTTATAAAGAGAGTATATTCACCTTATCTTAACTCAATCCTGATTCTCTTAGGACACTTTTTGCCATCTAGTTCTTCAGAGAAATCTTGCATTCCCCAGTGACCCACAGAGCTGAGGAGAGGGTGATAGCTTCAGCATTCTCAATCACTAGTGCCAGTCAAGACTTTCACAGGATATCCTTGCATGAATACTACCTGCTTTCAGTGCCATAACATTCAGCAATCTACTTCTCTACACAATTTCTCATCTATCAATTTTATAGTCATTCTTTCTTCTTCACTGAGTGTTCTGTTCCTTAGTTCTTCTTTTTTTTTGTATCACTCTAGTGTTCTCAGTGTTTTATTTTATTTATTTTTTTAATGAAATTTATTGACAAATTGGTTTCCATACAACACCCAGTGCTCATCCCAAAAGGTGCCCTCCTCAATACCCATCACCCACCCTCCCCTCCCTCCCACCCCCCATCAACCCTCAGTTTGTTCTCAGTTTTTAACAGTCTCTTATGCTTTGGCTCTCTCCCACTCTAACCTCTTTTTTTTTTTTCCTTCCCCTCCCCCATGGGTTCCTGTTAAGTGTTCTCAGTGTTTTAAATATGACTATGGAAAATCTACACAGTAGATTTGTAGGTCATGTGATATGACCTCTTTTCCTTATCAGTTTTCCTTCTCAATGTTTCATCTCAAACATAAAGAATTTTATTCTTACTCATTCTACTTCCAAAATCTGCAGGCTTTGAAATCCCACTCTCAGATGACAGCCTTTGGTGACAGC
The DNA here is from genome assembly GCF_007474595.2 of Lynx canadensis. Taxonomy (NCBI): domain Eukaryota; kingdom Metazoa; phylum Chordata; class Mammalia; order Carnivora; family Felidae; genus Lynx; species Lynx canadensis. Next base: position 184,405,113 of record NC_044303.2, on the reverse strand, counting down.
AAGTTGTTTGCTGTGCTACACCCACCACAATATTTCAACTTTATTAAGATCACAAATTTTTTGACTCCTTTTCTTCACACTTTTACTTGCTTTCTTAAACAGTTCAGCCTAAAATACATACGTTTTGGAAGCATCCTCGATTCCTGTGCCTCATTTGTTTTTCCAACTCATCATTCTGGAAAGAGAGAGGGAGACCTTAGATGAGTTCAGCTGTTCATCTTCAACTGTGTCTGGGTTGCTTATTGCTTTTAGAGCAAAACAAAACAAAATACTGTTTTGTGGTCTTATATTTATTTTCTCCAACTTCGTGTCCTTCTCAGGCTTACTGTTCCACTTCTGTGCTTTAACTCATCTACTTCTGCCTCTTCAGAGACCTCACACTGTTAACTTTCCCTCTTTTTCATACATCCTCAATCTCCTTCTTTATTGTCTTTTCCCCATATATAGGAAAATGTTCAAGTTTCCTTTATCTTTTAAAAACTATTCTCCCTCAGTTTTATATTCACACTCTAAACAACACCTCCTCTCCCTCTCCCCCCCCCTCTCTCTCTCTCTCTCTTTATATTCCTGAGGGAAATACTTCTGGAGGGAATTGTCAGTTATACTCATTGTTTCTCCTTTGTCAGATAGAGTTGCTTCGCTTCCTTCACAACTACAAACCTACATGTTTTCTATGGTATTTCAAAGTTTTTCTCGACAAGGGCCCTCTTGTTCCTAAATCTAGTAGACAGGATGTTATTCTTTTCTTATATGATATCTCAGAAGTGTTATAAATGGCTTGACCATTTTTTGCATTTTTTATGAAAGTATAATTTATATACAATAAATTTGTCCCTTTTAGTGTACATTTCAGAGAGTTTGACAAATGCATGCGATTGTATAACCAACATTAAATTCAATATACAGAATAGTTCCATTTTCTCCCAAATTTTCCCTATGTCCCTTGACCAATCTCTCCCCTTATTCAAGACTGATCAAAACCACTGATCTGTTTTCTGTCCCTGTAATTTTGCCTTTTCCAGCATGTCATATGAATGGAGTAATACAGTATGTTGCCTTTTAAATCCAGCTTCTTCTACTTATTATAATACATTTGATATGCAATTTACCATCATGTTATGGTGTATATAAGTAGCTTATGTCTTTTATTGCTAGGTAGTATCCTATCATATGGATATACCACATTTTAACCATTCACCAACATGAGGATATTTGTGTTGTTTCTAGGTTGGGGCAATAGTAAATCCTATATAAAATTTCAGGTACAGATATTTGTGTGAAGAGAAATTTTCATATATTTTGTGTAAATGTCTAGGAGTGGAATAGCTGGGACATATGCTAACTGTGTGTTTAACTTTATAAGAAACTGTCAAACCGTTTCCAACATGTTCATACTTTCTGTACCACCACCAGCATATTAGAAGAGTCCATTTGTTCCATATCCTAGCTATTATTTGGTATTATCAATTACTTTTCTCTTTTATTCTCAATCAGTCTAATAAGTATATAGTGATATTACATTGTGGTTTTAATTTGCATTTTCCTAAAAATAATGCAGTGGAACATATTTTCATGTGCTTACTTGCCATCTGAATATCTTATTAATGAAGCATCTGTTCAAATACTTTGCCCATTTTTAAAATTGGGTTGTTTTATTATTAGAGTTTGGAGAGTTCTTAATATACTCAGGATAAAAATCCCTTGTCAGATATAATGTTTGCAAATGTTTTCTTCAAATCCGTGGCTCATTTTTTTCATTATCTTAAGGGTGTTTCAAGAGTAGAAGTTTCTAATATTCATGAAGTCTGAATATCAAAATTTTCTTTTATGGATTATTCTCTTGGTGTCATAGCTAAGAAATCTTTCCCTAAAAATCTCCCCTATGCTTTCTTCTAGATATTTGTAGTTGTACTTATTTTTTTTAATTTTTTTAGGATTTTACTTTTTTTAATTGTTTTTTATTATTACGTTTCCTTATTTTTGAGAGGCAGAGAGAGACAGAGCCTGAGTGAGGGAGGGGCAGAGAGAGAGGGAGACACAGAATCTGAAGCAGGCTCCAGACTCTGAGCTGTCAGCCCAGAGCCCAACACGGGGCTCTAACCCACGAACTGTGAATTCATGACCTGAGCCGAAGTCAGACACTGAACCGACTGAGCCACCCAGGTGCCCCTAAGATTTTACTTTTAAGAAATCTTTACACCCAACTTGAACTTGGGCTTTAACTTACAACCCCAGGATCAAGAGTCACATGCTCTACCAATTGAGTGAGTCAGGTGCCCCTAGACATTTTGTAGTTTTAAGTATTACTTTTAGATCTGTGATCAGTTCTCAGGGCCTCCTCCTTCTCCACTTCGTCTTCCCCTTCCTCCCTGTGTGTTGTATGGATTAAGGTTTATTTTTTGTGTATTGACTATTCAATATTTCTAGTACCATTGATTGAAAAGACTACCCTACTCTTTCTGATTTTGTACCTTTGGAAAAAAAATCAACTATATTAGTGTGGGTTTATTTCTGGACCCATATGCCTTTTGCCAATACTACCTTTCCCTGATTGTTGTGGCTTTATTGTTTGTCCTAAAATCAATAATTCAGAGTTCTCTGACTGTGGCATTCTTTTTCTTTAAAAAAAAAAGTTTATTTATTTGTGTGTGTGTGTGTGTGTGAGAGAGAGAGAGAGAGAGAGAGAGAGAGAGAGAGAGCAGGGAGGGCAGAGAGGGGGAGCACAGAATCCAAAGCAGGCTCCAGGATCTGAGCTGTCAGCCCAAAGCCAGATGTGGGACTCGAGCCCACGAACTTTGAGATCATGAGCTGAGCCAAAGTTAGATGCTTAACCTACTGAGCCACCCAGGTGTCCCTTGCAGTATTCTTTTTCAAAAACATTTTGACTATTTTAGTTTCTTTGTATTTGTATACATATTTTAGTACCAACTTATCTCCAAAAATAACACGTGTAGTACTTTTATCAAGGTTGCATTTGATACATCAATTTGTGAAGAATTGACATCTTAACAGTATTAAATGTTCCATTAATGGACACAGTATATATTTCTTTAGTTTATAGTGTTTTATAGTTTTTAGATCTTATAGTTTTTGTTGTTTTTTTTTTTTTTTTAGCTGTATACCTAAGTAGTTAGTGTTCTCAGGGTTATTGTAAATATGTTTTTTTTTTTTAAGTATGTTGATCTTATACCCTGCTACCATGCTACACTCACTTATAAGTTGTACTACCTTTTCCAAAGACTCTTAGGGATTTTATATGTAAATAACTATATTGTCAGCAAAAGTTTTTATTTCTTTCTTTCCAGTTTGTATGTCTATTCTTATTTCACTGGATACTATTCCTAGTCTAACATTTAATAAAAGACCATTCCTTTTTGTGAACTTCTTTCCTTGACTTTTCTGACACCAATTTCTATTGATTTTTTTTCCCCTATCTCTCTGGCTATTTCTTCTTCGTATCTTTTAGTTCTCTTTCTTCTGTTCTTCAAAATGATCTTTTTTTCTCATTCCTTTTTTTCTCGTCAATTTATACATGTTCCCTTCAAACTGTCACTCAAATCTCGTGATTTTGATGTGAATCTAAATGCTTTTCTGCCGATACAGTCACTCTGAATCCTCTATTTACTTATCTAATTATTCTGACTGAATATTACAGCTTGTTTTTTTTCAAAGACATTTACAATTCTGTAGGTCAGAGAAACATATTTTTTTCTTCCCTCTATTATGCTTGCTATCATGGTAAATGATTCTACCAACCACTCAGCTACTCAAATCACAAAACTGAGAATCTTGTATAGTGACTTTTTTATGCTTAACTTCTATGAGATTAAACAACGTAGTTTTTTAAAAATTTTTCAAAACAGTTAAATATTGGCAATTCATGTAGTTCCAATGAATTTAGTCATCAACCACTCAATTATGAATATCTCTGGAATTAATCCATACCTCTTCAACCCATTGCCACTACCTCTGTTATGGTTATCATCATCTCTGTCTGCACTATGTAATAATAACCACTCAACTGGTCTCTCAACTGGCCTCTTTCTAGTTTCCCTCATACCCTCTCTAATATATTCCTCAAACTATAGAGCATCTTTATTTTTATGCTATCTATCTGTCATGTACATCCTTGGGAAAATCAAGGATTTCTGAGTTTTGTGGGTTTTTTTTAATCTGTATACAGAATAGTGTAGTTTTATCACTCGGTTGGCGTAAAGCTCAATAAGAACATGTGAGAAGACATTTTATGAAATATGAAGCTTTTTACAAAACACTTATACCTGTCATTGCCTACTATGGTTAAAGCCCTTTCATTTCTTTTCTATGAATTAATTTTCTATAAACCAACAAAACTGCCTGCTACAATTACAAAAATTTCATACTGTTTGCCTCATTTCCATTGTAACCATGGGGACATACTATCCCTAAGAATTGCACAAATATTTTTTTTTTAATTTTTTTCTCAACGTTTTTTATTTATTTTTGGGACAGAGAGAGACAGAGCATGAACGGGGGAGGGGCAGAGAGAGAGAGGGAGACACAGAATCGGAAACAGGCTCCAGGCTCCAAGCCATCAGCCCAGAGCCTGACGCGGGGCTCGAACTCACGGACCGCGAGATCGTGACCTGGCTGAAGTCGGATGCTTAACCGACTGCGCCACCCAGGCGCCCCTCACAAATATTTTCTAATGAATCAACATTGAAACAAAAATTCACATGAATGAACTTCTTACGTTCTAAAGACAGCATGCCAAGACTATTTACATTAAAACTAATGTAGGAAATTTCATCCACTCAAACACCATTATGATTAAGATATTAAAGTAGTTCACCTAACTTGCACAGTTACAATCTCAATTTTTAACAACCTTAAAATAAGAATACATGATAATCATGATTCATGTAATACAGTGCATAAAAAATTTATCCATAAGTTTATTACATTGTTTAACAAAAAAGATTATTTTATTTTATTAGTTTAATGTTTATTTATTTTGAAAGAGAAAGATAGGGAGCAGGGGAGGGGCAGAGAGACAGGGAGAGAGAGAATCCCAAGATGCTGGACTCGATCCCATGAACCGTGAGATCGTGACCTGAGCCGAAGTAAAGAGTTGGACAGTAAACCAACTGAGCCACCCAGGCACCCCACAAAAAAAGTTTTTGGTAGTTATCTGTCATACTAAAAATGAAAAAGTCCTACTACATTTTATGTCTTGAGTTTTGGAAAATTAAACCAGTAGCCATTCTTGGCCTGTGAATATAATACACATCACCTATGCTTTGCAAGTTACCTAATAGTTGCATTCCTGGTATATTTATATACCTATGTATTTGGAAACAGTAGGCAAAGTGAAGAGAGACAATATGTAAATGTATAGTTTACATCAAGCTCAAACATCAGGACAATAACAAAGGAAAAAATCTCTTTATGGCAAAGAAGAGTCTGTGACAAAAGTTTATCACTTAGAAAACACCATTTTTCTGCTCTTGATACATATAAATCAATGAAATATAGGAACTTTGAAAACTAGGACATTCTTTAATGAGCCTAAAGAGAGTTAGTGCTCAATAAATATTTGTTTTTCTGTGAGTAAATAAATGAATAAAGAATTGATAACTTAAATGTCTGACAACTTTCATTTAGAAAATCTCTCTGAATTCTTTCATCCGGGACCTTATCTTTACATGCACCTTTTTTTTTTTTTTTTTTTTTAATTTTTTTTTTTTTTTCAACGTTTATTTATTTTTGGGACAGAGAGAGACAGAGCATGAACGGGGGAGGGGCAGAGAGAGAGGGAGACACAGAATCGGAAACAGGCTCCAGGCTCTGAGCCATCAGCCCAGAGCCTGACGCGGGGCTCGAACTCACGGACCGCGAGATCGTGACCTGGCTGAAGTCGGACGCTTAACCGACTGCGCCACCCAGGCGCCCCTACATGCACCTTTTTTAAAAGGACAAACTCTTAAAAAGATCACTGACAACTTGAGTTTCATTTTGTGCTATCATTTTGTGGTAGACTCTCTTTTTCTCAAAGTCTCAAAATGTATAATTGCTTTAGGTTGTGATCACCTGACCAGATGCCTGAAAATTACCTGATCTATTTAATATAACTTGTTTAGCTGAATCAATTTAATTTCCAGACCATATGTTCACACAATTATTTCACTTAATCCATTTCAAGGTGGCTTCCTCTTTTGCGCCTTGCTGATTCACCTCCCTTTGATTGATCCAACTGTAGAATAAGTAATGACTTACATGAGAATTTTAAAATAACACTGCTGAAAAATCAAAAGACACATTCTATTCATCTTCTCAGGCTAACCATTCCAGGATTAATAAGTCGTCTTTAAATTCAACGTCTTGCCTTTTTCTTTCACAGAAAATGAAAGGCTTATGAAAGGTATGTCCTGATCATACCTACAAATTAAAATATGAATATTGGATTATCACTGAAGGTACTATAAATTCCAGTTAAATCAAAATATGATCCATTACATTTTCTGGAGTAATTTATCAAAAGTCCCCTTTCACTTTTTTGTGTGCTGTGCAAAACTGAACGTTTAACAAATATGACAAGAGACAATGTAATTAACCATTTTCCACTTAGAAATTTAGGCAGTTCTGTTTTTTAACCTTTTCACATTAATTTGATATTTAAAGTTTCTTGCCTGTGCCTGATTTGCAATAGTTTTAGCTAGATAATGAAGTTTTGTTTCTAAATGCAGTTTTCTTAGAAGAAACAGTGGGGATTTACTTGAGATCATTCTGTTCTGTGAAAATTAAGCCTGAATTTTCACCTTTTTGTCTCACTTTAGGTGGTCATTATAAATAAAAGGAAATATAAAGGGATAGAGGGACAGTTTTTTTTGCATTAATTGACCTCCTAACCTCCCTCCTCCTTCTTAGAATCATGATTGAACCACATTAGACATTTCTTATATGACGTTTTCTCTAGTATCAGAAAATTTGTTATGCCTGTCTCCTTTTTTTATATATAAAATGTTTATTAGAGAGAGAGAGAGGGAGAGAGAGAGGGAGAGAGAGAGGGAGAGAGGAAGACAGAGAGAGAGAGAGAGAGCGAGCATGTGCACGCACAAGTTGGGGAGCAGCAGAGAGAGGGAGACAGGATCCAAAGCAGGCTCTGCACTGAGAGCTGAGAGCCCCATGCAGACCTCATACTCATGAACTATGAGATCATGACCTGAACCAAAGATGGACAATTAATTGACTGAGCTAGCCAGGTGCTCCATGCCTCCCTTTTATTATTGATAGACAAATAAGAAAAAATGGCCAATTTCTGCACCTGATTTTCTTACATAAAAGATTTTAGCTTCTCTTTCACACAAACTCTTCTTTACTTACTAACTTGAATAGTCTAATATTGTTTCATTTGTTTTGGGGGAATATTTTTAAAAAAATAAAATAACATCTTTAACGTTTCAAACAAGTATATTGACTATGAAGTATTTATATTTCAAATAAGAGTGACTGATATGAATTTCAGATCATTGAAAATTTAGTCCTTCAAAAGGATTGTTGACTTCTGCAGACTGACTTTCAGTAAGAAGTAGTATCCCTATCTCTGGGAGTACTATAACCTTGCCATGTCCTTAAACCACTAAATCTAACAGATGGGTGGAAAATTCATTAATTTTTGCTATGGAGTATTACATCTTTTGAGCTCTTTTGAGATATGAATATGTGAGACCTGTCAACTCCTACTGATTTACCTATTTCCTCCTGAATGTTTTAAATATTTCTTATTAGTGGATAGCACATTTCTCACCTTTATTCCCTATAGTATCAAGTAATGAGAAATTATTTGTTGATTGACTAAAGCAACAGATATCATGTGATTTATAGGGTATTAAAAATCACATGATCTAGGGGCGCCTGGGTGGCGTAGTCGGTTAAGCGTCCGACTTCAGCCAGGTCACGATCTCGCAGTCCGGGGGTTCGAGCCCCACGTCAGGCTCTGGGCTGATGGCTCAGAGCCTGGAGCCTGTTTCCGATTCTGTGTCTCCCTCTCTCTCTGCCCCTCCCCCGTTCATGCTCTGTCTCTCTCTGTCCCAAAAATAAATAAACGTTGAAAAAAAAATTAAAAAAAAAATCACATGATCTAAAAAAAAGATATATCAAATTAGATTAAATCTAAGGTACTTAAGTTCTATGATGCAAAAAAAAGTGTATCATTCATTCTGCAGGCTTAACTAATATATGTATTAATTCAATGAGTACTTATTAAATGCTCAATGTATACAGAATAATATAGGATATATGTAGATGATGCTGTCAGGGACCTAGTGAAATCCCCTCACTTTGATCATTTCTCTGCACCTGTGCCAACTAGCTATCATCAGTACTTGCATTCTCTGTGTGAGGGCTTTCTCTGGACACTTAGCTACTTTATTACCTATGGGTCAAGCAGGATCACCATCTCCCAAAAAGCAGCTTTAACCAAAGACCAATGGAAGCTGATATATAAGTATCCACCTTCTTACCCCTCAGGTTGGATAACTCTGAGCACTTGTTTTATACTGAGTCCCAGATTTCTCTAGAAGGATTCGGTTCCATTTAACCACAACAGTAACTTGCTTAAAATATTAACCCCGACTGGCTGTCTTCCCTAGTTTGTTTCCCATTCCCGTAAAGTTGTGGCCAACGATGACATTCCAAAATAACTACTTGCCCTGATATTCTTGTCTTAGAGTTTGTTTCTCAGGAAATCAAATCAAGACAGATAGATATAGATGATATACATATAAATATAGGTTTAGATATGGATACAGATATAGATTTACATAATTCACCATCATCATCAAGATGAGTCATCACTTTTGGATTGTATTTGAAAAATAATTTATTGTGTACATTGAGGCTACATTTTATAGTCAGTATCTCTCCCTATTTAAAGTCCCCTAGTAAGTTTCAACACATAGAATGATGGTAATTCAGGAAAAACTTCGTTATATCTAGGAACTAAAACAAGAACATAAATCAATGAAATTTGCATTAATAAATCATTTATTGGTAGTTTTTTATACTTTTTAGACTGCAGAATATGAGTAACAAAGAATTTATTTCATTTTTTTTCTGGGTGCCTGGGTGGCTCAGTCAGTTAAGTGTCTGACTCTGGATTTTGGCTCAGGTCATGATTTCAGGGTTTACAAGATTGAGGCTTGCATTGGGGATTCTCTCTTTGTCCCTCCTCCACTTGCACTCTACTCTCTCAAATAAATAAACATTTAAAAATAAATAAATATACCTTTTATTTCAAGGGCTTCTAAATTACTCTAATTCAATTTTAACTCTTAATTCTTCTTAAAAAATAAAACTAATGTCTATACTATTGTTTACAGCATTAAACAAATATCAGACTATTTCCCAAGGCTAGCAAAAGATGTCACTGAAGCAAATGAAACTAAAGCTCTTGAAGCTGTATTCACATAGTTAAATGCTTTATAAAAAGTAAAAGTAGTTTAAGACTCAACAGCTTTTGCCAAAACAGTGCAGGGAGTCCCTGAGTATACCATTAACAGTGATCTAGATATCTGTAGTACATTGTCAGAACCAGGGACCTGCCATTGGCACAGTGCTGTTAATGAAAATACAGTCCTTATACAGATTTCACCAGTTTTTACATGCACTCTTTGTGTGCGTTTCTGTGTGTCTGTTTATGTTCTAGAAAATTTTATCGCAGGAGTAGCTTTGAGTCACCATCTCTTTGTCATCTGGAAACAGAACTGTTCCCCCACCATGTAGACACTACCTAATGTTACCCCTTAATAATTATATACTGTCTCAACCCTAACTCTGGGAAATTATTGACCTTTTCTCTATCACTGTAACTTTGTCATTTTGAGAACACTGTGTAAATGGATTAATGCAATATGTAAACTCTTTGAGATTGTTTTTTTTTTATTCAGCATAATATCCTTGAGAGGATTCCGAAGTCATTGCAAGTATCAATAATTTGTTGCTGTTTATTGCTAAGTAGTATCTCATTATATGTATGTACTATCTATTTACGTGTTGAAAGACATTGAGTATGAACATTTATGTACAGACTTTTTTGTGAACATAAGTTTTCATTTCTGTATGGTAATACTTAAGAGTGTATTTGTAGGGTGCATGTAGGTGAATGTTAGTTTTTAAAGAAATGCTAAGCTGCTTTCCAGAGTTCCCATACCATTTGCATTGTAACCAATCATGCATGTGAGATGTAGTTTATTTTCATTCTTAACATCAGTTATATGCTTTTTTGACTATCATGTAAGTGACATGATGATTCTAAAACAGTGATTTTCAAACAACTGACTTGTTTGTACATAAAGTCACTCAGGGAGTAAAGATGCAGATGTCCCCATTATTATTAATGAGAATAGCCACAGTTTATTGTGTTTCTAGTGGGCCACGTTGGCCCTAGGCTGGTTAGTCTCCATAATAACTCTTTCAAGTACATTATTATTATCATCTTAACAGTAAAAAAAAATTAAGACTCAGAGTGATTTAATAACTTATTGACGATCACACATATAGTTAAAGAGAGGGTCAGGGTTCTAATTTTAGTTTGAATTCCATGCCAAATCTACTTCATTAATAACATGAGTTCATGAACAGAGGTTGGGCATGAAAAAATGATGGTAGTTAATTTGTTGGGGTGATTTTTTTCTCAGCTAAAATTAGTTTTTAAAATGTTGATGTTGAATTTGAAAGGTGACAAAAGTCTCACCCCTTTGAAATATACAGATCAAGGCCCAGAGTTATAAAGACTAGTGTCATTTTGTAGAGAAGAATGACCATTTAAATTAAATATTTGTCTCAAATATATGTAAGCTATATTATTTCTGATATCATAAATTTACTGAAATAATACCAACAAAAAGATACTTTTAAATGTAACTGAGACCTGACTTCAGGTACATTAAATTTGGAAAATTATGTCTTGTAGCAAACTTGTATCTTGTAGAAACTAAATTTCCTGGATAAGTGTTCTTATAAGTACTGGTTAACCAGAAAACCATAATCTCATTCAAGATAAAACATTTTTAATAGAAAATAATTGGGTTTTCTATTGCATGCCATATACTGAGAAACGATGTTGTATATTCATTTAACATAATGAGAATCTCATTTAAATGACATCTATGTAAACATTTGATGTACAGAATGATGTCAGATTTGTACTCAGCTCTGGCTGACATGTTAGCATCTGTCTTCAATCTGTTTTGAAGAATGAGCTCCCAGGTTGTTGTTTATTTATAATATTACAGCTTTTTTCCATGGCAACAGGGAAGACTTATTGGAAATATGCTTTCTTCTAACCTTAAGAATTATAGTTTAAAATGCCAGTTTAAAACTACCAGTTTGTAGGCTTAATTTTTAATTGAAATGCATATGTAAGCTACCTGGCCTGGAGCAGTAAGGTAAAGTGTCACCACACAAATACAATAATTGTTGTGGGAAAGTAGTGTTATTTGGAAACATCTCATGCAATGTGGCCATCAATGCATTCCTCATCTTTACTTCCTCAGACTTCCAAATTGACATCATTGTTTCTGTTATACTCTCTCATATATTCTCCAGTTTATGTATAAACTATATATTTGAATGATTATTTGTTTAGAGGCAGACTTCTACACCAAAGTGGAAACTCCATCAGGGAAGGACACATCTTTCTTCTACATATGTAGTGCCATGCCTGATGCCAGTTGGGTAGAAAGAGTTCAATAAATATTTATTGTGTGAATCATCTACCCATAAATACCAGCTCTAACTTACAATAAATTTCTGAAAAAGTTACTGTTAAGGAAATCTTCTGGTTTAAAATGGAATCCGAGGTCAGAGAAAGTCAAGGATCAAGTTTCCAAATGAGGTACTTGTTAATTTTGAACACAATTGTATGGATAGATCTTTATGGTCTAAAAATACATGTTTCTTAATCTAATTCATGGACAGTGTTATAATTATTACTATAATTATATGATTTGGCTAAGGTTTTATGTAAAATTCTCAACAGAGAGATTCCCTCTGACCAAGTAAATTTGTTGACCAGCAAAGCTTTATTACAATTCATTCTGCAAAAATGATGTAAACCCAACTGGGATTAAAAAAAATATTACACTTTTGTCTTACACAGAATATTCACTCCCACCTTCCCATATCTGGGGCATTATAACTGTGATTGAGACATTGGAAAAGTAATGTTTTTGCATTCTCTAAGCAATGAAGTTTATTTTCTTAGGATAAATATTAAAATCGGATTAGATTTGGTAAGGTATTGCTATGAAAAAAATTATGTCCAGGGACGCCTGGGTGGCTTAGTCAGTTGACTATCTGACTCTTGACTTTGGCTCACATCATTATCCCAGGGTTGTGGGATTGAGCCCTGCTTTGGGCTCTATGCTGAGAGTGGACCCTGCTTAAGATTCTCTCTCTGCCTCTCCCCTCTCGCCCTCTCTAAAAATAAAAAAAAGAAAAACGAGGAAAAAAAAAAAAAACACTGCCCAAATCTTACCTGAATAATAGATTAAGGGTATGAAAGGCATTTATCATTTTATTCAAGTGACAAAACATTTAATTATCTACAAATTTTAAAGGATCAATATGATTTCATCCAAGCGACACTTTTTATTAATACATTTGGCTAGTTTTCTTAAATTTGTAATATGAATAAGCTTTGGTTTGGTATTATTCATGATTTTCCTGAATTATAGGATTAATGTGGATGTCAAAATTTTATTTAATATCTTAAGCCTGAAAAAGTATGTGGGCATTTGAAACATTATTTTAAAACATTACTTTCTCTTGGACCACTTTCAGAAAACTCAGACACCTGGATAAGTACTAAGCTTTCATTGACACAGTTAGAAATTGTAGGTTCCACAATCTTGTAATTTAAGAGCATATTTAACATGTAGTTGTAATTATTTATTATAATAAATATAAACAGGATTCTAAATGACCCCAAATATATATTACATATATTATGTAAATTTTGAATATAAACATATCATACTTTTTATATTTCTTTAGCCTCTAAGAACATGCTAAAATATGATCTTATGCCACAATTTTATTATGAAATGAATCTGTGATGACTTACAGTAATATGAAAGTAATACAAATATTTATTAAGATTAATGTTCATAAAAATATTCTTCCCAATGTGAAGAATGATGACTATTTATCACATTAAAGGGCTATCTGACTTAGTCACATTTCAGTTTCCTAAAAGAAGTAAACAAAATTAAACATATCCTTGTATTTAGTTTCTTTAAGGTACAAAGTTTTATATATATATATATATATATATACACACACACACACACATATGTATATATATATATATATATATATATATATATACAGACACACATACACATACATACACATACATACATATACATATGTATATATATACATACATATATATATATATATATATATATATATATATATTTACAAGAAAGCAGACTACTGGTTCAAAAAATTTAAGTATATTTGATTTTCCTATATAATGTCTGTTCTGAAGGATACATATCTATATCATCAATATGAATAAAATCAGTTTTCCTGTCTATATCTACACCACATAAAAGTAGCATTAAATCAGAAGGTACTTGAGGATGCTTAGAATTAGATTATGGGCAATGTGATAAATATGAAAATCACTTTGTGGGACTGCAAGGGAGAGCATCAAAAAGGCATCCACGCTCCAGAACACGTCATGTGTTAATTAGAAACCTAGACGCCTTCAAGTGGACAATTCCATAGAATATTCACCAGGGTCAGGACTAGTAGAAACTGGTATTTTAGCAATGATTAATGATTTTGTCAAACAGAGTCCTCCCTTCAAAGATACTATCCCAAGGAAGCTGCAATAGTGAGGAGATTCTACTTTTATGGACATTTTAATAATGTTCAGAAAAGAGAGGTCAACATTTTACCCAATCTTCACTCAAAAGAAGGGCTTCTACTGCCACCCCCCTTTCTACCCCAGCAATAAACCTCCCAAGAATTGCTGGAAAAGCCAGATAACAGATAAATGATCAATATTCTTCTCATGTTTCATATAGCCTTCAACTCAGCATGCTTCTATCATTCAGAGTTTATTGAAAGTTAGCTGAAAATTACCACATGTTTTTCTACCACTTCAAGCTATTGGACTTGGAGAGCACACAGCTTTTAAGTTAAATTCAAGGGAGACTAGTTTTTGCATAAAAGAAAAAAAAATCCTAACAGGTGTAAGAAAATGGGATTTAGACTAGGAAGACAAATGGATGTTTTATGACATTTGAACTGATTCACAACAATCAGAATACAACCAGGAGTAGCTTAGGGATTAGTCTTTAAAGATGACAATGACTGTGTCATGCTGATACATGCAAGCATCTCCCAAGAATTGACTGGCTTGTGTTTGTTTAGTAAAGATTTCCTACAGGTTATCCCAGTTAAGCTTGATAGCTTGTTAACAAAGAGCTCCTGCACAAGGGCACCTTATAGACATTTCATGTTGTACTAAATACCAACATAAACTTTATGTTTAGACAGGAAACAGTCTGTTTATCAAACCTTGCTGAGTTTCCCACCTTAGGTGCATATTTGCAAACCAAATTTACAACACATAATGTGTTGGTTCATGTCTCAGATACCAGGACAATGCAGCAGGTGAAAATCAGTCATTAATAAAAAGGATAAGTTTACCTCTAGGTATAATTTGGCCATAATTAGTATGAACTCAGTACACTTTTGTCACTTTTTGATAGACTGAGAATTCTCAATTAGCATACAACATAAAAGGTGCTTTGCTACTGGAGGTTTGTTGGCAATGATTTTGTGAAAGAGAAAATATTAAACTGCCACCCCACTTTTAAAAAATGTTATTTCCAAATATACATTTGTTTTACATTTTTAAACATGTTAAACCAAAGATGTCTAACTTGTACAAGATTATAATTTTGATTGTTTCTTTTTCTAAGAGAAGTTGGACCCGTCAGTAGAAATTGGCAAACATGTTAATAGACATAGTTTCATGAGAATTCACAATACACACACACACACACACACACACACACACACACACTAAATGTATGGGTTAAATGACCTATTGCTTGCTTAAAATTTTAATTCCCAAAAGTTGTTAATATATTAAGGAGACCTCAGCATAGCAGTATGGTATTTTAAAGAAAGTTTGGAAAAGAGAAAATACCAAAGATACCACTAAGACTGAATTTGAGTTTGTAGCAGAAGTGAGATTAGTTTTTACAAGGTACCTTACGAATAAAACAAAAAACAAAGGAGCACTTGGGTGGCTCAGTCGGTTGAGCACCCAACTCTTGATTTCTACTCAAATCACAATCCCAGGGTTATGGGACTGAGCCCCATGTTGAGCTCTGCACTGAATGTGGAGCCTGCTTGATATTCTCTCTCTCTTTCCCTCTGCCCCACTCCCCCCACTCTCTCTCTCTCTAAAATATAAAAATAAGTTACATTTTAAAAAAAGGAAAACAACAACGAAAGATACAATGTTCACAAAACACTTCTAATTTAAGGAAAGATCATGAAGTGGATTTCAATTTTTTTTCTAATATTTTATTTATTGTTGAGAGAGAGCGAGACAGTATGAGCAAGGGAGGGGCAGAGAGAGAGGGAAACACAGAATCTGAAGCAGGATGCAGGCTCTGAGCTGTCAGCAAAGAGTCCAACAAGGGGCTGGAACTCAGGAACTCTGAGATCATGACCTGAGTCGAAGTCAGATGCTTAATCAACTGAGCCACCCAGGCACCTCATTAAAGTAAAAAATACTTGTAAAAAAAATAACAATAAAACCACAATTAGACATAATCTTAATTCTAGACTCTAGTCACCTCATTGCCATACACAAAAAAAAGTTTTGACTTGCAAAATGAACCCTGTATGTCTAATCCCAAAATTTAGTCCATGGTCATTGCCACCACCACCACCATTATCACCACCAGTACTGCTATTTCCTTCTTATTCTCAACCCCCTCAAATATTTGAAAATCTGTTATATGCCAAGTAGTTACCTAGGGCATAGAACTAATAAAAAATGAATTTTGGCTACAATTTCAAGTCTGTTTTTCCTGAGTTCTCAAATACTTAATTTATTAAAAATTATGACTCAGGGCACCTGGGTGGCTCAGTCAGTAAAGCTTCTGACTCTTGGTTTTGGCTCCGGTCATGATCTCACAGTTTTGTGAATTTGAGCCTCATGTCAGGCTCTGAGCTCGCAGCACAGAACCTATGTGGGATTCTCTCTCTCCCTTTTTTCTGTCCCTCCCACCTGTGCTGTCTCTATCTCTTCAAAATAAATAAATAAAATAAAAAATATAAAAATTTAAAAAATATGCCTCTACAATTCCAAATGCACTTAACATAATTTTACTAAATGGTTTTAAGCCATATATAGACTTAAAAAAAGTTATCTCGGGGCGCCTGGGTGGCGCAGTCGGTTAAGCGTCCGACTTCAGCCAGGTCACGATCTCGCGGTCCGGGAGTTCGAGCCCCACGTCAGGCTCTGGGCTGATGGCTTGGAGCCTGGAGCCTGTTTCCGATTCTGTGTCTCCCTCTCTCTCTGCCCCTCCCCCGTTCATGCTCTGTCTCTCTCTGTCCCAAAAATAAATAAACATTGAAAAAAAAACAAAACGTTGGAAAAAAAAAAGTTATCTCAGTTCTTAATTAAACACACTGTTTAGACTTATATTTTTAATCAAATATAAATTTGCACAAATATAGCACTTAATAGCCTTACTTTTGAGCATAAAAATAATCTTTTAAATGACACTTTTTATTTTGAGATATTTGTAGATTCACATGCAGTTGTAAGAAATAATACAAGAAGATTCCCTTATACTCTATCCAGTTTCCTTCAATATGTCTAAACTAATAGTACTATGTCATTACGGGAATATTGGCATTGATAAAGGCAAGATACAAATGATCTCATCACCACAATCCCTTCTGGTGCCTTTAGGTAGCCACACCTACTTCCCTACTCATCCATCTCTACCTCATCCCTAATCCCTGACAGCCTCTACTCTGTTCTCCATTTCTATAATTTTGTCATTTCAATAATGTTATATGAATAGAATCATACAGCATGTAATTTTTTGGGATTGGCCCTTTTTTTCTTTACTCAGCAATAATTCCTTGGAAAATCCAAGTTTTTCTGTGTATTGATAGCTTATTCTCTTTTATTGCTGAGTAGAATCCCATGGTATGGTTGTATGACAGTTTGTTTAACCATTTACCATTTGGAGAATATCTGGGTTGTTTCTAGTTTTTGGGGTATCATGAATAAATCTGATGGAATGTTCATGCACAGGTTTTAGCATAAAAACAACTTTCATAAGAGACTCTAAAAACTGAGAACAAACTGAGGGTTGATGGGGGGTGGGAGGGAGGGGAGTGTGGGTGATGAGCATTGAGGAGGGCACCTGTTGGGAGGAGCACTGGGTGTTGTATGGAAACCAATTTGACAATAAATTTCATATTAAAAAAAAAACTGAGAAGAAACTGAGGGTTGATGGGGGTGGGAGGGAGGGGAAAGTGGGTGATGGGTACTGAGGAGGGCACCTATTGGGATGAGCACTGGGTGTTGTATGGAAACCAATTTGACAATAAATTTCATATTAAAAAAATTCTAGAAAAAAAACAACTTTCATATTTCTGGTATAATCCTCAAGTGTGCAAATGCTGGATCACATGGTAGTTACATGCTTGGTCTTATAAGAGACTGCTAATTATATTTCAAATACTTCTAAACTATTTGCCAAATGGGTGTGCCATTTTACATCCTCATCAGCAACATATTAATGATCTAGTTTCTCTTCATTCTCACCACCATTTGATGTCATTCTTCATTTTCGGTATTCTGATATGTAATATCTCACTAGTTTTAATTTGTTTCCTTCAAGCAAATAAAGTTGAATATCTTTTTTGTTCACTATCATCTTTGGTGAAATGTTTCTCCATTGTTCATGTCTTTTGCTCATTTTCTTTCTTTTCTTTTTTTGTATTGCAGGGTTTTGAGAAATCTTTGTATACTCTAAACACTAGTTCTTTGTTGTATAAATGATTCACAAATATTTTCTCCCATTCTGTTTCTTATCTGTGTGTGTGTGTGTGTGTTTGCACATGTGTATGTGAGAGAAAGAAGCAGAGAGACTTGTTTTTTCCTCCTTTTTATAGGGTCTGTTGCAGAGCAAAGGCATTTAATTTTGAAGAGGTCCAACTTATTTATTTTTCCTTTTTTGAATCATGTTTTTGGAGTCAAATCTAAAACTCTCTCCCTACTCCTAGATCTAAAGATTTTCTCCTATTTTTTCTAAAATCTTGTTTTTACATTTTAAGTCTGTGATCCATTTTGAGTTAATTTTTGTACAAGATGTGAAACTTAGACTGAGGTTGGTTGGTAGATTGTTTGAGTTACCTATAATTGTCTAACTTTTCCAGCACTATTTTTTTTATATTTTATTTATTTATTTTTAAGACAGAGAGAGACAGAGCATGAGTGGGGATGGGACAGAGAGAGAGGGAGACACAGAATCTGAAGCAGGCTCCAGGCTCCGAGCTGTCAGCACAGAGCCGGACGCGGGGCTTGAACTCACGAACTGTGAGATCATGACCCCAAGCCGAAGTCGGCCGCTCAACCGACTGAGCCACCCGGGCGCCCCTCCAGCACTGTTTATCAAAAAGACAAATTGAATTGCTTCCCCTATTGAAGTGCTTTTGCTCTTTTGTCTGTAATTAGCTGGGCCTATTCGTTTGGGTCTATTTCTGTTCTCTATTTTGTTTCTTTGACCCATGTCTATTCCTCCACCAATTCCATGTTATCTTGATTCATGTAGCCACATAGCATACTTTAATATTTGATTCCGCCCATACTCTTCTTTTTTCAATATTGTTTGATCTATTTTAGGGTTTGTGCCTTTCCAGATAAATTTCAGAATAAGTGTGTCCATTTCTAATGTCTAATGTCTAATGGACATTTCTATTTAGAATAGTGTGTGTCCACATCTTGCTGAGATTTTGACAGAAATTGCATTAAACCTATATAGATCAACTTATGTCGAATTGACATGTTTGTTATGTTGTCTTTCAATACATAAAGATGTTATTTTTATTCTTTTTTGAGGAAAACTTGTTCTTTTATTTTTTTATCAGCTTTTTGTAAATTTAAGCATGTAAATCCTACACAGCAAATACAATTTTGAAAAGTAAAGTACTCTTTTTTCCCCCCTGGGTGATTTTAATTTTATAAACAAGACAGGGGTGCCTGGGTGGCTCAGTCGGTCAAGCATCTGACTTTGGCTCAGATCATGATCTCACGACTTGTGAGTTTGAGCCCTGCGTCGGGCTCTGTGCTGACAGCTGAGAGCCTGGAACCTCTACAGATTCTGTTCCTTTTTCTCTCTCTCTCTCTGCCCCTCCCCGCTCACACTCTGTCTCTCTCTGTCTCTCAAAAATAAACATTTTTAAAAATTAAAAAAGACAAAAATCCAAGCAGAATTAATTTGGCAGGAGGTGGGGGGGAGGTTAAAAAAACAACAACACAGAGAGGCAGGTAAAGAGTTGCTGAGGATGCACAAGAGGAGGAGGAGAAAGAAGTAGGAAGGGCCAGTATTACACTGTATGCCGAAAGTGCGGCTGCGTTTCTGCCGCTAAGGATGCCCTTCGTTTCTGCACCTGGCTGGTGGCCAGACCACTGAGGGGATGCCGCGGTGATATTAGGACAAGTCATAGAACCTTGTCGGGCTACAGACATGAGGAGTGACGGATTCACACCAGTCAACCTCCCACCTTCACCATCACACAAGAGAAGAACCTTTTAACTTGCTGTTCAAAGTTCTCTGAGAATTTCTTCACTTTCAGGAGGTCATCTGCATTCTGCCCACAGTGCGCAGGGTGGTGGCCAAAGACCAGAACAAGTCTGACATGCAAACTGCAGGCTCTCAGTTTGACACCAGGGATATCTGTCCAAGTCATCTCCAGTGCACCTGCGCGCCCCCGGGGTGGGGGGGAGCATTGGGTCAGGAGGTCGTCAATTACGCTAGAGGCGCAGGAAGTGCCAAAGACCTTTTGAAGTGTGTACCTGACTGTACTACTGAAGTTTTGTGTTTCTGTGAATACACCATTCTTTTGGAAATTTCTCTGAGGACAAACAAGGGACTTAACACACACAGAGCTGTGTGTGAAAAGCAAATTGCTCTTCCAGAAACAGTATGTAGAAGTTTCATTTTTGCAAGGTGTTAGAGAAACTATAGCACTGTTTATCCAAGGTGTTAACTATTGTGTGTCTAGGGCCAGTTAAATATTTAAATTTTGATAGAAATCTACTGAAGGCATATATCAGATTATATAAATACTGGGAATGTGAAGCTGATTCATTTATCTGGCTCCACATAGATATTTTTGTTTTGTTTTGTTTTGTTTTGTTTTGTTTGATCCTGATCATTCTGGACTTTGTAAAACATGATATCTTAAAGTACATTTGCTGTAGAGTGAGATAGAAATGATTTTGAGCCCTCGTCCTACTGCAGAGTAGATGAATAACTGTAGCCAGTTAACCCTTTGATCAATGTTCCCATATCCTACATGGGATAATGATATCTGCTTCCTAGGAAGGAGGATCTTAATTGTGATGATTAAATGTAGTACTTAGAAAATAGCATTTGATGACTGGTACCTTGTCACTCATAAACTTATAGGAAGTGAGAGGTTATTGATATGATGGTACTAAGTAAACAGCGGTACAAAATATGATGAGACAATCAGGATTTTAAAGTAAATATGGTATCATTTTAGAGGTTTTAGGGAGGTCTCTCTCCCTAAATACCTTTCACAGTCCACAATCTTCCCTTTAGTTTCAGCTCTGTTTCTATTATTTTTCTTCTAAAATGCAAATACTCCTGGGCAAAATAAGACGTTAAAACTTTAGTAGAGAGGCGCCAGGTGGCTCAGTTGGTTAAGTGTCCAACTCTTGATTTCTGCTCAGGTCATGATGTTGTGGTTTGTGGGATCGAGCCCTGTGTTGGGGTCCACATTGACGGTGTGGAGACTTCTTGCGATTCTCTCTCTCCCTCTCTTTCTGCCCTTCCCTTACCCATGCTCTCTCTCTCTCTCTCTCTCTCTCTAAAAATAAATGAACATATATATATATATATACACACATATATACATATATGTATATGCATTAAAATATATTTATATATTTGTAATATATATTTTAATTATATATAATTATATAATTTATATATAAATCATATATAAATTTTAATATAAATATATATTATATATATTAACATATATATTAAAAATATATTAAAACTTTAGTAGTTACACATAAAATTTTATAAATTGCTCTAGGGAAATAGTTTTTATATGCATCATTTTATCCTATGAGAAAATATTTGTATTTTTGTTTGTTTATTTATTAATTAATTTATTTATTTGATTTATTTTTTAAGTTTACATCCAAGTTAGTTAGCATATACTGTAATAATGATTTCAGGAGTAGATTCCAGTGATGCATTCCCTACATATAATACCCAGTGCTCATCCTAATATGTGTCTTCCTTAATGCCCCTTGCCTATTTAGCCCATCCCCCCCACCACAACACCTTCAGCAATCCTCAGTTTGTTCTCTATATTTAAGAGTCTCTTATGTTTTGTCCCCCTCTCTGTTCTTATATTATTTTTTCTTCCCTTCCCTTATGTTCATCTGTTTTGTGTCTTAAATTGCACATATGAGTGAAGTCATATATTTGTCTTTCTCTAATTTTGCTCAGCATAATACATTCTAGTTCCAACCATGTTGTTGCAAATGGCAAGATTTCATTCTTTTTGATTGCCAAGTAATACTCCATTGTGTGTGTGTGTGTGTGTGTGTGTGTGTGTGTGTATATATATATATATATATATATATATATATATATACCACTTCTTTATTTTGAAGCATTTCTCAAGAAAGTAAATTTTGGCATTTGCAAAACATGGATGGAACTAAAGGAATTTAATATACAAAACAGATGAACATAAGGGAAGGGAAGCAAAAATAATATAAAAATGGGGAGGAGGACAAAACATAAAAGACTCTTAAATGTAGAGAACAAACAGAGGGTTGCTGGAGGGGTAGTGGGAGAGAGGGTGGGCTAAATGGGTAAGGGGCATTAGCAATCTACTCCTGACATCATTGTTGCACTACATGCTTACTAACTTGGATGTAAATTAAGAAAAATAATAATAATTGATTAATTTTAAAAAAGTAAGTTTTGGTTGAGGAGCCTGGAAGGTAAGGAACTGTCTGTCCAGGCACTGAGGAGAATAAGACAGGACATAGCATCTGTTTGCTTCTTTTCTGATAAACATGACCAAAGTATGAGCCACTGGCTTCTCAACCATCCTGCATTTTAGAATCATCTTGGGAATTAAATACACACACACACACACACACACACACACACACACACACCTATGTCAGGGCCTTCCTTTGGAGATTCTATTTTGTTTAATTGGTCTGCATTGGGGCCTGTTCATCAGTATTTTTTATCAGTGTTTTTTTGATTTTTCACCCTGCCCTATGATTCTATACAACTAGGTTTGAAATGCTCTTGCATATAAATAACAGAAACCAAATGGAGTAAAGTGTTCAGGTGTTCTGGCATGATCTCTAGATTAAGATTCAAAAGAACCAGGTTCCAATTCTGAATTTTGTGAAAAGAATTTGATTTTTCCAGATTTTCTCCTTCTCATTTGGAAAAATAAGATAACTTATTGCATTTAATTCAAAAATTCTTGTCATTCTAAAATACCATGATTCTAAAATCAAATATATTTCAAATTTTTCCTTCATTGGACTATTTGAATCAACATTTGCACGTAGACTTAATATGACAGATTCCCCCTTAAATAGGCATTTGATTAATGGATGGTTAGAGATAGTTTATATATCCCATCCCCAAAGTAAGCTCTTTCAGACATCCTGAAAGGGTCCTGGGCACATTCGGGAAAATGACATTTCCCTTTCAGATTCAATATGACCCATCAAATCTGTTCACTTGCTGTCAGCAGAAGTTATTGCCTGATGCTAGACAGGAATGGTCAGAACATTCCTGAATGCTACCAGTTAGCTGTACAAAACTTGACTGTGGGGAACAATTCTCCCTTGTTCGCCCAGATTCTGCTCAGACATTATGAACTATTAGCTTTAATTATACTTTTGGTAGTGTGGCTCTGAGAATAAGATTAAGCTACCCTCAAATCTTCTGCAAATATATTGAAAAAAATCCAGTCCCACAGTTAGCTTATGTGCTTCAGTAACAGATAGATGTTACGATGTGTTCTAAAGAGTCCCAAGAAATTATTCCAGAATCTGTGTCAGCTATTTTCTGCTTCTAGAACTATAATGCTTCAATGGATTTCAACTTAACAATGTAGATTTTGATGTTTTGGTTAGATAATAAATGCAAGAAGCTTTAGGGTCAGAGTAGATGAATATGAATACATAAGGATATGTATATGCTTAATTTTTTTTTAATTTTATTTTCATTTTAATAATGGGGCAAGGCAGACTTTTAGCTAAAATTATGGCAGTGGAAGCTGTATGCACTGCCAAGGGTGCTTGTTTTGGCTTCTCTAAGGTTGAATCCAGCTGAGAGCATAAACAGGCAATTTCATGAGAGATGGAAAGCCAAGTGCTCCAGTGTCTAAATCAAATAAATATATAGGTAAATGCCTAATGAACCTCTGAAGCAGATGTGGATGATTGTAGTATGCTGTTATACAAAATTATTGGAGAGTGCAAAATAAAATCATTTTAAGGCATAGCACAAGATATGCAAAATGGACAAAATCAAAAAGAAGGTTTTTCCAAATGCTTTTGAACTGAACTTCATTTTAAACTTTTAGCAAATGTATGTCCTTGAATGGCTGCTTTCAAAAAATACTTTTAAAGATAATTTAGACTTAAATTGAACCAAATTTCCAGTTGTTTCAGAGCCTCTTAGAGCCTGTGTTTATTTGTTTTTTTTCATTCAGAGGAACAAAACTTTTAAACTTATTATAATGTCTGTATGTCAGAGTTTAATCTGATACTGTAGAAAAAGAAACAGCCATCATCTTTTAAAGGTTTCCACCTAGTGGCAAAGTTATTACGAGCAAAATGTAGGACCTCAGTTATTAAAGCAGATTGAAACAGTAACGTTAGGCAAATGTTTCATCCTTAATCTTAAACTGAGAACCATATGTTATATACATTTAAGATGTTAATAGCAAATGATCCACTAAATAATGTCTTAGAATAAGGCCACTTTTCTTCTCTTAGGTTTTCTAGATTGCTGCCTAAATTGCTGTTAGAGATGCAGTAGCTCTAGGAAAACTACAAGATGTGGTTTGCTTTAGGGTTCATAGAAAGATGCAGCATATAGCCACTTTCTTTAAGATTACAAATAAAATGTTATATATGTGGTCAGATTATTCATAGTGAAGAAGACTGCCTTGAAAATGAGTGAGGTGGTATGAACTCTCGCCATTAAGTATAATTTGGTTTATACCGCCTTTCCAGGTCTCCATTTTATGCTGTGTAAAATGAAGGGTTTGGTATTAAATCAGGGACTATACACCAGTAACCATAGGGCAATTTGGCTTTTATGTATTCTGTTTAATCTGTACATATTAGAGGAGGAGGGTGCAGATGAAGCAGGGAGTTGGGGGTATTTTAACTTTTAGGTAGAACAGCTCCCTATACCATGCCCAGGTCACCATTGAGTCCCTTTGCACACTAGCTATTGTACTTTTTATGTTAAAACCATCTGCGCTTTGAAGCCATTTGGGTTTGTGGCTCCCATACTGCATGATTTCTAAGGTGACATCTAGATTTAATATATTCCAGGGTTATCTAGGTACCATGGAAAGACAGTGTTAATGACTAATATTTATTGAGTTATTATATACCAGACTGTACATAATCTAAATCCTTATAGCCATTCTAGGAAGTAGATAACTATCATTTATCTTTTCCTAATGAGTGAAGAAACCAAGGTTTATGGAAGTTAAATAATTGGCCTGACGTCACATCTCCAGCCAGTGGCAGGACAGGGATCCAGAACGCAAGGTCTTAATACATTTCAAACTAGAGATATGGCAGCTGTATTCTATAGTTGAGTAGTCACTTTCCACCGAGCCTTTTTTTTTTTAAGTTTATTTATTGTGTGAGAGAGTAAGCACGTGTGTGTGCGCACGTTCACGTCCACCTCCACGGACAGGAGAGGAGTAGAGAGAAGGAGTGAATCCTAAGCAGGCTCCATTGCTGTCATCACAGAGCCCAGTGCGTGGCTTGGACCCACAAACTGCGCGATCATGACCTGAGCCGAAATCAAGAGTTGGATGCTTAACTGAGCCACCCAGGCGCCCCTCTGCCCAGCCTCTCGATATGCCTTCATTTTGAAGATGCTTGCATGCTAACAAAGAGGTCATCTTTTACTTTGTAATGTTTGTTATATCGTTGTGCCTACTGTGATTTATATAATTGAAACATATTTGGATAAAGATAGGAGCGAAGATAAAGGCAAAGAATTGACATAAGGTTTTTTTCCCCAAAAGATTCTGTCTGAACTTCAGTATTGATTTGTGTAACAAAATGTTACAAAGCATTTAGAATAAAATTGAAAATACCTCTAAGACAAATACTGCGTTTGGGTGACATACATTTAGGAAACTGGTCCTGTGTTTGTAAGGCTAATATTTGTTTACCAGTGAGACCAAAGAGTTCCTTTAATCACATGATCAAGTGCAAGAAATGTGGGTTTTAAATGTTAACATTATTTAAGGCTATCTCCTCGTCTAAATATACATTTTAGCAACATATTTGCTACATTGGCAAGGGAAAAAGTGACGAGTAACTAATCTCGATTCTTCCTGTGGACAGTCACATCTTCGATTCACAAATCCAGTGACTAAAATGAAAAGATTACTTCAGAAACTTGCATGTAACATGGCATATTCAACAAGATTTGTTGTACATTAATCATACTCAATGTGTGCAATTCATATCAGTTCATTGTAAAAGAAAGGGCAACTGTAGTGACTAAAATTTTCACATTGCTTTTCCAGTAGTGTTTTACTCTGTGGTTTTCATGTAGAAATTGTTGAAGTCTGCTTTAAAATGCCGAAGAAATTCTAAGCACATTCAGGCACCTGTGCTCATTGTGCATTTGAAATTGCTCCGTGCTCTGCTCTGAATAAACTGACCACTGAGGTTAATAGTAATCAAGGTAGGGCTTTCTGACCTACTGGAAATTTAGATCTTAACTTACTTTGTACTGCAGCATCCTGTGCTGGTCCTGTGAGGATTTACCACAAGCTGTAGAAAGCAGTTATGAGTTTGGGAGGAGGTAAAGCCAGAGAGGGCAAGATCAGCTTCCTAAAATTTTCCTGTTCTCTTTTTTAACATTGGCGCTTCCCTCCACAATAGAATGAGGTAGAGAAAATTCTCCCACAGTTTGGGAAGTTGAACCTCTTTCTTCGCTTAGGTGATAGCCCTGACACTTCACACAGAGGGCTAATTTACATTTAATGCTCTGGAAATTAATTACAGAGAATAAAGATAATTGTAAAAGTACCCCCTATATGCACTTCCAAAAATAAACAAACAAACCACATCATGATTACTAAGCAGCCATCTAATGCTTAATTTTATGCACAGTGGGAAGGGCACCAGTAGTCTGGAAACGGATGGAGGGAAGAGAAGAAAAAAATACTAATTTGAAATATGTCACAGCAGAGGCAGTTTTATGTGGTAATGACCTGCAGCTTTCCCAGCAGGAGTAGAAGTCCTCAAAGCCTTATGCATGGAGTCCAAGGACGTGTTTACTGGATTTTGGGTCTAGCCAGTCAGCCAAATGACTTAAATGATGATTTGACCAAGTTCGAGACTTTTTCCTATGCCAGTGGGTGGATATGCCTGTCATAAGTGCATTGTTTTTTTTTTTTAAGTGCATTGCTTTTGCTATTATGAACTGGTTGTATCTCATTGCAACAAATTCCCTTGACTAAATTTATACTTTCATATAGAAGACTGAGACTTGTTTGCCTGGAGAGAG
This sequence comes from Lynx canadensis, assembly GCF_007474595.2. Classification (NCBI taxonomy): domain Eukaryota; kingdom Metazoa; phylum Chordata; class Mammalia; order Carnivora; family Felidae; genus Lynx; species Lynx canadensis. The sequence continues at coordinate 184,377,991 of NC_044303.2, read as the reverse complement.
GAGTCACAATGTGATCAAATTCATATCTGATATAGTTTAAGAAAATTTGAGTGTAGAGCTATGTTTGTTTTCAATGTTGCAGTTAACTTCAGTGGGGCAAATAAAACCCTTTGTCAGATGTCCCTACATGGAATCTACCAAAACATTTATTAGAATTACGATGCATAGAGGGCAGGAAAGAAAAGTAACATGAGTAAATAACTAGTGTTCATGTGTCAGATTATCAATGAGACCTTCATTCCCTAATTTCTATTTAAAATTAAAAAAAAAAAAACTTTCTCCCCTACTTTCTCAATTACAAACTGGGTGGCTAAAATCAACAGTTTATTCTTTAACAGTTTTGGAAGTTGCAAATTGAAAATTGGTATTGCTGGGATGAAATCAAGATCTCGGCAGGGCCACCTTCCCCCTGGAAGCTATTGGAGAGAATCTGTTTTCTCCTCTTCCATTTTCCACTGATGACCAGCATTCCTTTTCATGTGGTTATATCACTCCAATTTCTGCCTCCATGGTCACATTGTCCCCTCTCTCATGTCTACAGTTTATCTTTGCCTCTCTCTTGTAAGAACACTTGTGATTATAATTAAGGACATTCTGGCAACTCCAGAATAATCTCTCCATTTAAAGATCCTGAATTTAATAACATCTCTAAAGTCTCTTTTGTTATAAAAGGTAAAATTCACAGACACAAGGGATTAAGATATGGACATCTTTTGGGTGAGGACATTATTCAGCCTGCCATGGTCCACTGTCTGGCCAAGAATGACTCCCATCCATCCCACATGCAAAATATATCCATCCCATCCCAATATCAACAGAAGTCTCAACTTCTTAGAGTATTACCTCAAGTATGAAATCCCATCTAAATATCATGAGCTCAAAAGTCTCAAATTGCACCATCTAAATAACTCAAAAATGAGTTACAGTCTGAATATGATCCAATCTGTGGCAAAATTCTTATCAATTTCTAGATCTGTGAACTAGGAAACAAGTTATCTGTTCCTAAAATACAGTGGTGAGACAGGTGTAGGATAACAGTTATCTGCTTTCCCAGTCCAAAAGGAGGGAAATTTAAGGAAAAAAGGAGTCACAAGCCCCAGAGCAATTTCAAGATCCAAATAGGCAGTGTTCATTAGATTTCAAGAACTGAGAATAATCCTATGTGGTTTGAGGAGCTCTTTCGACCCATGACTCTGGCCTCTGTGTACACACATCTGCCCTTTACTCATATAACATGGCTCTGGCATCTCTCCACTTGGAGTTCTGTTTCTTTCATTTTATCCCCTCTTTGTCCCTTTCAGGCCAAGATGGCAGTGTGTCTGCTGGTAAATATTCCTCAAATCCTGTGTGTCTCCAGGATCCCCTATATCACAGAGATGTACAGTAATAGATAAGAGAGTCCTTCATACGTCTTTTCTGAATAATCCCATCTTTATTTGTGGCTTCTGCTTCGATGGTTGAGTGGATCCCTGAGTCACATGCTTATGTTCTTTAAGGAGCCCTCTGTGAGAGAGTACTATGAACTTTTGATTGTTTTAAGTGGTAAAGATTGTCTTAAGTACTTTAAGAAGTAGCCAATGGTTGTCCAACCACACCCCTAGCTTTATATTCAGAGTTCATTTTCCTCACAGTAAATCTCAAGTTTAGAATCTTTTGCAATCTGAAGAGGCTGAGAATTTCCCAAATCGTCAAGTTCTGGTTTATTTTTGTTTACCACTTTCTTCCTTCAGTTTTGCTTTTTCAGTTTTGCTCTAGCATTTACTATAAGCAGTAAGAAGAAATGAGGCTGCACTTAAACACTTACCTAGGAAGTCTCCTCTGCTAAATATCCAGGTTTATTGCTTAATAGTTCTGCTTTCTATAGAACAATAGGGCATATTTCTGCTACATTTTCTGATGCTTCCAATTTTCTTTTTTCTTTTTAATATTTTATTTTTAAGTAATCTTTTTTTTTTTAATTTTTTTTTCAACGTTTATTTATTTTTTGGGGACACAGAGAGACAGAGCATGAATGGGGGAGGGGCAGAGAGAGAGGGAGACACAGAATCAGAAACAGGCTCCAGGCTCTGAGCCATCAGCCCAGAGCCTGACGCGGGGCTCGAACTCACGGACCGCGAGATCGTGACCTGGCTGAAGTCGGACGCCCAACCGACTGCGCCACCCAGGCGCCCCTATTTTTAAGTAATCTTTATGCCCAACTCACAACACCAAGATCGAGAGTCACACGCCCAATGACTGAGTCAGCCGGGCTCCCCACCTTTCGTCCAATTTTCAATGACAAGTGTTTCATTTCCTTCTCACTGAAGGAAGTGCCTTGAACATCCATAGTTCAACCAATAGTCAATTCAGAGCAATCTAGGTTTTTTCTATCATCTATTCCAAAATTATTCCAGCCTCTACCCATTACTTGATCTCAAAGGTACTTCCATATTTTCAGGAATTTGTTACAGCAGCACCCCACTCTGAGTGTCAAAATCCGTTTTAGTTTCCTGTAGCTGATATAACAAATTACAACAAATTCAATGACTTATGGCAACAGGAATTTATATTCTCACAGTTGGGAAGGCCAGAAGTTAGAAATCATTATCATGGGACTGAAATCCTGTTGTCAGCATGAGCACACTCCTGGAAGGTCTAGGAGTGAAGCTACTGCATACTTCTTTCAGCTTCTGGTGACTGCTGACATTACTTGGATGTGGCCACGATACTGTACTCTTCAAGGCCAAGGCCTCTTCAAAGCCAGTTGTTGTTTTTTTTTTTTTTATAACTTTTTAAAATTTTTTTAAGCTTTTAAAATTTTTTAATGTTTTATTTATTTTTGAGAAAGGGACAGATAGAGCATGAGTGGGGGGAGGCAGAGAGACAGAGGGAGACACAGAATCTGAAGCAGGCTCCAGGCTCTGAGCTGTCAGCACAGAGCCTGACACAGGGCTTGAACTCAGGAACCTTGCGATCATGACCTGAGCCGAAGTCGGACGCTCAACCAAGTGATCCACCCAGGTGCCCTAAGGCCAACATTTTTAAATCTCTGTCAGCTCCATTTTCACATCATCTCCTTCCTGTGTATGTATAATCTCCCTCTGCCCCTACCCCCTTGTAGGGATAAATATGATCACATTTAAAACCACATAGATAATCCAGAATAATCTCCCCATCACAAAATTCTTAATTAAACCATGTCTGCAAAGATCCTGTTTCCCTATAAGGTAACATTTCTAAATTCTTTTTTCAGTCTTGCCATATTATTGAAATCATAGTGTCTGACTGCACTCAAAATAACTCAGTAGCTGCTTTTGTTTCTTCTCAGAAACACACACTTAGTCTGCACCTAGTTACTGTTCCATTCTAGCTCCTATCTTTATAAACGACATATCAGGTGCTTAAGCCAAAAAGGTGGGAGTTGGCATGAAGTTCTCTCCTTTACCTATTACATTTAATCCATCAGCAAGACTGGCTAGACTGAGTTGCTTCTCTCCTTTTCCTTTTCTAGGGCTACAATCATGGTCCAAGCTGTTGCTATTTGTTGCTATTGCGATTTCTCTGTGGACATTAATGGGCAAAAATGTTTGTGGACATTTTTCAACTAACTCTCAGCTTTTGTTCAAGCCTTGTGAATCTGTTCTCCCCACAGCAGTCAGAGTATGATCTTTTAAAATCCCATCAGCTAATGTCACTCCTCTGGTAATACCATTCACTGGTTTGCCATACATGCTTGGGGTAAAATTCAGATGTCAAACCTTTATTTTAAATGCCTCATATTATCTACAGTCTCATAGATTCATTTTTTCTCCTTCAAATATGGGCTTCTTTCATAACACACAGTAAGTAAGCTAAAATGGCCATTTCTAATCTCAAAGGAAAGAAAATATTTATTAAAATGGAAACTTTTTTGTATTTTAAATGATGTCATTTAATACTATATTTAACCTTGCTTTATAAATAATACCTTAAAATACTTTTGAAAGATATTTAGAAATATGTGGTTTCAGGGGCGCCTGGGTGGCTCATTTAGTTAAGCATCTGACTTCGGCTCAGGTCATGATCTCACAGTTTGTGAATTTGAACCCTGTGTCAGGCTCTGTGCTAACAGCTCAGAGCCTGGAGCCTGCTTCGGATCTGTGTCTCCCTCTCTCTCGATCCCTCCCTAACTAGTACTTTGTCTCTGTCTCTCAAAAATAAATAAATGTAAAAAAATTAAAAAAAAGAAATATGTGGTTTTAATTACATTTAGATGAATTTTCTGTTTATTGCTTAGTCTGTAGTGGGTATTTACTAGTATTAGGTCTGGACCTACAACTACGTTACTAATTATCACTGGATAAAGAAAGGTGTTGCAGTTGCCATTGTAAGGCCAAAAATCAACAGCGACTTATAGAATGCTTGCAATGAGTCCAAATATATACACATAGCAATTTGGAAGAAAATATATATTTCTCCCTGATCTGTAAAAGTGTCTCCTTTTTCCATTTTGTCATTTAATGACTCAAAATTAAAGGAACATTGTGAAAACAATTATACTATACACAGTAAAGATGCTAGTGCAAAAAGACACAAAAATCCAGAAAGTTATCAACAGCTTTAGGCATAGCTAAAAAAATGCAAAATTAAAAAAATATGTATATATACCTTTTGCTTGTTGTATTGATAATTGTGTTAATACCTATTATTTTTAGTTTAGTTTAGGTTAGTTTTTCCAGTTTAGTGAACATAGTGTTATTTTAGTTTCAGGTGTACAGTATAGTGATTCAACAGTTCCATATATCACCCTGTGCTCATCACAAATGTACTCCTTAATCTCCATTGCCTATTTCACCCATCCCCCCACCCACCGCCCCTACTGGTAACCATCAGTTCTCTATAGTTAAGAGAATGTTTCTTGGTCTCTCTCTCCCTCTCTCTCTCTCCCTCTCTCTCGCTCTCTCACATACACACGCACACATATACACCCCACTTTGCTCATTTTTTTTGTTTCTTAAATTCCACATATTAGTGAAATCGCATGGTATTTGTCTTTCTTTGATTGGCTAATTTGCTTAGCATTATATTCTTTAGTTCAATCCATGTCATTGTAAATGGCAAGATTCCATTCTTTTGTTTATGGTTGAATAATATTCTATTATATATATACAATATATATGTGTATATATATATATATATATACACATACACACACACACATACACACACACACACTCACACGCACAAACATACATACATACCCCACATCTTTATCCATTCATCTATTGATGGAACCTGGGGTGGGCCTATAATTTGGCTACTGTAAATAATATAGCTATAAACATAGGGGTGCTTGTGTCCCTATGAATTAGTGTTTTTGCATTTCGGGGTAAATACCTAAGAGTGTGATTACTGGATCATAGGATAGGTTTATTTTTAACTTTTTGAGGAACTTCCATACCGTTTTCTACAGTGGCCACACCGGTTTACTGTTAATACCTATTGTTGACAAAAGTATGGAAAACACAACTCAGATACAGTGTCCTTACTTGTACGTTGTACTTGTACTTGTAAAACCATACTGGAGAGTAATTTGATAAAAATCATCATTGCTATCCAAATGTTCATACTTTTGAATATAGCTCTTCCCTTTAACTTAATAAAATAATCAGATATGTGCAAGAAATTTACATGTTAAGGATGTGTGTTATCTCATTATTTACAAGAATGAAAATTCAAAAAATCTGAAAGCTAATCTAAAAGCTTAGAGAATTGAATGAATAAATTATGTTACATTTATATGCTGAAATACTGTGTGGCTATTTAAAATCATGATTTAGAAAAACATTCTATGACATGAGCAAATATTCAAAAATCAAAACAGTTTAAACAAGGGTATGTGCCTTATGATACTGGTTTTGTGAGACACACACTCACACGTAAAAAGATCTCTTGCCTGTTATCCCAATTAATGATGCAGAATCAATATCCTTACAATTCCATAAAATATTGTGCTATGTAGTCACCTATTATCTATGTCACAGAGCACAACAACACAATAAGACATTTAAATTAGACTTTAAAAAATTGTAAATGAGCCTTTTGTCAAGGGATGCTTTGAAGTACATGGGAGACATAAGGCTAAAGATAAAGTTACTTAATTTCAAGGGTACTGATAGTGTCACAGCGAGTACGACATTAGTATTCATTATGTGGGGTCGCAGCTGGGGAAGACCAACCCAATGCATCTGTTTAGGGAAATATCACCATTGTGCTTATGAATGCTTATTATGTATCATAAAAATCTTACGAGTATTAGATTTTAATAATTTAATATATAGTAAAAGATCCATTAAAAAATAAGTATTATATGTAATCCATTCTTGTTAAAGGAATCAGAGAAAAAGTATGGTAGACTCCAGATTCTGAGTACTTTCTTACCGTTTTTTCTATAACTGTAATATCTTCACTCTTAGGAAGGAACTTGTACATTTGACACATCACATAAGTAATCCAAAAAATTGTCTTCTTTTTATGCAGTCAGTCAGTCATATTCTATTCCTTTCTTCATTGTTTCTCTTTCTCAGAGCCAGAATTATTGTTACCATCAGCTACATAGGACCATCAACTAATAAAACCTAAGTCACATGTTTTCTAGCTCCCTGTATTTCTTTAGGGATGTTCTATAAAGGAGCTTACTTCAGATCCAATAGAAATGGGAAAGAGTTGCTAGTGTCTCAAATTTGCTTAAACAAATGCTTTCACATAGGGTGTTATGCAGTGGGTATAGGTATTAACTATCCTAATTGTATATTTATTTAACATAAAGCATTTTTTTCATCATAACAGCAACTAAAAAACCCAAAATGCAATCCAAATGATATGGACATAAACACATACTCACATGTATGTTGCCAGCTTGCCTGAACATGGGTAAGGGGCTCTAGATTAATGTCCTTCTTAGATCTTTCATAAACAATTGCAAAGGACAATGGGATCTAAGTTAGACCATGTCTTTGAAGGCCTGCTGCAACTTTTCTAACATTCTATCATTCCATCATTTCTTTGTGCCCAGAAGATAATCATTTGCAGAGTCTGTCTTGTAGGTCTTCTACATTCTCATGTCCCTTCTTATCCGTGTTACTTCCATTTTGATACATAGTATTTACAAATTAGTCCCCTTTATTCAATGGAGCTTACAGCTGTGTTAAAATAGGGACAATTTTCTTCATCTTTGTCTGACAAAGTCTGACATAATACGTTGTAAGTACTTACAATGAGTATTAAAAGGAATGAGTACAGATGCTGGAGAAGATGTGGAGAAATGAGAACCCTCTTGCACTGTTGGTGGGAATACAAACTGGTGCAGCCGCTCTGGAAAACAGTGTGGAGGTTCCTCAAAAATTAAAAATACATCTACCCTATGACCCAGCAATAGCACTGCTAGGAATTTACCCAAGGGATACAGAAGTGCTGATGCATAGGGGCACTTGTACCCCAATGTTTATAGTAGCATTTTCTACAATAGCTAAATTATGGCAAGAGCATAAATGTCTATCAACTAATGAATGGATAAAGAAATTGTGGTTTATACTCAATGGAATACTACTTGGCAATGAGAAAGAATGAAATATGGCCTTTTGTAGCAACATGGATGGAAATGGAGAGTGTCATGCTAAGTGAAATAAGTCATACAGAGCAAGACAGATACCATATGTTTTCACTCCTATGTGGATCCTGAGAAACTTAACAGAAGACCATGGGGGAGGGGAAGGAAAAAAAAGAAGTTAGAAAGGGAGGGAGCCAAAACATAAGAGATTCTTAAAAACTGAGAATAAACTGAGGGTTATTGGGGAGTGGGAGGGAGTGGAGGGTGGGTTATGGGCATTGAGGAGGGCACGTGTTGGGATGAGCACTGGGTGTTGTATGCAAACCAATTTGACAATAAATTTTATTAAAAAAAAGAATGAGTACAATGATACTGATATTTTGAATTATGTTGCAGAAAATCAAAATTATGGAATTTCAACAATTATATCTAAACAACACTGGCCATTTGCTTTTGAGAGTAATTCAGGTTTAGTATAAGGTCTTCATGAAAATTATTTTAAAAATGAAAATATAAGAAATAGTCTAATGTTATAAGGATGTTATAAAGATTTAAAGTACTTCTAGAAATTATAGGATACATTTATATATTCACTAACAGAAGATAGAATAAAATAAATTAAGTGAACTCTGATTCATCTTAAATCCTGCAAAAAGACAGGAAATGGACAAAAATACTCATTTTATATATCTAGAAGCATATCAGTTGCAGAAGGAAGCTAATTAGTATGTTGACCTATATGCAACTAAGTGTCTAAAAAAACACAAATGCATGTATCTATTGCTACCCTAGCTCAAGGACAGAATGGATTGAATAGCAAGAGAGAATATATGAGCATGAAAGTAGGATGGGGTTTATGTGGGTACATACACATGCAGAAATGTGTATGTGTGTGTGTATGTGTGTGTGTGTGCATGCGTGCACACGCATATGAGTATTCCAAGTGTTGGAAGTGCATCAGGACAAAATTCTGAACTTAATCCTAAGATACAAATAAATCATGCAATGAATGTAATTACTTTACTTACCTTTGTCTTGTGAATACATTTGGGAGAGTGGGAAAAAAAATGTTTGCTTGCACTTACACTTAGACAATTCAAACCTTCCCTACTCCCTAGGTAATAAGGTGTTTTTACTTATTTGTGAGCCTGTGGCCTTCTTTCCTAGAATACAACCCAAACAGATCTATATGCAATCTGTTGCAGGCTTTTTAATATAAATAGAATAATTTTTTTAAAGTCTATCCTACCAGTGTTGGTAAATTGTTCAGTGACTTTTCTACTCTACTTTCATTGGGGCATAATTTGGGGGACTACTGTGTGGGCAACCAAAAAGCTACACAGATGTGGGAATTTCTCTCAATCATTAACTGTGAAATATAAGCCACAATTAATGTGTATCATCAAATTAGGAGATAATGTTAGTTTTCACACTTGAGTTCTCAGCTTAATGCTTTAACTATCCTTATTAGGGGCTCTTAGCACATCAAAAGAGAGATCAGCAAAACAAATGATTAGCTCTCTGGTCAATTTGCTAGGCTCCAATGGTAGTTTAATTTGGTAGCAGGGCATTTCTAATAAATGTAATCCTCATTTATTTAATGAACCTAATTTTAGCATAAATATAAAGATGAATGTAGGTAATGTATATTATAATTTGCTGCCATATACTCTTTTACACACAAATGCCCATAGGTATATATAGATATATGTTACTTTCAATTACATAAAAGCTCTAAAAAGGATCACTTTATAATTCAAGCTAAATTGCCAAATTCCTTGTTTTGGTTTCCAAACCGTCTTTATTCCAAGCTTGAATCCATCTAGCAAAAGGAAGTAAAGTATATGTTCTCTTTTAAAAGTCCTACAGAAGTGTACTCTCTGGATTTTCTTTTGGCCCCCAAAACATAAAGGGGAACATTAAATGTCTGTTGCTTACAAATGCTTAGACAGGTCATTGAATGGATACAATCAACTGTTGTTCCCCGCCCCCCTCCCGTTGGTGTATACCATGTTTAACCAGCAGAAATCCCACCTTTGTACACGGAAGAGAAGGCTTTCTTATCTTACAAGTTGAGTTTTATTTAAGCCAGTAAATTGTACATAATATTATACAATGAATTTCCTTTTCAATTAATTTGTCCATTCTAATCGTTTTGATAGGGTAACTAACTCATTTAATACTTCAGGCAGACACTTAGAATGTCTTTGGGGAATTGACCACTTCATTGCAGTTAAAAAGTGTATTATTTGGAGGCATAAATGGATACCAGATCTCCTTTTATGTTTTGGACCTAGGTACTAAATTGTGGTAGGCCACACTCCCACTGTTAGCCTTAATAGGATTAGTTTGGATATTAACAAAAGAACAATTAACACCTGCTGATATGATCACAGATGGTATCAAAGAGTAAGAGGAACTCAATTTTACAGGGACACTCACCTAAGGTTTTTTATTGGGAATGCCAGTACAGAAATGGCTACAAAATTCAAGAACAGGATTCTGTGTAACTATTAGTGATACAGTATTGAAATGTATATGAAATTAAAAGTCTTTCTCTAGCTTGCTTAATTCTAAGGAAGGGGCTCCTTTTTGATGGTCTGTCAGCTAAAACTAGCTCTGTGACTCTGGTTATGTTTAATTTCTGAGTGTAGTTTTCTTTACCTGTAAAATCGAAACAATTATAGCCCCCAGTTTCTGGGATTCTTGAAAGGATTAAAAGAGATAATACAGGCAAAGGGCATAATCCTGTTTCTTACATATACATGTTAGTCCTTGTTCTCATTTTTATATTGCTGTCTCTAATCATTTTATAGATTCTTCAGGGAACGTTTAAAATTTTGAACTTAGTCAAAAACACAACATGTTTTTGATGGATACCATTTGCCAAATATCCAAAGAATGTTTATAATTTTAATCATGAAGTGGCAGTAAATTTTATTACATGCCTTTTCAACTTTAGAAAGTTCCCCCCCCCTTCTATTAGTGTGATATACTTCATTAACAGATTAGACATCTTGGAATAATTTAATAGTTAAGTATTTTTTTTATATACTGCTATTTCAGTTTGCTAATAGTTTGCTCCAATATTCAAATGATATTATATAATTTCGTGATTATAGTATCTCTGTTTAGTTTGTATTTTAGGGTCCTGCTAGCATTATAGAATGAATTTGGATATTTAGGGTCTTTTCTATGTTCTCAATCATTTAAATAGCTGATAAGTTGTCTATTCCCTGAAATTTATAAAATTTCACAGTTGTGTTTGTGAGTCGAGGCCAGAGAATGGAAGGGAAAAAGCTCTTTCCATTTTTCTTTGGTTATTTGTATATTGAATTATAAGTCTACTTTGGTAATTAATATTTTTTAGAGAAAACCCAAATATAAAAGAATTCTGGAAGAGCCCAAGAGGTCGTAGAACAAAGTAGAATCTTTAAATTTCACAAAGGAATTTCATGTGTCTTTACTAGTATTACACCATTTAGACAATTTAGATTCAAAGGACCAGTACCACCTCACACACATTAAAATGGAAAGGAAGGAAGAAAGAAAGAAAGAAGAGAAAAAAAGAAAAAAAGAAAGAGAGAAACCAAGAAAAAAGAAAAGGAAAACATAAAATAACAGGTATTGGGGAAGATGTGGAGAAATTGGAACATTTATGCACTGTTGGTGGAATGTGAGATGTTGTAATCACTGTGGTTGATGATTCCCCAAAAAGTTAAAAAAAATGAATTACCATACAATCCAGCAACTCCACTTCTGGGCATATACCTAAAATAATTGAAAGCAAGGCCTCAAAGAGATATTTGGACTCTCATATTCATAACAACATTATTCATAATAGCCAAGAATTGGAAGCAACCCAAGTGCCCATCAACAGATGAATGGATAAACAACATGCACATATACATACTTACATAGCCATAAAAAGTAAGAGAATTCTTACATATACTACAATACAGATGAACCTTGAGGACACTATACTAAGTGAAATACTTATATGAATTTCTCAGTGTATAAATAAACTCATAGAATCCATAGAGACAGAAAGTAGAATGGTAGTTACCAGAGACTAGGGGAGAGAGGAAATGGAGAATTGTTATTTGATGGATACAAAGTTTCAGTTTTGCAAGATGAGGAGGGTACCATAGACAGATGGTAATAATGGCTGTACAATATATGAATATAATTAATACTACTGAACTGTACACTTAAAAATGGTTAAGGTCTGTATTTTACCACAAGTTAATTTTTTTTTTAAATCAAATGATGGGTAAGTGATAGAGCTAAGCCATGGAGTACCTCTAGATCTAGAAGCATTTGGACTATTCTTGAGCACTCCAAGCCTAATGGGGCATATTTCTGCCATATCTAGCCCCTAAGAAAAATTTTCTGGGATATTCCTGTCTTTCTTTATTTTATATATTTTAAAAAGAGAAGCAAAAACATAAAGGTTGAAAAATAAGGCCCTAGGGCAATGCCTAGTAATTTTCTTTCCAAAATAGGTTTACATACTCTTAGAGCATCCTCCTCCAGGGAACCATGCTTAACTTCCTAATATTCACTGTGTGCACCTGTCCTCGTTCAACATATTCACTTCATCCTAGTCTTACTTTCTTCATAACTTTTATCACTCCATGTTCATAATATCTGCTTATTTTCTCTTTTTTTTCTAGAATGGGAATCTCTGGAGAATAGTCAATAAAAGGTTAAAGACCTAAGTTATTCCTGTATTTCAATTTTCATGGCATAGATTTCCGTTACTTAGTGTTTTTTTCTTTTCTATTGGTTGCTAAATTTTTGTATACCTCCAGCAAAGTTAATAAGTCTCTGAAGTATTATTATATGAATAATGCTATTCTGGATTCCAGGGAGACAGTAGTATAGAACCTAGAAAATAATGAAATAAAAGGCCAAAATAGTTTTCCTTATTGAGCTCATGTTATAGAGGGGATATATAATAAACAATACAAAGGCATGCAATTCTTATTTTGTTGTATATGTGATAAAAGTAAAATAAAGCAGGGAATGGGATATAAGGAATTTGAATATGTAGGAAATTTTAGAGTAGGTCACACAGAGAAAAATGGCTTTTAATCAAATACCTAGTGAAAGGGACACTGTTATTTTGATAAAGCTGCCATAACAAAATGCTACAGACTGGGTAGCTTAAACAACATAAATTTATTTTCTTACAATTCTGGAGCCTAGACATGTAAGATAAAGGGGTTATCAGGTTTGATTTTTCCTGAGAGTTCTCTCCTTGGTTTGCAGATGTCCAGCTTTTTGCTGTGTCCTCACAAGACCTTTGTTCTGTGTACATACATTACACATATTCCTGCTGTCTCTTCCTCTACTTTTAAGGGCATCAGTCACATTGGATTAGGGCCCCACCCTAATGGCCTCTAAAAAGAGGCCTCTAAAAACTTAATCACTTCTCTAAAGATCTGTTTTCTGAATATGGTTACATTTTAAAGTACTGGGGATTGGGATGTCAACATAATGAATTTTTCATCATACAATTGTATGCCACATCATACAATTGTGGCATTGGGAGAAATGAAAGGTGATCAGGTTCTGGAGTTTTTACATTGTTTTAAGGTCAAGCTAATAGATTTATTGGCAGACTATATGTGTGAAGTAGCAAAAAGAGAAGAATTTTGGATGCCTAGCCATTAAAAGAATGTAGTTATCTGTGACCTAGAAGGGAGGAGCATAGGAGAAGTAGGTTTGGGAGATATAGAGGGGATTTCAGTTTTGGACTGGTTAAAAAAAATTTTTTTAGGTTATTTATTTTTGAGACAGACAGAGTGAAAGAGAGAGAGAGAGAGGGAGAGCAGGGGAGGGGCAGAGAGAGAAGGAGAGAGAATCCCAAGCAGGCTCCACAGTGTCAGTGCAGAGCCCTATGAAGGGCTTGAACTCACAAACCCAGAGATCATGACCTGAGCCGAAATCAAGAGTCAGACATTTAACTGACTGAGCCACCCAGGCACTCCAGTTTTGGACAGGTTAAATTTGAGATGTCTATTAAAATAGGTAAGTTGATGTAGTAGTAAGCAACTGCATATATATATATATACCTAGCCAAATGAAAAGACAGAGTTCAGTAATTAATGGCTGTAGATTATATCTTTGATGGTGTTATAACTGTGATGATGAGAAGAAATAAGAGGGAAAAGCGAGGATAAAGAAAAAAAAAGATTACTGTGTTACCTTATAAAACTTTTAAAAGTCTTGATGGGAGTTATGAAAATCATGATAGTCTTAGTATCTCTGAGGTGCTCTGTTAAAACAAGGGGAAAGATGGTATAGTACCTGTGTTCTGAGAATTTGCAGTTTGTCAGGGTGAGACCTACAGGTGTTAAATCTTGTGCTTGCCATCCTTCCGACACGTGGGTGAGGGAGTGAAAGAAGCTCTGTTTTTCGGTAACTGTTGGCTTTTTGATGGGGTAAAGATATTATATCAAATGTGTTTCTTGTCTTGTATCCATGAATAAAGCTAATTTTAAGTCGTATTTTATTAAAAACCGTTTGTGTCTATGAATATGATAGTCAACTTCTGACTGCAGTTGTGCTGTTTTGGTAATGTGAAGACTCAATACACTCTCTTTGGAAATCAAGATTTGCAAATTCCAGTGCTCATAGGATCCAGGCAGGTAACATAAATGAGAAAATATTTAAGAAAAGCAACTAGGGTGAATGGCTGTGGCATGCCGAATAATGCACACTACCCCCCATAGCCCCAAAGATGTGATCCAGTTAAAGATGTTGAGATAGGGAGATTATCCTGGATTATCTAGGTGAGCCCAGATAATCAAAAAAGTCCTCTTAAAAGAAAGTGGGGAAGTCAAAGACAGAGAAGGTTAATTTCACAAAGGAACTGGGGGTTCGAATAATTGCTTTGAAGATGAAGAAAGGAGCCATGAGTCAAGGAATGTGGGTGGCCTTTTGAAGGTGAGAGTGGCAAGGAAATAGCTTATCCTAAAGAGAAGAGGAACAGGGGAGCACAGCCTTCCTCCAGAAGGAACACAGCCCTGCCAAAATTTTGATTTTAAACATCTGACCTCCAGAATGGTAAGAGAATAAATTTATGTTGTTTTTAAGGCACTACCCTTCCACAAAACTATCATGATAAATTTTTTTTTTTTTTTAATTTTTTTTTCAACGTTTATTTATTTTTGGGACAGAGAGAGACAGAGCATGAACGGGCGAGGGGCAGAGAGAGAGGGAGACACAGAATCGGAAACAGGCTCCAGGCTCTGAGCCATCAGCCCAGAGCCTGACGCGGGGCTCGAACTCCCGGACCGCGAGATCGTGACCTGGCTGAAGTCGGACGCTTAACCGACTGCGCCACCCAGGCGCCCCAATGATAAATTTTTTAACTGAAATGCAACTTTAAAACTAAACATGCACAAGAATGGCCAAGGGATGAGCATTTAGGGTCAATGCAGACTGAAGACTTCCAGTTTTCGACTGCTGTTAAATTGTGATTTCCAGGAAAATATTCCTGCTTGCTATTTTATTTTACTAACAAATGTAATTTAAAAAAAACTTTGTCAGGTGTATATAACTATATATCATTTTCTCAATTTTCTTCACATTCCCCACCTTAGTCCATCAGAAAGTTTTGAAGAGCTTTCTATAAAACATTTAAAGGAATTGCTTAAACCTAGAATCATAACCTCCTTCCTTTTTTTTTTTATTCAAAGGAATATTAGCATCCTCTTACAATAACAGACAAGATTATGAGGACCATTGCTTCAAAAAAGGGCATATTTTGATTGATCTAAACAGGTGGCAGGGAGACTCACTAATATCCACTCCACCTTTTGCATGACTTTAAGGCAGGTGCTCCCAATGTGTGGTCCAGTTGTATTAACATCACCTGAGAGCTAGTTAAAATGCAAATTCTCAGGCACCACCAAAGTGTACTGAGTCAGAAACTCAGTAAGTAGGGGTGGGGCCCAGGAATCCTTGGCTTAACAAGCCCTCCAGGTGATTCTGATGCTGCTTCAGATTTTTGAACCACTGCTTTAACGCCATGATCCCGAGAGTGGAACAAAACGAAGCTGCTGTAAATCCTGATTCAGATTCATAAGCTTCAATGTTATAAACTAGGCTGGAAATCTTGCTCTTGAACCTCTTAGGAGTACGAGGCTAGGTAAGATGCTTTTCTGATTTTTCTTATTTATAACACGGAGAAACTGCCACGTATATAGGGCGTGTGTATGTGTGTGTATATATGGCATTTGGGGTATAAAAACAATATGTGTAAAAATTTGGTAGCGTTATTCAGAAGCAGGCAAGCAGGCTATTATTCATGGTTGCTAGTGTTAAACCAGTAATATTACTTGAAAAATTTTAATGTTTATTTTTGAGAAGGAAAGAGAGAGTGAGAGAGAAGCAGAGAGAGAGAGAGAGAGAGAGAGAGAGAGAGAGAGAGAGAGAGATTCCAAAGCAGGCTCTGTGCATCAGTAGAAGGCTCGATACGGTGCTCAAACCCATAAACCATGGGATTGAACCCATAAACCATGAGATCATGATCTGAGCTAAAGTTGGACGCTCAATCTACTGAGCCACCCAGGTGCTCCTAAACCAATAATATTATTAAATAAGAAAATAAATAGTCTATTGGTTAAGAAGAATTAGTAAATTTATCCTGACTGCTTGAATCAAGTTCTTTAGTTCTTGTTCTCCTCATATACCCATGTTCAAATATTAGTCATGGAAATTATGTTTAATACACAAAAGTAGAAGATGTCAAGTTTCCACTCAGGCATACCAAGAGGCCTCTGTGTGATTGATTTATTCAATAGACGAATCTCTCCTTGTTAGTCCTACCTTAGAGGGTTTAGCACAGGCTCTTCATACATAAATTTTTAAAAATGCATTTGAAGCATTAAAATATTGAGATATCGTCCACAAAATGACCTTAGGCCAAAATAATTAAAATGTGTAAGGTTTGCTATTTCAGAGAGGAAGACCAAAATCTAAAACAAACAAAATCAGTAAAGGGGATAAAAGTGCTTATGTAGTATAACCCTCTATAAGAAAACTGACTCAGAGTTTTTTAAATTTATTTACTTGTTAAGGATAATGTTTATGTTAAGGATATTGTAACATGAAAAATGTAATTTTAAATAAGTTTCCCATGCCCCAGTGGCCCCTATCTATTTCAGATTGGTATATAGTCTCTTAGATAATCTATCATTTTGACTTTACTGAAACACATCCCTTTTTCCTCTTGAATTTTTTTCAATTCACTCTGTGGGCTGTTAAAGTCTTTCTCTAACTCCCTGGACAGAGCATGCTAACATGGAGTTGGGGTTTTCCAAAGGTGCTGTCATGATCTGTTGACTCAGTGATCCATTGATGACACCTGAATGCTCACAGCAGAGCCCATCTCAGCGTGGTACTGTTTAAGGCTGGACCATTGAAGATACAAGTGAATCATAAGCACCCCAATCAGCTGTAAGGTTATTTTCATTAGTGGCTTCTGCTTACAAAACAGGGCTCTGGGGAAGCATGATTCAGTCCAGGCGAAAGCCTGACAGCTCAGAAGAGTCACACTGTTAGGGACCAGTCACTTCTTGTTATAACAATGAAAGCAAGAAAAGTAATACTCTGTTGTCACTTTCACAGACTCTTAGGCCCTATTATGTAAAGCTTTGAGAACAGTGGTTTCCAATTCTGTACTTGGATTTCTCCCCTCTAAATGAGTCTTAAACTCAACCAGCACTCTATCTCTTCTTGGTGAACTAAGATTAATTCCTTTGGAAATACCACTTTTACTTTGCTGAAAAAAAAGTCCCCTGAGCAGACATAACTCTAGAAAAGTTTAATAGACTGGCAATACAAACATTGGTAATGAAATATAAACATCTTTAAGCTCAACTTAGGTAGTACCCCCATGTGAGCTGACCCTCATGTTGGGCATTTTACCTACTTATTCTTTTGCTCCATACAACCTTATAAGATGTAAAACAAATAGGGCTTTCTATTTGACACTGAGAGACTTCTTTTAAACTTTATCCTCAACTTGGTGTTTCATTTTAATTAATGGGGTAATATTACACATTGAACCATTTTAATTCTACTGGAATTTTGTTTGCCTAATTGTTCTTGGAACATACTTGAAACCATTGGAAAAGCACACCAGTATTTTTTTAGAAAAATTGTTTTCACCATCCCATTCTTTGTAATGAGGAATAATAATCCATCTTCCTTAATAGATATTAGAAAATAATAGATTGTACTTCAGTAAAGCCATGTATTACAAAAGGAGTTGTAACATACCAATAGTATATTTGGGGAGGAGAAATAAAAACATGAGTAACTTCCTTCACAGAACCTCAGTTTTATAAAGATGGAGAAAAAAACACAGTGTTTAAAAAGCTTGTAGTACATGATCTGCATTTTTGGTTTCACATAGACTGTTAAGTGAGCTGCCACATTTGGCCAGTATCATTGAAGAAATTGTTTGCTGACTAGTTGTTGATACTTTCATTCATAGAAAAACTCCTTGGGGATTTGGAGAATACACTTTTTTTCTGCATGTTTTGTATAATGTGTTGCTATATGTAGATTTGGTTTCCAAGTTCTGGCCTTTTCACTAATGACACATCTACTGATCCTTCCTTATCTGGGCAACCTTATGCATGGATAAGCTGAAAACTTCTTATTTTTTCCAACTTGTATAATACTTCCAGATGATATTATTTGAAGCAAGATTTCATTATGTCACTTGCTCAAAAATCTTCTCTGGTTTCTTGATGAAATGAAAATAATACACATATTTAGTAGCCTCTAATTTAGAACCTTCCATGATCTGGTCTTGATATAACTGTGAACCTCACTTTAATTTCTGTTTAATTTAGTTTCTGTTCTGCCCTTAAAACCAAAACTTCAGTATGACAAAAATGTCCTTGATCTATCTCTGCTTAATCTATCTCTATTTAACTAGTTTACCAGATTCGACCATGCTCTCAATTCTCCTCTCTAAAATATATGCCTGATACTTGTCACATGTTTCTCACACACAGATAGTAGCCTAAATGCTCTTTGCACCTCCATTTTATGAACAGTTGAGCAATACAGTTACTGGGAGAGGGTTGTACCTAAGTCTATTTATATAAGTAGCTATTATTATAATTACAAAAATTAATTACATATTAATTGAGGACTATAAGTTGAAAAACACTTTTTCCCTCTGAAAACTAGTTACACAGTTGGGAGATGATAGTGATTCCTGTCTCCAAAGTATTGCTGTCAAATCAGGTGTGCCAAGGTAGCTGTAAAATATTGGGAGAAAAATCACAGAAAATTAGAAAGATTCTTCATTTATATTTCTAGTCAGATATCTTTAGGTTTCACTTGTGACATTTTGAAGAAACTGAAAATGTAATTCTAAGGTCACACATCTTGGGGGTGGTTTATGCAAGGAAGGTGACATATTTATTGGAAGACATGTACAATAGTGGATTAATGGTGAAAATTCCTTGTGAAAGAAATTATGGATCGTGTAGTCATCATATATGTAGTGACAGAAATAGATTTCAATATGATACAGAGGAGGTTGTACCAAATTTAGAGCTTTTTTAAAAAGAGTAAACATGTTCATTCCTTTTTATTATGAACATTTTCAAACATTTATGGTTAAGTACAGTTATTTTTTATTGAGTATAGTTGACATTTAGAAAAATGTACATATCATAAGCTTGATGAATTTTCATAAACTGGACACATCTGTGTAATCAGAACAAGCATTACCAGAATTCAAACAGGTCCCCCTATGTTCCCTTTCAGCCACTGCCTCTCACTCTGGAAGAATAATCACTTCCTTTAACAACATTAATTAGCTTTGCCTCTTTTTGCAATATATATACACACAAACATATATATATGCATATATAGATGTGTGTGTATATATAGATACACACACATAATATATATATTTTATATATATACACATATTTTATATATGATATATAATGTATATATTGTTGTGTTTGGCTTCTTTCTTGTAACATTTAAGAAAATGTTTGCTTCATCCAGCTGTAGGTTATCCGGTGTTGCTGCATCAAACTATTCTTTGTATCATCCTAGAGCAGATACTGGGTGGATTTAGTGAGGGGAAAAAAGGCTTTTCCTTGATCTTTTTTATTCAGTTGACTCTTGAACAACACAGGTTTGAACTGCACAGGTCCATTTATATGTGGATTTTTTTTTTTTTTTAGTAATGCAGTACAATACTGTACATGTATTTTCTATTCCTTATGATTTTCGTGATAACATTCTTTTTTATAGCTTACTTTACTGTAAGAATATGGTTTATAATACATACATAAAATATGTGTTAAATGACCATTTATGTTATTGCTAAGGCTTCCTGTCAGTAGAAGGAATTAGCAGTTAAGTTTTGGGGAGTCAAAAGTTACATGTGGACTTTCAACCACATGGAGAGGTTGGCACCCCTAAATCCAGGATTGTTCAAAGAACAAATATATATACAGATTTTGCATTTTATCACTCAGTTCCCTCTACTTGACTGTTTGGCTCTTTTTTTTTTTTTTTTTCTCTTTTTTTAACTTGTATCTACTGTCAAATTGTAATTTCTATAAAATTATATTCCTTACCTAATATAAATGCAAAATGAACATGTGGTAGATATTTAACATATTAATGAGAGAACCAACAAGATGGTGAAGCTAATTTGAAGAGCATTTGAGGAAACAAATAAACATAGGACTTGACAAGAAAACGTTAGAATAAGACAGGTGAGATGAAAAACTGGTAACTCTTACAGGATAAAAAGCAGCAAATTAACATGCAATTTTAGAGTCTGGTCTCTAAATTGTTAATAGTTATGTTGAACAAAGTTGTATCCTCCTAGAAAATTAAATAATAAATACTTGTTGAATGTTCCTGGTGGACAGTTTCCCAGGATAACACTGATGGAACTCATTTCGCCTTATTTCCTATCCATCCATAATGGTCAATTGACATCACACTTCCACTGTGGTCTTTATGATCACCCAGCTGGAAGTCCAAGGAGCTAGGCCAAGGATCACTGGTAGTACATGGAATATGCTCAATGTGAATTTGCTGAATGAATAATTGTATTCTGCCACTCTAGGGGCATATCACTCCTTGAGCAGAAATGGCTAATTAAGAGGATAATTAAATTTTAAATCATAGCTGGAGAAATTGTACTGTAGAAGAGAGATAAATTAGAACACATCATGGTGCAGTTAGCAGATTTGTGTTCTTAAAACAAGTAAATATGCAGTGGGAAATAATTGATTTATAAAGTACTCTGCTTTTTCAATTTTCCTTTTTCAGTTTCATCTTTTTGCCCTTTTTTTGACTGCATGATTAAAACATTCCCTTTGTAATTCTCTCTTCATTTTAGTTTTGTTAAGCATAACTGCGGGAACCATCTATCTCAAGTTCCATCTTAGCCATTTTTCCTCCCTCACCATAGCTTAGAAAGGCTGTGTTAAGTCCTGTTAAATCATGGGCTTTTATAGTCAGCAGTTACTTCTCAGATTTTGTGATCCTCCATAGCATTTTTCCTACAGACCACAGTCAGGTACTCACTACTCATCGTATTGGACTTATTGGACTTTGTTATTCTTTCCCTCTTAGTGTCAAAAACATTCTTTTCTGCAAAACTTTGTTAAACACTAAGGACTTCTCTTTAGATTTTCTAGTATAACTCCAATAAATCCTATCATTTAGAAAAATATGTGTGATACATCAATGAATATAGTTTAATCAGACTTTCTTTCTTGTTTTCTTAACTTCTAAGTAACTGAGAAAAATATATTCTTGTCGAGATGGTTTTGAATTGAATTATGTATCTTGTTGCTCAGACCTGCTTTTCTTATTTTTCATACCTTCAACTGGGGTTGATACTACAAGATAAGAGATGGAATGATACAGGGGTGCCTGGCTGGCTCAGTGAGTACAGAATGTGATTCTTGATCATGGCATTGTGAGTTAGAGTCCCATGTTGGGCAGGGAGCCTACTTAAAAGTAAAACCTTAAAAAAATTAGATGAGGTAGTGTACATTTTTTTTTCTTCTTCTGGGACTCTCGATTAAAGTACAAAGAGTAATAGAAATCTCAAATTACTTTTTTTATGAAAATTCAGAAAAACGGTTTGGTGATAGCCCACATTATCATGCTTTAGTTGTACGTGGCTGATTTAAAATTAAAATTTAAATTTAAATAAAATTCAAAATTTAGTTCGTCAGTCACACTAGCCACATTTCAAGGGTTCGTGAGCCACATATGGCTACCATACTGAATAGTGTAAATATAGAACATTTCCATCATCATTGAAAGTTCTTCTGGACAGTTCTGACCCAAAGTATGCAGTAGCTGTTCAATGCAAATGTGCACACTAGTGACATCAGTTACATTTTTAGGTAAAGTGCTTCTTGCTTTTTACAGAATTTTACTTACTGAGTTCACTAGGGATTGGTACTGTTGAATGGGCTTATAAATGAGTTGGAAGAGACAGAGCCAAGTGAAATCTTGAAGTGTACAGATGAAACTAAGTGCTTCTGGGAGTAGAAACACCAAATTGAAAAACTATGCCTGAAGGCTTTATGAGGGGGCAGACAGACATCAGAGGAACTTCTCTTTAAGCAAGTATAAATGTTGTAAATATAGATGGGAATGATTTCCTCCTTACAGGATCATGGATTCTGTTTTCCTAGTAAACAGTTGAACAATGTTGCTTTCATTTTGTAGTTAATGTGTTTTATTCTCTAAAATAACAAAATTTGGTTCTAGCTCAAAATAGTAAAAAATAAATTTGAGCAAATAAATGAAGAAAGTATTTCCTACATATGTACAATATTTACTGCTATGCATCTGTGAAAGAACAACGTGACAGGGGTGATATTTTAACTTCTTTTATTAGTTTTGTTGTAATTTTCTAAGTAGAAATAGAGGAAAAGGCAATCCTTGTAGAGGAATCAATGTAGGCAGAAACACAGAAGCATAAAAAAGCTCAGTGGGTTGAGAGACAAATAATTCTTTGTGGTTGAAGCAAAATTAAATCATCTGGTATAATGATGTAATTTTAGAAATTTGTGCCAAACCTTATTTGCATAAATTCTTGATAATATGCTTATCTAAAAGATGAATAAAAATAACCATTAAAAGGAATTCCTTAAGCAGTAGAATAAATAATCTAATGAGAAAGATAACTCTAGCATCAAAAAAAGATCAGTGGTTCTCAATAGGGGTGATATTGCCTCCTTGCAGACAATTGACAATGTCTGGATATCATTTTGGTTGTCATGACAGGTTGGTAGGTGGCTACTGTTATCTTGTGTTAGTGATAAGGGGTGTTTCTAAATATCATGTACAAGATTGCCCCCACCGCAAATACCAA
The DNA here is from genome assembly GCF_007474595.2 of Lynx canadensis. Classification (NCBI taxonomy): domain Eukaryota; kingdom Metazoa; phylum Chordata; class Mammalia; order Carnivora; family Felidae; genus Lynx; species Lynx canadensis. The sequence continues at coordinate 184,355,015 of NC_044303.2, read as the reverse complement.
CCCCAAATGTTGATAGGGCCCATGTCTAGAAACTCTGATACAGATGATGAATTAGAGATATACTTGAAACAATAAAATCATTTAGGATGTTGATACTATAGTACCTTGTGAAAAGAAGTTACACTAATTTGTTTATTTTTTTAAGTTTGGGAAGAGTATTGACAGGGTGACTACAGAGTTATCTAATGTTCTAAATAAAACCAAAAGGAATCTGATGCATCTTTCATATATTTTGTATAACTTAATGATTTACTCACAACTGTAATATAAACTGAAAACAACATTCAAGAATATATTGTGGCATTGCAAGTAAAATTAATAGAAAAGACCTATATTTACACATCTGGGTTTTTTTGAAAATGTTTATTTATTTCAGAGACAGAGACACAGAGCACAAGCAGGGGAGGGGCAGAGACAGCCAGAGACAGAATCTGAAACAGGCTGCAGGCTCTGAGCTGTCAGCACAGAGCCTGATGAGAGGCTCAAACCCACAAACTGTGAAATCATGACCTGAGCTGAAGTTGGACACTTAACCAACTGAGCCAGCCAGGCGCCCCTATATTTTTTTTAATTATAAGGAAAAATAGGGAGAATACTTTGTATACTTTTCTAGAGAGACCATAGAGTTACCTAAATGTGCAAAAGGTGTTCAGCATCAGAATTCTCCTCTATAACAAATGTCATTAGAATTTGAGGGGGAAATGGTATACCACAATTTCATGCCAAAGCAAGATTTTTTTCACGGGCAAGAATGATAGAAATACTTCCAAATTTTATAGGACTCAAAATATATATGAACAACATACTCCTACCAAAAGAGTTATTTACAGGTGATAAACAGTAGGGATGCCTGGGTGGCTAAGTTGGTGAAGCTTCCCACTCTTGATTTTGTCTTGGGTCACTATCTCACAGTGAGCCTTGCATTAGGCTCTGTGCTGGCAGCATGGAGCCTGCTTGGTATTCTCAATCTCCCTATGCACCACCCCCTTTATCTCTCTCTCTCTCTTTGCCCCTCCCCAACTTGTGCTCTCTTTCTTTCAAAATAAATAAACATTAAAAAAAAGATAAACAGTAAATAATAAAACTTAACTTAATATGCATAGGATTTGTGGCTCTTTTGCTATTTGATAAACCCAGGAATTAAATACTGGAGTTTTAAATTTTACTCATGTATAATGTAAATCCATACAAAGCTTGATCCTGTTATTCTTACCTGATCTTTATGTCTTTGGTAGTTTTTACTATCCAGGGATCAACACATCCTGTACTTTATATGGGATCCCTCTTTTGGAAGGATCACTCCAAGTGGTAATGGTTCCCATTCTGCTGGGGCACTTTCTAAGATACCTAAGAAATTGACTAGTTGGGTCATTGCTTGCTATAGCTGCTTTGCAAAGTTGTATGTATGTTGTTTCTTTATTCTTGTCCCCATGAATGAGGAGTTCCATAAAGAAATATGGTAGCAATTGTAGTTGTACTTAGGCACTGTCCTTCTGTATGTTTTATTTTTTTTTATTTTTTCCCCTTTTGACCTTTATTTGAAATATGAAATTTATCGTCAAATTGGTTTCCATACAACACCCAGTGCTCATTCCAACAGGTGCCCTCCTCAATACCCATCACCCACCCTCCGCTTCCTCCCACCCCCCCATCAACCCTCAGTTTATTCTCAGTTTTTAAGAGTCTCATATTTTGGCGCCTTCCCTCTCTAAGCTTTTTTTTTTTTTCTTTTCCTTCCCCTCCCCCATGGTCTTCTGTTAAGTTTCTCAGGATCCACATAGGAGTGAAAACATATGGTATCTGTCTTGCTCTGCATGACTTATTTCACTTGGCATAACACTCTTCAGTTCCATCCACATTGCTACAAAAGGCCATATTTCATTCTTTATCACTACCATGTAGTATTCCACTGAGTACATAAACCACAATTTCTTTATCCATTCATCAGTTGATGGACATTTATGCTCTTGCCATAATTTAGCTATTGTAGAAAATGCTGCTATAAACATTGGGGTACAAGTGCCCCTATGCATTAGCACTTCTGTATCCCTTGGGTAAATTCCTAGCAGTGCTATTGCTGGGTTATAGGGTAGATGTATTTTTAATTTTTTGAGGAACCTCCATACTGTTTTCCAGAGGCTACACCAGTTTGCATTCCCACCAAGAGTGCAAGAGGGTTCCCATTTCTCCACATCTTTGCCAGCATCTGTAGTCTCCTGATTTGTTCATTGTAGCCACTCTGACTTGTGGGAGGTGGTATCTCAGTGCGGTTTTGATTTGTATTTCCCTGGTGAGGAGCGACGTTGAGCATCTTTTCATGTGCCTGTTAGCCATCTGGATGTCTTCTTTAGAGAAGTGTCTGTTCATGTTTTCTGCCCATTTCTTCACTGGATTATTTGTTTTTCGGGTGTGGAGTTTGGTGAGTTCTTTATACATTTTGGATACTAGCCCTTTGTCCGATATGTCATTTGCAAATATCTTTCCCCATTCCGTTGGTGGCCTTTTAGTTTTGTTGATTGTTTCCTTTGCTGTGAAGAAGCTTTTTGTCTTCATGAGGTCCCAATAATTCATTTTTGCTTTTAATTCCCTTGCGTTTGGGGATGTGTCAAGTAAGAAATTGCTGCAGCTGAGGTCAGAGAGGTTTTTTCCTGTTTTTTCCTCTAGGGTTTTGATGGTTTCCTGTCTCACATTTAGGTCCTTTATCCATTTTGAGTTTATTTTTGTGAATGGTGTAAGAAAGTGGTCTAGTTTCATTCTTCTGCCTGTTTCTGTCCAGTTCTCCCAGCACCATTTGTTAAAGAGTCTGTCTTTTTTCCATTGGATGTTCTTTCCTGCTTTGTCAAAGATTAGTTGGCCATACTTTTGTGGGTCTAATTCTGGAGTCTGTATTCTATTCCATTAGTCTATGTGCCTGTTTTTGTGCCAATACCATGCTGTCTTGATGACTACAGCTTTGTAGTAGAGGCTAAAATCTGGGATTGTGATGCCTCCTGCTTTGGTCTTCTTCTTCAACCTTTTGTGGTTACATACAAATTATAGGATTACTTGTTCTAGCTTTGAGAAGACTGCTGGTGCAATTTTGATTGGGATTGCATTGAATGTGTAGATAGCTTTGGGTAGTATTGACATTTTCACAATATTTATTCTTCCAATCCATGAGCACGGAATGTTTTTCCATTTCTTTATATCTTCTTCAATTTCTTTCATAAGCTTTCTATAGTTTTCAGCCTACAGATCTTTTACATCTTTGGTTAGATTTATTCCTAGGTATTTTATGCTTCTTGGTGCAATTGTGAATGGGATCAGTTTCTTTATTTGTCTTTCTGTTGCTTCATTATTACTGTATAAGAATGCAACCGATTTCTGTACATTGATTTTGTATCCTGCGACTTTGCTGAATTCACATATCAATTATAGCAGACTTTTGGTGGAGTCTTTCGGGTTTTCCATGTATAATATCATGTCATCTGCAAAAAGTGAAAGCTTAACTTCATCTTTGCCAATTTTGATGCCTTTGATTTCCTTTTGTTGTCTGACTGCTGATGCTAGAACTTCCAACACTATGTTAAACAACAGCAGTGAGAGTGGACATCCCTGTCGTGTTCCTGATCTCAGGGGGAAAGCTCTCAGTTTTTTCCCCATTGAGGATGATGTTAGCTGTGGGCTTTTCATAAATGGCTTTTATGATGTTTAAATATGTTGCTTCTATCCCGACTTTCTTGAGGGTTTTTATTAAGAAAGGATGCTGAATTTTGTCAAATGCTTTTTCTGCATCGATTGACAGGATCATATGGTTCTTCTCTTTTCTTTTATTAATGTGATGTATCACATTGATTGATTTGCAAATGTTGAACCAGCCCTGCAGCCCAGGAATGAATCCCACTTGATCATGGTGAAAAACTCTTTTTATATGCTGTTGAATTCGATTTGCTAGTATCTTATTGAGAATTTTTGCATCCATATTCATCAGGGATGTTGGCCTGTAGTTGTCTTTTTTTTTACTGGGTCTCTGTCTGGTTTAGGAATCAAAGTAATGCTGGCTTCATAGAATGAGTCTGGAAGTCTTCCTTCCCTTTCCATTTTTTTGGAACAGCTTGAGAGGGCTAGGTATTATCTCTGCTTTAAATGTCTAGTAGAATTCCCCAGGGAAGCCATCTGGTCCTGGACTCTTATTTGTTGGGAGCTTTTTGATAACTGATTCAATTTCTTTGCTGATTATGGGTCTGTTCAAGTTTTCTATTTCTTCCTGTTGGAGTTTTGGAAGTGTGTGGCTGCTTAGGAATTTGTCCATTTCTTCCAGGTGGTCCAGTTTGTTGGCATATAATATTTCATAGTATTCCCTGATAATTGCTTGTATTTCTGAGGGATTGGTTGTAATCATTCCATTTTAATTCATGACTTTTATCTATTTGGGTCATCTCCCTTTTCTTTTTGAGAAGCCTGGCTAGAGGTTTATCAATTTTGTTTATTTTATCAAAAAACCAACTCTCGGTTTCATTGATCGGCTCTACAGGTTTTTTTTTTTTTGTTTTTTGGTTCTATATTGTTTATTTCTGCTCTGATCTTTATTATTTCTCTTCTTCTGCTGGGTTTTGGGTATCTTTGCTGTTCTGCTTCTATTTCCTTTAGGTGTGCTGTTAGATTCTGTATTTGGGATTTTCCTTGTTTCTTGAGATAGACCTGAATGGCAATGTATTTTCCTCTCAGGACTGCCTTCACTGCATCCCAAAGCATTTGGATTGTTGTATTTTCATTTTCATTTGTTTCCATGTAGTTTTTAATTTCTTCTCTAATTGCCTGGTTGACCCATTCATTCTATAGTAGGCTGTTCTTTAACCTCCATGCCTTTGGAGGTTTTCCAGACTTTTTCCTGTGGTTGATTTCAAGCTTCATAGCATTGTGGTCTGAAAGTGTACATGGTATTATCTTAATTCGTGTATACTTATGAAGGGCTGTTTTGTGATCCAGTATGTGATCTATCTTGGAGAATGTTTCATGTGCACTCAAGAAGAAAGTATATTCTGTTGCTTTGGGATGCAGAGTTCTAAATATATCTGTCAAGTCCATCTGATCCAATGTATCATTCAGGGCCCTTGTTTCTTTATTGATTCTGTGTCTAGATGATCTATCCATTGTTGTAAGCAGAGTATTAAAGTCCCCTGCAATTACCACATTCTTATCAATAAGGTTGCTTATGTTTGTGATTAATTGTTTTATATATTTGGGGCTCCCGTATTGGGCACATAGTCATTTATAATTGTTAGCTCTTCCTGATGGATAGACCCTGTAATTATTATATAATTCCCTTCTTCATCTCTAGTTACAGCCTTACCTTAAAGTCTAGTTTGTCTGATATAAGTATGGCTACTCGAGCTTTCTTTTGACTTCCAGTAACATGATAGATATTTCTCCATCCCCTCACTTTCAATCTGAAGGTGTCCTCAGGTCTAAAATGAGTCTCCTGTAGACAGCAAACAGATGGGTCTTGTTTTTTTATCGATTCTGATACCCTGTGTCTTGGTTGGAGCATTTAGTCCATTTACATTCAGTGTTATTGAAAGATATGGGTTTAGAGTCATTGTGATTTCTGTAGGTTTCAGGCTTGTAGTGATGTCTTTGGTTCTTTTTGTCCTTGCAACATTTCACTCACAGAATCCCCCTTAGGATCTCTTTTAGGGCTGGTTTAGTGGTGATGAATTCCTTCAGTTTTTGTTTGTTTGGGAAGACCTTTATCTCTCCTTCTATTCTGAATGACAGACTTCCCGGATGAAGGATTCTTGGCTGTGTATTTTTTCTGTTCATCACATTGAAAATTTCCTGCCATTCCTTCCTGGCCTGCCAAGTTTCAGTAGATAGGTCTGCCAGTACTCTTATGGGTCTCCATTTGTAAGTTAGAGCTTGTTTATCTCTACCTGCTTTGAGAATTTTCTCTTTATCCTTGTATTTTGCCAGTTTCACTATGATAATGTCGTGAGAAGATCGATTCAAGTTACGTCTGAAGCAAGTTCTGTGTGTCTCTTGGATTTCAATGCCTTTTTCCTTCCCCAGATCAGGGAAGTTCTCAGCTATGATTTGTTCAAGTACACCTTCGGCCCCTTTCTCTCTCTCTTCCTCTTCTGGAATTCCTATTATACGGATATTGTTCTGTTTGATTGCCTCACTTCTCTAATTCTCCCCTCATACTCCTGGATTTTTTTTATCTCTCTTTATCTCAGCTTCCTCTTTTTACATAATTTTATGTTCTATTTAACCTATTCTCTCCTCTGCCTCTTCAATCCTTGCTATTGCCACGTCCATTTTATTTTACACCTCACTTACAGCATTTTTTAGCTCCTTGTGACTATTTCTTAGTCACTTAATCTCTGTAGCAATAGATTCTCTGCTGTCCTCTATGCTTTTTTCAAGCCCAGTGATTAATTTTATGGCTATTATTCTAAATTCTTGTTCGGTTTTATTGCTTAAATCGTTTTTGATCAATTCGTTAGCTGTCGCTACTTCTGGACTTTTGAGGAGAATTCTTCCGTTTAGTCATTTTGGATAGTCCCTGGGGTGGCGCCCAACTGCAAGACAGTTCCCCTGTGCTGTCTGGAGTAACTTGTGTTGGTGGGTGGGGCTGCAGTCAGACCCGATGTCTGTCCCCAGCCCACTGCTGGGCCACAGTCAGACTGGTGTGTACCTTATCGTCCCCTCTCCCAGGGGCAGGACTCACTGTGGAGTGGTGTGGGCCCTGTCTAGGCTGCTTGCACACTGCCAGGCTTGTGGTGCCGCTTCTATGGGATCTGGCATATTAGCCGGGGTGGATCCGCAAGGTGCACAGGGGCAGGAGGGGAAGGCTTAGCTTGCTTTGCCATCGGTGGCCCCTGCGGGAAGAAGGCAGGCAGACCTGTCGGAGGGATGGATCCGCAGAAGCATAGCGTTGGGTGTTTGCACGGTGCAAGCAATTTTGGTGAGGGGAATTGGTTCCCTTTGAGATTTTGGCTGGGGGATGGGCAAGGGAGATGGCGCTTCCCAGTGCCTTTGATACCCGCTGAGCTGAGCTCTGTCTTCCGGGGCTCAACAACTCTCCCTCCCATTGTCCTCTAGCCCTCCTGCTTTCCAAGCAGAACTGTTGACTTTTAACATTCCAGATGTTAAGTCCTGTTGGCTGTCAGAACTCATGAAGTCCGGCCCCTCTGCTTTTTGCCAGCCAACCAGATTCAGGGGCTCTGCCTTGTTGGGCTGGCTGCCCCTCCACCACCCCGGCTCCCTCCCACCAGTCTGTGTAGCAGGCACCGCCTCTCCGCCCTTCCTACCCTCTTCCGTGGGCTTCTCATCTAAGCTTGGCTCTGGAGAGTCCCTTCTGCTAGTCTTCTGGTGGTTTTGTGTGTTATTTAGGCAGGTGTGGGTGGAATCCAAGCAATCAGCAGGACCAGGTGAGCCCAGCGTCCTCCTACGCCACCATCCTCTCCTCCCTTTCACTTCTTTATGTTTTAAAAGAAATTCCATTAAATAGTGTGAGTCTCTGAATTTTATTTAATAATGAAAGACAAAACAAAACTTCCTTCAGGTTTTTTATTTAATAACTACTTTCCTTGTCTAACAGCGGGGAACCTTTATTCTTGTTAAAGACTCAAGAAATTTTATGAAAATAATGATTATGAATGAAAATGTTTAAATATGATCTGGAGGATAAAGTTGGGTATTTAAAATATGTGAAAATGCCACTGGTATTTGTTGCATATTTTTAAAACCTGAATCATATCTTACTGATTTGGAATACTTCATGGGATTTTGCAGAAATTATTTTTAATGTTTATTTATTTTTGAGAGAGACAGAGCGCGAGAGGGGGAGGGACAGGGAGAGAGGGAGACCCAGAATCCAAAGCTGACTTCAGGCTCTGAGCTGACAACACAGAACCCGATGCAAGGCTTGAACTCATGAACCATGAGATCACGACCTAAGCCAAAGTCCAACACTTAACCGACTAATCCACCCAGGCGCCTCTGGCAGAAATGTTTAACATGTATGTTGTGGAATTTTTAGTTATTTTACAGAAATGATAAAAGTTATTTTGAAATAGAACATAAGAATTACATGTGTTAAGTTGGAAAGCAAGGAAACCTATATCTATGTGCATTAAGTCAAGAAGACAAACTACTGCAGGTTTTTCAGTTATTTTATTTTATAGTTAGGTGTTCTGAGAAAACTTGCTTAGTGCTTGCTTGTTTGTTTGAATGGCTAAAACAAATGTTTAGAATACTTGCTTTCCTTTTTTCCCAGTATATTACCCTAGGTATGCAGTGACAAATCACTGATATTCCCTGGTCTGAAGTAGACCAGGACCTTTTTAAAAGTTTGTACTGAAGCACACTCTCTCTCTCTTCGCTCGCTCGCTCTCTCTCTCTTCGCTCGCTCTCTCTCTCTTTGCTCGCTCTCTCTCTCTTTGCTTGTTCTCTCTCTCTTTGCTCGCTCTCTCTTCGCTCGCTCTCTCTCTCTCTTCGCTCGCTCTCTCTTCGCTCGCTCTCTCTCTCTTCGCTCGCTCTCTCTTCGCTCGCTCTCTCTTCGCTCGCTCTCTCTCTCTTCGCTCTCTCTCTCTCTCTTCGCTCTCTCTCTCTCTCCACACACACATATACATACAGAAAAATGCATATATTGTAAGAGTGTACCTCAATGATTTTTACCAAGTGAATAACCCTGTCACTTGCACCCAGATAAAGAAACAGATCACCTGGCACTCCATTAGGTTGTCTCCTGTTCCCCAAAAGGTAGTACATTATCTTAACTTCTTATAGCATATGCTAGTCTTGTCTGGTTTAATTTCATATAAAAGGGATAATACAGTATATGTACTCTCATGACTGACTACTTTAGCTGAACATTGTTTGTATAATTCATCCATATCGTTGCATGTAGTTGTAGACAGCCATCATCATTGCTGTAAGTATCCCTATTATGTGAATATACCCCAATTTATCCTTCTGTTGTTAATGAAGATTTGAGTAATATCCAGGTTTCAGCTACCATAAATAGTACGTTCTGAACATATTATTACATGTCGTTTGGTAAACATTTGTACACATTTATGATGAGTATATACCTAGAAATAGAGCTCTGGGACCATAGAGGTGGCCTAAGATCACTTTCAGTATAAACAGCTACCTAGGCTCGCTCCTAAAGAGTTTGTTCCAAGTTTATACCTCCAGAAGCTGTGTTTGAGAATTGTGGTTGTTGTACATCCTCGTCAACGCTTGGTATTTTTTCTTTTCTTTCTGCATTTTCTGTTTTTATTACTTTCTAAAATTTTATTATATCTTTTAACTAATCTCTCCACCCAATGTGGGACTCAGACTGAAGAGTCTCACGCTTTATCAACTGAGTCAGTCAGGAGCCTCTATTTCTGTACTTTCTAAATGGCTTGGGTGATTATTTACAGGTATTTCATTATGTTTTTAATTTGTATTTCCTTGATGGATTTTCATAAGTTTAACGGCCATTTATGTACCCTCAAAGAGAGGTTTTTAACGCAGAGGAATATTTTCAAAAGTGATAGATGGGCAGGGAAAGGGATGAGTAGATATTTCGTGGAATCAGGGAGCTGCCCCTGCCTCTGTCCTAGAGAGAACTCCCAGTAAGCTGAGGCACTGCTTCTGAAAGGGAGCTTCCTCACCTGCTGCTATTATTACCTGCATATGCTGGAGTCTACACCCTCTTGGTAGTTGCCTTTTGTGCTACTTTGAGAGTTGAAAACAGAAGGACTTTTTCCTCGCTTTTGCCTTTTAAATTCCTACCAGTGCCTCCTATTTGAGGGACCTATCAGGAAACCAGGCCAGAGAATCTGGAAGTGTCCTTTTCAGCACAGCATCTTTCCCTCACAGTAAAGAGAAAAGCTTGGGAAGTCAGGAAGTAAACTGCATACCAACTGACTATGTCTATCCCAGTGCTCTTTACCTTAGCCCTCTAAATATTAAGGAGAAAGGAGGTTTGTAAGGGTGATAGCCATAGCAATCTGCATATTAATGTGCATCAACATTTTCAGGCAATGTTAAATCAATAGATTTCATGTGTGTAAGCATTTTATAAAGTGCTCCAGAGAAATAAAGTACTTGCCCTCATACCTTTATAACCTCTTAGAGAATAAAGAAAAATACACATGGAATATCAGCGAATAATAAAGAAAATTGGGAGGGTAAATTGTGATAGTAGATGATGAGTCCTGAATGATTTATCTGAAAGCAGGAGAGAAGAAATGGTAGCTAAAGTAGTTGAGCATGCCATGGGGTTGCACTTGATCTCAAAAGGTAAACACTGTTTGTAGAGGTGAAGGAAAGAAAGAAAAGCATTCTGGGCCACAGAAGCAATATGAATGAAATAGAGAACACAGGATTAGGCCATGGCATCTTTCCAAAGTATTAAGATTATGTCTTATTTTGACCTAAAACATGCTTTAGAAGAGTAACACAGAATTAACAACCTAAATTTTTATAGCAAGTTTGCTGTGAACTTAGAAATCTGGAAACCACACTGCAGTAGGAATAAGGGAACTAAGATGTTCACTTCAGAGAGTAGAAACCTAAAAGGAATGCCTGTGAAGTGTTAGGTAGAAGAAAGTGTAAACTTTTTTAGTCATTTGAAGAGGAAGAGCTTGAATCAGTGCACTGCAGTTAGAGGTACTCAGTTATAAATTCAATGAAAAGGAATTTTTTTTAAGTTTATTTATTTTGAGATAGGATACACAAGTGGAGGAGGGGTAGAAAGAAAGGGAGAGAGAATTTCAAGCAGGCGACACACTGTCCATGAGGAGCCTGATGTGGGGTTCAAACTCAGGAACCACAAGATCATGAGCTGAGCTGAAGTCAGAAGCTTAACCAACTGAGCCACCCAGGTGCCCCAGTGAAAAAGAATTTTTTAAACAATTGCTGTCTAAAAATGAAACACACTGCTCATGTAGATATAATATCTTCAGCCCTGAACTATTCTCACAGAAATTAAGTGACCAAGTATATCAAGGAATTCCTGTAATCAGAACGAAGAGGATGATCACCAAGTCCCTTTAAAAAAAAATAGGGGTGGGTGGGGTGGCATTTATCAAGAAACCTGAAAGCCGGTTAGTTTACACTTTAAAAACTGATACAATTAGTTTTTCCTACCTGTCTACTTTGTGCCAGGTGCAATCAAGGGAATGGTGAATAAAATAATTCCATGTTCTCTAAAACAAATGTGAAGAAACTTTAGTCTTAGAAAGTGCTCCATGAGAAAAAAAATGAGTCTGAAGTAAAACAATTTTGAGAAATTCTGTATCCATTTACCTTTTTAATAGTAATTCACAGAATATAAAAGTTTCATGGCTCTGTGATGTCCTTTAATAAATGACTTTGCTTAATCTCTGAATCATACAGCATTCTCCAAATTTATCTCAAAAAATAATCTTCTTTTTAAAGTACATCAACATGCTGGAACTGGTGTTTCTACAGAACTAATTTTTTGGGTACATTTTAATTATAATCACAACTACTGCCTATGGGAGCCTATGGTTCTAGTAAAGGAAATAGGTAAAACACAATCTGTTTCAACAGTGGAGAGGGACAGAAACTAACTTATGGAAAAGGTAGTACATACCTAGAACTTATAGGATAGGTTATATTACTAGGACAGAGGATGGGAAAAGAGTGTTTGAGACCTAGGAAACTCCAAATGTGAGGGGCTACTTGTGATTATGATACATTCTTGAACAGCATGACACATTTTTAAAGAAATGCTTAATATGGAATTGATATTTAATGTATATTTAACACAGATTTGTTTTGTATCACATTTTTTTATAGGCCCACTACAAAGGTTATTGAAGCACAGAAATAATGGCCTAAATGTGGGAAAGAAATGTGGGGGCCCTCTGGTCAGAATCCTTTGCTAGAATGGTCTAACATGAACCTATTCTCTGTTTAAATGTTTTTAGTCACTGAAAACACTCTTATCTCATGATGCATTTTTTCCTCCTTATAGTAAGATGAAATCAACCTTTCTGTAACTTTCACCTGCTCAGGTCTGCATTCCTGAGCTGCAGAGAAAGAACTCTGGGCTTTATTACTGTGGGAGTACCAGAGTCATTTTCTGTTGGTGATGGAATTTAAAATCAGGTCTATTTAATGGAGTTTTCAGTTGCTCTGCACATTCATTTTAATACCAGACACTTCACCGCTTTTAACATGTGAAATATATCTGTATGTCTTAAAGTTTTCTTAAGACTACAATATAAATATTGAGTTTTATAGAACCTTGTATTTATCAAGGGAGTATTTTGGGGATTTGGTTTCAGCATCTTTTTGTAAAAATGTTAGATCTTAGGAATATTTTCATAATTCAGCAGGGTGTGCAATGTTAATGGACCTGAGCAGCAGGATCCTTGGACCACATACTATAATTACTCCTCAGAGTGCTTGTAATTTCAATTCCAGGGCCTAATGCTAGCTGTAATTCATTTGTTTTTCTTCTCTTATTGAAAGTGATTCACAGCAGCCCACTGATTTTGGAAATCTATTTCTTTTGCTCAATTCTTAGTTGATAGTCAAAATTTAAATTAAAGTGGTATTGGAAAAAAACATGGTAGGGATTGAAAAAAGTAATGGATAGACAAATATTTTCTATGAGCAAAAGATTGTTTTAAAAACCACTTAAATCACTCAGGGACAAATTAGAATTTTCTTTCTTCTTTTTCATCTCAGGCTTCAGTGTTCAGAATACTAAAGTTTGAGGAAAATATATTCTTCTCTTGGTTGAAATTAAATGGTTGCAGATTACTCAATAACTTCAAATTCTAGTTTAAAAATGAGATATATGCAATGTATCTTCACATTTTGTGTGTATACGGTATAATTGGTATTTCAAAATTAATATGTATAAAACTTTTCCTTAAACTAGTTAAAATTGCTTTGGCTTATCTTTTAACAGAATTCAAATTTTAGATATGCTCTAATTCAATTGGAACAAATTCCATGATTTTATAAAAAGAGGAAACTGACTGGAGTAAAGGTTAAATAATTAATATTAGAACTGGAAGTGGAAATGTCTTGAGTATTTTCATTCTGGTTGGTGTGCTTTTTTACTTACTAATAGACCAATAGTGTTACAACAAATGTAAAATTGTTTTGATTATTCAAATAGTGATGGGAGTCTTACTTTAATAAATATGGTTAAGTTCAAGAAAAAAGATAAATCTGAATATGAAAATAAAACTTAAATAAACCTAAATCACATATGATGTGATACTCATTATTTCTAATTTTCATGTTTTTTTTTTTTTTTTCATCAGGGAAATCATCTTTTGGGGTCTTAAGAAGAACTTCTTATGGTAAGAACATACAATCAACCAAAATTTTATAAAAACTATCATAACATGTTCATTGTATGACATTATCTGTGTTTTCAGATACAATGTCCAATATACAAAGAGCTGAGAAAAAGTAGATTGCTCCTCTTTACATTCTTTTTTCCCATTAATCTGATTTATTTATTTATTTATTTATTTATTTATTTATTTATTTGAAACATAACCTGGTTTATTTTATTATAGTACCTATCACCACCAGATTGTTATTTGTTTATACCTTTGTTGACTGTCTTTATCACTAGAAGGTACTTCTAGGGGTGCTAGAATGCTTACTTATTGACAAACATCTGACCTATACTAGAATTTTGTTGAATGGATGGCTTATTGACCAATATAATGATCCCCTATTATGTATTAGTCACTAGGCTAGATTGCTTCAAAGAAACGTTTCCATTTACCCTCATAGTAAACCTAAGAGGTAGGTATTAGCTCCATTTTATAGTCAAGGAAGTCTGAGAGCAGGAAGATTATTTGCTCTAGGTTGTTATTATTAAGAAGGTTCTGGAACTTGAAATCTCATTTAGCAATGTCAGATATCAAACTCCTATGGAGTAGATAGCCTGAAACTCAAAATTTGAAAATTATGTAAAGGAGAAAATGAACAGGAAACTTACCCAAAGTCCAGAAACAATGTTTAAACACAAATTCCATTTCAGAAAACCTCACGGATCACTGATCCTGGGATATCTGAATGTGATCCTGGATAACTGATTCCCTAGTTCCAACTTAGTCATGCATATTTGACACATGTCTAGCAAAATGAATAAAATTTTCAAAATGGAATATAAGCTAGTTTTAATTATTTAGGTGCTTATTGACCACTTGATTCAGTATTTGTCTTATAAAGAGTAGAAATGTTGGTAGACCTAGAGGGTATTATACCAAGTAAAATAAGTCAGAGAAAGACAAATACCATATGATTTCACTGATATGGGTAATCTAAAAAACAAAACAAATGAATAATAAACTGAACAAATGGATAAATGAACAAAACAACAAGTCACAAAGATTCTTAAATAGATAGAACAAAATGATGGTTGCCAGAGGGAAGGTCGATGGCAGCAAAACTGATGTCGACAGTGATATCCCTGAGTAGATGAAAACCAAGAATTAGCTAAATCAAGGCAAGACTGAGATACAGAGTGAGTTAAAAGGAAATTAAATAATTGCTTTTTATTGATGTATGTAAGCATCCTTACTATTATTGTTGTTGTTGTTATGGTTAATGCTGGTACGTCTCTGAAATTAGTAATCTTGCTTAGTGTATCTAAGAAACATATGGTTTCCTCATCATGTTCTCTTCCTTTTGAAATTTTTGTGGATTGGAAATAAACCTTTGGTTTATTTACTACCTATATGTATTGAAATGAGTGCCAGGTTTACATTCATAGATCAACTTGTGAAGGATTGGAACTATAGTATTTTCCTTAAGAACTAAGGACACCCTTCTAATTTGCTGGGCTATGGCACACCATAGTGTCAGGGTATGTTTTATAGCATTTGTTACTAATCTAATAATCCGCATTCCTCTGATGAGGTGTACATGCTGACCTGGTATCTTACCTCCACTCATCTGACCTTAAACTCTGAGGAAAAAACCCAATATTTTGGAAGATAACCATGTGGGAAGGAGATTGTTCTGAGTAACCCAAAAGCATAATCAAATGTGTATATATGTACAGAGATTATGTGTGTATATGTATTTATATGTGCATGTATGTATATGACTACAAATAGTAAAATACTGCTCTATCATAGAAAACTTGTAGAGTTGAAGGTCAAGACTGGGAGACTAAAAAAAAGACATTTGCTGAGTTTTAAGGAATTATTAAGGAATCATATAAGATTCACATTCAAAAATTTTAAAAGAAACCAGTCTTCTCTCTTCTTTGTTCCATTCTCTCTTCTCCCCTCCTCTCCCTTCCACTCCCTCTCTCTCCCTAAGTATGTATGTACATGACCAGAAAGTAAATTTGAACTTGTGAATTTGGAAATTTTATTGTCATTTACATGAAATTAGAATGTTGGAAGAATCACCTCCTATAAATTGATAGCTCTAAGATTTGTGAGATCTTTGAGAGGGTGATTGAAATAGAAACTAAAATCTTTAATAAATGAAGAGGAATAACACGAGGGATAGGAGCTGACTCTCGAGTGGTATGCGGTAATATCTGATGACATGATTCAAAGCTAGAGTAATTCAGAGAGAAAGAAGAGGGAATAATCTAGAACTGGAGATGAGCCATAAAGAGGACACTTGTCCCAGTATAGTCTCAAGCGTGCGAGGAAAGACGGGGAAAATCATAAAATGATCCATTGGGAAAACACTTTTCTCAGAGAAGATCCAGGACTCCTTTGAGCAAGATGAGGAAGGGAACATTCAGAGTCAGGTTTCAAGATACTGGGGACTTTGAAGATGATAAATTGTGAATTGCACAGAGCACAGTGGCCAAGTTTTAGGAACTGTGGAAAGCTGAGAGAGGGGGGATAAACAGGAGCTGTGCAGAGTCTAAAGGGGTGAAAGTGTGGGAATTGAGAACAATGTCAGGAGGTTTTTATGATGATCTGAAATAAGCCAGAACAGAGGGTGTGGGGGTAGTGGTTTTATAGAAGGGAGAAGTGGTGAGAACATTTTGGTGTCTGGGGTACCCTCTGTACTACTTGTGAAGTCAGTGGGAAGCAGGAAAAGTCCAGTATTGTACCCATACACCTCTCTTTTGACCATAGTTGTGGAAGCTTTTGACATCTGATGAAGGGTTGGTTCTCTGTTAATCTGTGTGCGAAATGTTAGAATTTTGCAGTAAATTTCTAGTTCATATAATACTTATTTTTAAAGTAAATAATAAAAAAATTACTTATATTCTGATCCAGGCCAATTGTAATTTCTTGAGATTACGTGGGAAGAGATGGTGGGCATTATCTCAGAGTTTCCCACAAAATTTTACATTGAATAGGAATCTTGTTTAGATCAATCTCAAATTATTTTTCCTTATTTTCCCAAATTATTTTGCATTAAGCAATAGGTGGTTATGTTTAGAAGCTATCCCTTTTGTATTTAATTTCTCCCTTGACTTGATTAAGCGCAACAATTTTTCACTCCAAGATTTCTCTCACCAGGAGGTCTTTCACAGCTCTCCTTGTTATCCTTCCTCTTCTTTTGGTTGTCTGGTAATGAAATCATAATCCTATCTTTTACAGCATCACAGGCTGATAACAGCATGAACACACTCAGAGGATTCTTGCTCTCATTAAGCTTTTAATTTCTTTATTGACTTTAATTAAATTTGAGAGGCTTTTTTAATAACGAGAAAGAAACATGTTTGTATGTTGGATTAATAGCATTGTGTTAAGTAGACTGTAGATGATATTTTGGGGAGGAAGGATAAGCTTTTCTCTTATCCTAATCAGAAATGAGATGTTTTCCATTTCTGAACTTCTTGTTTTTAAAGGAGACCTTCCACCATATGAATTACACTATAAAAATTGCACTACTTTCTAGAAGATTTTAATACCTCCTAGAAAGATCTTAAGAAGCCAGTGACTTTTAGGTGAAGCTCTCTAAATAGCATTTTAGCTGATTTATCTATGTTTTTAAAATGCAGTGAACAAGTATTTATTGAACACCTCCATTGTGCTATGCACTCTTCTAAGCAATGAGCATCATTGGTGCTTCATGGAAAAATATGTGCTTGCTCTCAAAGAACCTAGATTATAGTAGCAGTGATAAACAATGAACGGGTAAACTGATTTAAATAATGTTCATAAATTGTCAGTAGTTATATGAAACATGAAAAAATTTAAGCAGGATTACATGATGGAGTGTCTGGTGGGATGGAGGGTGGGAACACCAAAGAAGGTGGTTAGAGAAGGTTTCTCTGCACAGCTGATAATTCAGCCAAAAGAATTATTTATTACATTCAATCTTTTTCTCACCAGTTTTGGAAAACTGATTACATCTGCATATTGAATTAGGGTAGCATATCAGTATTTGGCATTGAAACTAATGGGAAGAAATAAAGATTTATTTTAAATAATAAATAACTTCCATAAAAGGATACAATCAAATATATTTACTTTTATTTGAGGTTCTTGAAATAATTAGAGCCTTGCCATAAAGGGGAAAAATGAAACAGATAAACATGCACAGAACCTGGGATTAACTCCACTGTGGGTAATATTCTATAGCTCTCCAACTAGTTGACACTAGTCACATGTGACTATTGAACATTTGAAACAAGGCTTGTATCTCACACTGAGATGTGCTATAAAATGATCTATTTCAAAGACTTAGTACAGCAAAATACGTATATATGTATGTATATACATTACAGGTTGAAATGATAATATTTGGACATATTAGGGTTAATTACATATATAATTAAAAATTAAATATATAATTATTTATATTTAAAATATATATATATATAAATAAATATATACACGTATAGAATTAATTAATTTTACCAGTTTATTTTTACTTTTTAAAATGTGGCTACTAGTAAATTTAAAATTCTTTATTGTGGTCACATTTTATTTCTATTGGTCAACACTGTTCCGTAGAATTGTTAGTGTATCTTAAGCATATTGCAGAGAATTCACAATCTAGTCATTTAAGTGAATTAAATGTTCATTAAAGATGGCATATTTTCCAATTTACATGACAAAATCCAAGTAGAATTTATTTAAGACAAAATAATACTGAGGTTATATTATAACCAATGTCTATTAATGTTTGGGAATAATGTGCTAACACAAAATAATCTTTGAAATCTAGTGATTTGTATATGCTTTTAGGAAAAAGAACATTCTAATTTGTTGGGAGACATAGACTGTCATGTAGAATACCTAGCTACATTGTCTAAGTTAAATGGATAATTTTTCATTCTTCATGACTACGTACAGTCTGCACTAAAACTTAGCTATCTTTTTAAGGGACCACCTTTGGGTAAAAATAAGTGTTACCTTTCATAAATGAAGCGATTCTAATTGGAAATTTCATTGATATTTTTCATCTCATCCAAATACCTTTGTACACAGACTTGGCCTAAGTAATTCAAGCAGTCGTACAAACCATCAGAAAAACATGCTCTCTAGATTGAAATAGTTCTGATGAGAAAGAGGTTATCTTCTCTTGTGACTTGTTTGCTTGCTTGCCTGTTTTACACAGCCATTCCCCATGCTGTTAAGGCCTATTTTAATTTTTTTTTTTTTTTCAACGTTTATTTATTTTTGGGACAGAGAGAGACAGAGCATGAACGGGGGAGGGGCAGAGAGAGAGGGAGACACAGAATCGGAAACAGGCTCCAGGCTCTGAGCCATCAGCCCAGAGCCTGACGCGGGGCTCGAACTCCCGGACCGCGAGATCGTGACCTGGCTGAAGTCGGACGCTTAACCGACTGCGCCACCCAGGCGCCCCTGTTAAGGCCTATTTTAAAGGCAAAAATACTCAGAATAAAATAGTATACCTGTTCACCAGTATACCTTAAACAGTATACCAGTTTAAGGTAAATAGAAAAGACAGACCCAGTTTTAAAGTCCTTAAGCACATAAAGTTTCTGTAGAGTTCTTGACTTGACAGAACACGATACTACCCAGTATGGTAAATATTTTTTAGAATTTCCAAGTGTTAGGGTTCTTCCAGGGCAAGTAGAATCCTCTTTAACAGCGACTAACTGGTTATTTGAGAATAAGCTCTTGTGATGGAGATTTTTCCTGAAGGATTACCTGTTTTTTATTCTATACATAGGGGAATCTCTTGTTCATGCTGCTGAAACTTCTGGTCTTTGCATAGTGATTACTGTTATTGCCTAACAGTTACTCTAATACTTAGCGACTTAAAGCAACAGTTTTGTCAGCCTCACCGATTCTGTGAGTTAAAATTTTAAGGAAGTCTGGAGCACCTGGATGGCTCAGTTGGTTAAGCATCTGACTTCAGCTCAAGTCATGATATCGTGGTTCATGGGTTTGAGCCCCACCTTGGGCTCTGTGCTGACAGCTCCAAGCCTGGACCCTGCTTCAGATTCTGTGTCTCACTCTCTCTCTGCCCCTGTCCTGCTTATGCTCTGTCTTTTAAAAAAAAAAAAAAAATAAACATTAAAAAACAATTTAAAAAATTTTAGGGAAGCCATAGCAAACATAGATTTTCACTGTTTAGTGATGACTGGGGCCTGAGTTGGAGAGACTTAACACTTGGAGGTGAATGTACAGTTTCACCTGGAGTTGTTTTCATTCACAAATCTGGCAGTTCATTTTAAATATCAGCTTGGACCTTAACCTGGATTCTCAAATGGTGTATCTACCTGTGGTGTTTTCATGTGTCTTAGGCTTCCTCATAGCATGGCTTCTTCAGATTGGTTAGATCCTTACCTGTCATTTCAGAGTTGTGCAAGTGAGTGGTAGGGTGAATAAGACAGAAACTGCATTGGTTTCTGTGACTTCGCTACAGAAATCTTACAGTGTCGCTGCTGCCCCTTGTATTAGTTGCAAGCAAATTACAAACCCACCCAGATTCAAGGGAAGGTGGGAGCGTAGACTTTACCTCCCGATAGAAGAAGTATCAGAGAACTTGCACACATGTTTTGAAACCTTCAAATACTGGGGGACCAATCTCTCTTCAGAATGAGTCTTGGGCGCCTAGGTGGCTCTGTCGGTTTAGTGCCCAACTTCAGCCCAGATCATGATCTCATGGTTAGTGGGTTTGAGCCCGACATCGGGCTCTGTGCTGACAGCTCAGAGCCTGGAGCCTGCTTTATATGCTGTGTCTCCCTCTCTCTCTGCCCCTCCCCCCCCTCTCAAAAATGAATGAAAAAAAGGTTAAAAAATGAGTCTTGAAAGATAATTACAGAATTGTAAGGCAGATACTAAAGAAACAGCTGTTTTTCTGGTAGTCTAATATAGATAATTACATGATTTTTTTTTTAATTTTTTTTTTTCAACGTTTATTTATTTTTGGGACAGAGAGAAACAGAGCATGAACGGGGGAGGGGCAGAGAGAGAGGGAGATACAGAATGGGAAACAGGCTCCAGGTTCTGAGCCATCAGCCCAGAGCCTGACGCGGGGCTCGAACTCACGGACCGCGAGATCGTGACCTGGCTGAAGTCGGACGCTTAACAGACTGCGCCACCCAGACGCCCCGATAATTACATGATTTTTATTAATGGGTATTGTGGGTGGTAGGAGAAAAATTCTTTGATCCATTAAGAAATTAATAGGTAACTAATTTTTTTGAAACTTGAAAAGAAGATTTGGAATTTAAACTTTCAGCATCAAATATTTTTTTTGCTTTCCCTATAATAACTTTCATTTTTCTCAAACTTTATCTTTTTTAATTCTGAAAATAAATGCATTAGTCTTATTTTTTGAATAAATATTGTATGCATATACATAATAGAAAATTAACCCCTCCTGAATGAGACTGTGATCTTTGGATAGTCATTATTTCTTTCATTCTTTAAGCGTTTGATACTGATTTAGGATTATATGCTTTCTTATTTTTAAAGTAATCACTCTCCTAAATGATCTTTGAAATATTGTGTGCTCATCTGTTGCTTTCATGCACATATGAGATACATCTCTAACTTACTCCCTCAGAATATTCCAGTGAGTACAAATACATGGACCCTACTTTTATGGAATTTATATTTTTAGTGGAAAGATACATAGAATAAATAAATATGTAAGTAACAAAAAACATCAGGAAGTGATAAGTTTTATGGTGAAAGAAAAATAGGGTAAAAATAAAAGAGAGAGCAAGTAAAACAAGATGATGTAAAAGGAGTGGAGAGGAGGTGCAATTTTGATTTAGATTAGGGCATTGGGGAAGATCTCAATGGAATTACATCTCAACTGGAACATAAATGATGGGATAGCTGCAGACTTGTGAAAAGTCTGGGAGCTAGTGGCGACTGTATTGGTTGATTTTACGTGTTAACTGAGCTATAGACTGCTAATAGCTGGGAAAACATTATTTCTGGGTGGTCAGTGAGAGTATTTCTGGAAAAGATTAGCATTTCATTCAGTAGGCTAAGTAAAGAAGTCTGCCCTCACCAATGTGAGTAGACCTCATCCAATCTGTTGAGGGCCTGAATAGAACAAAAAGGCAAAGGAAGGGCAAATTCACTCTCTGTCTTCAGCTGGGATATTCATCTTTTTCCTGTGTTCAAATATCAGAGCCCCTGGTACAAGGGCCTTTGGACATGGATTGAATTATACCAATTTGTAGAGGGAAGATTATGGGACTTTTAGATCCCTGCAACTTCATGAGTCAATTCCTATAGTAAATCTCCCTTCCTCCCTCCTTTCCTTCCTCCCTTCTTTCCTTCCTTCCTTCCTTCCTTCCTTCCTTCCTTCCTTCCTTCCTTCCTTCCTTATCTTTCTAATCTATCTGTCTATATCCTATTATTTCTCTTTTTCTAGAGAACCCTGGCTAATACAGTGACGATTTGAAGTAGAACAGCCTTACCAATCAATTACTACCTCCTTTTGTGTGTGTGTGTGTGTTTGTGTGTGTGTGTGTTTGTGTGTGTGTGTGTGTCTCAATTCCAATCTCATAGAAAGCTTGATGCTACTAAAACATGAAATGGGTTCATACCTTAACACTTGTTCCCCTTTGCCTTCCTCTACTTATTTTCAGAAAAAAAAGACAAAAATTAATAACAACAACAAAAGGAAAACAACTTCTCTTTTAAGATCCAAGTTAGTTAACTATTTGTCTTTTTCTCACCTTACAAAATAGTCACTTTCCCTTCTATCTTTTCAGAATGTTTTGCCACATCATATTGTGTTGTTGGTATTTGTGTGTTCTTTTGTTGTTGTTGTTTGTTTAATTTTATCACTAAATGGTAATACATTTGTTTTTTGTTTTTTATTTTTGTGGGTTTTTGTTTTGTTTTGGGGGGGTGTTTGTGCCTACCTCAGTTTTTGGCACATAATAAACTAAAAACAAAAAAACAATGTTTCTTTAATGTAGTTTTGAATCCAAAACCCATTTTTTTTAATGTTAAGAGATTGCTGTTTGACAGTAAATATTTGACCGAATGTTGTTTTTGGGTCTTTATCAGCCCACCATAGTGACATGATGGGGAAAAAAACCCTGATAATTCACCTGGGACAATTTTAGAACTTGAAAGAAAGTTTAATGAATTGACTATATTTTTTAGTCAGTGATAAAAAACAACCCCTGAATGAGAGGATTGATATTTGTTGCATGAGATTTGCAGCTTTTCTAACACATTCTACCAACTAATCACTTCCTGTTAAGTGTAAATGTGTTTTCAGTGTCCTGTTAGCTGAAGAATTACTCCTAGTCATTCTTTGGTAATTATAGGTTAGCTTGTCTATTAAGAACTGTGAAATAAAAATAACAGTTGTGATAAAGCCTTAAGTGTGCATTCTCATGCAAGAAAAAAACAGGGGAGGAAACATACTTTCTTCCCTTTGTTTTCATAAAACTTTTGCATCCTAGTTTTTCTCCTGTCTCTTCATCTCTTTTTTATTTTTTTTTAATTTATTTTGTTTAACTGCTTTGGGTTCTCTTCTTATTTAACTATGGTTCTTACTTAAAGTTCAAAGTTTATTTGATTATTTTCTCTCTAAATTATTGCTACTGAATACTGCATTGTTATTTTCATTTACAGAGCAGAGGAGTGATAATAGTAACAACTGAGTTGTTTCTAAGAAACAGTTCAGAGTTTCTAAAGAAATTCCCATAATTATCAATTGATAATACTTGTATTTTTGTGAATCTACTATCTGCAAAATAATGTTTTTAAAATATCTGTCTGGATTTTAATTTTTTTTAATATTATTTTTTTGAGAGAGAGAGGGACAGAGTGTGAGTGGGGGAGGGGCAGTGAAAGAAGAAGACACAGAATCGAAAGCAGGCTCCAGGCTCTGATCTGTCAGTACAAAGCCTGATGTGGGTCATGAACCCATGAACCCCGAGATTATGACCTGAGCTGAAGTCAGACACTTAACAGACTGAGCTGCCCAGACGTTCCTGGATTTTAATTTTTTATGTCATCCACCTCATTGATATACTAAGGTTAGTTTCCTGACTGCTCTGTAATGATGTAGTGCTGATCCTTCATCCTTGTGATCACTTTTTATTTCCTTTAATTTCACCCTTTTATAAAAGTGCTGTTTATCAATCTTAAAATTTCGAATTCTTCTTTTTGAAACATTTTCTCAGCTTTCATCAGTATCTACATTCTTCCCATTGTACCATTAGGGGAGTTGACCACATACAGTTATTATTATATCTCATTGTATGTTGTTAGAGAGTTAAAAATATTTATAAATAATAATGGACATTTCTCAAAAGAAGTAACCATTATAACTTGAAATTCTTATTACCTAATGTATTATATATAACAGGATATACAATAAAGCTTTGTGGCAAATTGATTTTCAGGAGAAAATAGTTTCATTAAATAATTTGGTAGACCAAAATACAAATGAAGAAGATGACTTTTCACATGTTCTGATAAAATGTAAATGTTCTGTATTAAAATCCTTTAGTTTTACACTTTGGCATTATAGAGTCGCTGAGTTCCAATAGTCCCACTAAAGCCTGCTTGAAGTAGATAGGTTTTACACAAAGGTAAAGTTTAAATGAATTAATCTTGGATTAAGAATTGTATTCAAAACATGAATTCAGTGCAAACCCCGAAGACTGAAGAGCTACTCTTTGAGAGGTTGTTAATAACACAATGAAGATGGTAGCATAATTCTCTTTGAGTTGATGACCTTCTTAATTAGGTGTTGACACATGTATTCAATTGAAGTTAGTACTTTATTGAATTACTGATCATCAGCCTAGAAATTTTTATTTCAGCTAGCAGACTTATGTTGAATGCCACAGTTTAAAAGACTGAGAAACGAAAATGTGTGGTGCCCATTACCTCTGTCAGTCAGTGGGTTTTCTTATCAGTCAACATAATCATTGAGTGTATCTTAAGTGCAAGTCTCTGGTGAACACGTGTCTTATGGTATTTAAATAAAAACAAAATACTTGTGACTTTGAGGTGAAGAAAATGCTTAATGTAATTCATAGGAAGTAACTCAATATCTAGGTTTTTTGACTGTTAGTTGGATCTGCATTTTCCGGTGAAAAGGTTCTTTCGGTTAAGAGGTGTGACTTAGATAATGTCATAAAACTGAAGCAACTGAAGCAAGAGTTAGAGAACGTGTTGCCATGTAACCAGAGAACTGAGAAGATGGGGGCTTGAGGTGGAGAGATAGTACCTTTTAGCATATTCACAGCAATCTAATTAAGAAGAAAAAATCTTCGGTGATGATAACTGAGACAGAAATTTGTTTGAAAGCATTAGAAAAATGTAAAAACCAGTAATACTCTACCTAAAAATCAACTTTGACAAATAGATGCAAACAGGCATTTAATAATTAAGACCAAATACATGAAAGTGACATCTCAACACAGACTGTCATAAATTATGATTGTAATACCCAGAGCAACAATATAGCATAAAGTAGGTGATAGAGAAAATTTGGCCTGATAGTCTCAAAACAATCCTTAGAAAGACCAGTTTGGAGATTTCCAATGCTTAAGGTACTGAGAAATTATGCCAGAAACCTACTTTGGGGCTCCTGGGTGGCTCAGCTGATTGATCGTCTGACTCTTGATTTTGGCTCAGTTCATGATCCCAGGTTTGTGGGACTGAGCCCCTCATCAGGCTCCATGATGAATGTGGAGGCTGCCTGAGATTCTTTCTCTCTCTCTTTCTGCGTCTCTCCCCAACTTGTGTTCTATCTTTCTCAAAGAAAAAAGAAAAAAAAAAGAAATCTTTTTATCATGAAAATAAATATAACTATGCTTTAAGTAACACCATAAATTAAATAAAACGTTATGGAGTTCTGTTATTGCTAATCGATTAGCAATTAGCTAATCGATTAACAATTATAAAATTCATTCCTAAATAATCCATCTAATAATTAAATAAGAAAGATATTTGGACAGTGTGAACCATCCTTGTCTCTGTTACTATTAAAGTGAAAAGGTCAGGTTAGATTTATCCCTAATGGTATACCTGGGTGGCTCAGTCATTTAAGCATCTAACTCTTGATTTTGGCTCAGGCCATGATCTCACGGTTTGTGGGATCAAGCCCCAAGTCAGGCTCCGTGCTGCTATCAGCATTTGCTGCTATCAGCACGGAGCCTGCTTGGGTCTCTCTATTCCCTCTCTCTCTGCCTCTCCCCTACTCAAGCTCTTTCTCTCTCTATTTCTTTCAATAAATAAATAAACTTAAAAGAAAAAGAAGTATCCCTAACAACTTTGCTTCAGCAAGGCTTCTTCCTGTCCCTGCTCATTATATTTAAACTTAAACCTATGGAGAATATATGCTGGTGTTAAAATATTTAAAGAAGGAGGCTACTAGACAGGGGTGGCTCTAACGCCTCATTAAGCAAAACAAACACTAAGCCAGAGTCAGTGCATTTGAATCCAAGAAAGTGAACCCTAAGGACAGCCAGTCACAAACAGCCACCTCGGCTTTCCAAAATCAGACAACTGCTTAAGCTATAACCAGTCAAATAATTGCTTTGCTTCATTTTCTCCTCTATAAAAACCTTGCCCCTAGCTTCTGTGGGTGGAATGCTTCCAACTATTCTTGGTTTGCCTTGCCATTAGAAGTGTGATCAAATAAGCTCTTGAAAAATTTATGTATCTCAGTCTTCCTTTTTTTTTTTTTTTTAAAGTTTATTTATTTTGGGAGAGCAAGAGAGGGAGAGAGGGAGAGAAGGAGAACTAATCCTAAGCAGGGGCTGCACTGTCAGCGCTGACCTGATGTAGGGCTCAAACCTATGAACCTGCAAGATCATGATCAGAGTCTAAACCAAGAGTCTGACACTTAACCAACTGAGCCACCCAGGTGCCTCTCAGTTTTCCTTTTCATATGGGAGAAGATGGCTAATTATAAGATAAAATATTCTTTGTAGAAATTAAATCCTATCAGAGAGATTAAAAACAAGCATTCCTTAATATATGCTTAGTAATTTAAACCTGTATATTATTACATTGACAGTTTGTACAGTTTTAATTTCTACAGAATATCTGAAGTGACAGTGATCACTGCTGTGTGTTCGTTAAGACTATTTTGGTTGCAAGGTACATAAAATTTAACTCAAATTGCTTTAAACAAAAGGCAGAATCATTATCCCTGGAAACTGAGACTTCCAACAATATATATAAACTCATTAGCTGCTTAATTGAGAGGATCAAACAATGCCTCTCAATCCATTTGCTCTCTCCAGACCTTGGTTCTCTTTCATATTAGCTCCATTCTCAGGTAGACTTCTTGTGTTTGCAAGTTGGGTACCACTAGGCAAACTCCTGCAAAGAAAGCAGATGAATTCTCAGTGTGAAATCTTAGTAAAACCTGCTTTAGTTGGTTCTCATGAGGTCAGTACGTATCCTTGAGCCAATCACCGAGGTAGACAAATGTGAGGCTTTTGTTGGCCAGGTTTGAGTCCTATGTCAGGCCTGTACCTATAAATGGAATCAGTTTCATGGGAACCACATGAATTGAGAGTAGGGGATGAATATTTCCCCAAAAGGGAGTCAATAGCCAAAAACACGTATTAACCAGTACATGATAGATCTAGAATAACCTGGGTACTTTTATAAAGAAGCCTCAAATAGTTTTGCCTTTAAGAATGGATGAACATGACTCTTTAATAAATAACAAAATGGAGGGACACGTGGATGGCTCAGTCGACTGAACATCCAACTCGATACTGGCTCAGGTGATAATCCCAGGGTTGTGGAATGGAACCCCACATCAGGATCCCTGCTGAGTGTAAAGCCTGCTTAAGATTCTCTCTCTCTCCATCTGCCCCTTCCTTCTGCCTCTGCATGCATTCTTTCCCTCACAGAAAAAAAAAATGTCTATAAAAAAAAATCAATAAATAAGAAAATGGAGACTGAAGAAGCATTCAGAATCTTGAATGTTATGGCCACAAACGGAATTACTGTCAGTGAAGAGAGCACGTTGATTTTTTATTTGTTTTTTATTTTTTAATTTTTTGTAAATTTAGAGCATGAGTAGAGGAGAGGGGCAGAGGGAGAGAGAGAGAGAATCCCAGGCAGTCTTCATGCCCAGCAGGGAGTTTGACCCAGACTTGAACCCAAGAGTTTGACGTTTAACCAACTGAGCCACCATGTGCCCCGAAGATACTGCTTTTAAAAAAGAAAAAGATCATAAATGCAGGCAAACTAATAAAAGTTACTCTTACTAAATCATAATTAATCATACTAAATAATTTACAAACCAATTTATTCCAGAATACATACATTTTATATGTAGTTTCAGGTGTTTTTTTTTTATTATTATTTTTTAGGAAGAGTTAAAACTTACACATCAGATTGTTATTGTACCCTAAAAATCTCTTGTGGATTTTCTTTGGTTTCCTGAACTTCAGATTTACAAAAAATAATTGAAATCAAGAGAACCAAAAGTGATTAGACAGTAAGTTTACCACTTTGAAAGTATAAGCTTTACTGTAGATATTGTATCCTTAATTTTCTATAGAGCCTATTGTAAATCTTGGGTTGCTGCTTAATCATTTAATCAATTTGATTGGTTTATGTGTATTTGATTAAGGTAAAGTTGAAACTATTGCTTGTGGTGTGATTTAGTAAGGAAACATGGTCTGGGGTCAAGGAGGAGAGAACAGGGAAGGGGAGTGAAGGGAGAGGAAGAGAGAGAGGAAGAATTGTCTGGAACATGAAGTGAAATATCCTCATATGCCAGATATGAGAGATTCAAATATCTTTTGATCTGTGGAATGTGTGAAGTGTATTTCTATTTGAATGGAAATGCCTTGCAGTGTGAGCTTTCTGCATTATAAAGAAGGCAATTGGTTTTCTGTTCATGCTCCAGCCTTATCTTTTATCATCAAAGGTGCTGCTATTTTGGTATCAGGTCCTGAATGTGATGACAACATATGACCTTCACAGATCCTGAGTGGAATCCAGTGGGTGGTATGTGCACTCACACCTGTGTTCTCTCAGACACAATTACTTATACTCAGGATCACTTTACATCAGCTGCGTTAATGATGTTGTATCATTAAGTGGTAACATGATCACAGCTTTTGACACTGATTTTCCTAGGTATGGCATCAGTTTTCTTATAAACTTATTACCTTCTTCTTTTCTTCCATTAAGCTCCATTTTATTTTGACTGTGAGGTTAATTTTCATTAAGGCTGAGTGAAATACTGAAGGGATAATATAGACTCTGACAACTTCAACAAGAGAGGGAAAAGAAAGTGGCAGAAGATTTCACAACAAATGTAAAGGAAGATATGGCAACATTGGCT
Source organism: Lynx canadensis (assembly GCF_007474595.2). Lineage (NCBI taxonomy): Eukaryota > Metazoa > Chordata > Mammalia > Carnivora > Felidae > Lynx > Lynx canadensis. Next base: position 184,326,311 of record NC_044303.2, on the reverse strand, counting down.
GTGTGGTTAAAATTAAAAGGAAGGGAAATAAATGCTTGGAGGCTCAACTGTGAGAAAGTACTGGAGTTTACTGTTGTTAAAAGGAGGTTGAATGGGCCTCTATTTGCTTTTCCTTGGAATCTTTTTTTATTTAGCATATTAGGCAACTGTGAATATATAATTAGAATTGTCAGTTAATTTTTAAAATTTATTTAACTGTTTGCTGGAAAAGATTGAATTGTAAATAATGAGATGAATGAAACAAAAGATTATTGTATCATATGATCTACTTTAAATTTAGGAATATATTATTTGAACTTTAAGGAAAGTTTAAGTGGGTGATCTCTAGAGAACTGCAGTTGTATATATATGGATATGTGTCTGTAGTGTTTGTGTTTTTATTTTTCTTTTTAATCAAAGTAATTTTGTGTTGATGTGATTTAAGATTGGGCTTGCTGAGAGTAGTTACTACCCCATAAGAACTACCTCTTGAAGATCTACTCATTTAGTGGTGAGGACAGGATTTTAAAGCTGAGAAAATTAGAAAATGTCACACACTCTGCACATAATCTCAAGAACTGGTAAGCAAGTGAATAGGTCTTTTACCTGGGAACTTAGAAGCTTAAATCAAATTTGCCCCATTTTTGGTACATATTGAAAAATATTTCGTATGTTCTGTGCTTCTGGTATTTATATATTAATGTATTTGAAACAAACAAAATTAATATGTTTAAGTATTTTGAAACAAAAAAGTGGGTTAGGCATAGAAGTTTCAGAGAATTTGAGGATCTGTAGTGATGAAACCTTTAATATAATTAGAATTGTCAATTTTCCTTCTCCCTGAAAATAGACTTGATAAAGTTGGGAGAATACTTAAAGATTACATATCAGTAATATCATCAGCATTGTTCAGAGACTTCCGTATATAAACTGTCTCATTATTTGATCTGACTAGATTTGTCCTAAATCTGTTTTTTAAAGGGTGATTTTTTTGTATTTTTATAATTTAAAAAAAATTGGAAAACTTGAAAATTAAATTGTTAAAATTATATTGAAAGCACCCATAATCCTACTATTCAGAGAAAACATTTTGTATATTTTAATTTACTATAGCCTTTATATAAATATCATTTTTTTTTTTTTTTAATTTTTTTTTTTCCAACGTTTATTTATTTTTGGGACAGAGAGAGAGACAGAGCATGAACGGGGGAGGGCCAGAGAGAGAGGGAGACACAGAATGGGAAACAGGCTCCAGGCTCTGAGCCATCAGCCCAGAGCCTGACGCGGGGCTCGAACTCACGGACCGCGAGATCCTGACCTGGCTGAAGTCGGACGCTTAACCGACTACGCCACCCAGGCGCCCCTCATTGTTTTTTTTAAATTGAGTATATATCAGTGTTTTTGACTTTTATTTTAAAATTTTATTATAGATAATTTCCTATATTAGAATATTCTCAAGATAATTTTGATGCATACTTGATATTTCAGTCTTTGAATATGCTGTAATTTATTTAAAATTTCCACATAATTCAAGTATGTTCTTTTTTTCCATTTTAAAACAAAATTGTAAGTATATACAGTAGTCTTTGCAAATCAGATCATTTATAATATATATACATATATTTAAAAGATGCTACCTGGTAATGATTTTTTAGACACAACACTAAAGACATAATCCATGAAAGAAATAAATGACAAACTGGATAAAAATTGAAATTAAAGCCTTTGCTCTGTGAAAGATAATGTCAAGAGAATGAGAAGATAAGTAAAACATTGGGAGAAAATAATTAAAAAATACATTCTCATAAATGACTGTTTTCTAAAATATGCAAAGAACACTTAAATCTCAACAATAAGAAAACAAACAACTTAATTAAAATATGGACCAAAGACCTCAACAGACACTTCACCAAAGAAGATAGGAAGATGGCAAATAAGTATATAAAAAGATGCTTCACATTATATGTCATCAGGGAATTACAAATGAAAACAATGTACCACTACATACCTATTAGAATGGCCAAATCCAAAACACCAAATGCTAGCAAGGATGTGGAACAATGGGAACTCTGATTTATTGCTAGTAGGAATGTAAAATGATGCAGCCACTGTGGAACCCAGTTTGGTGTTTTCTTTCAAAGCTAATCGTAGTGGGGCACCTGGGTGGCTCAAACAGTCAAGCGTCCGACTTCAGCTTAGGTCATGATCTTATGGATCATGGATTCAAGCCTTAAGCTGGGCTCTGTGCTGACAACTGAGAGCTTGGAGCCTGTTTCAGGTTCTGCTGCCCTTTCCCTGATCATACTCTGTCTCTCTCATAAAATAAACATTTAAAATAATTAAAAAAAATAATCAGTTTCCAGCAATATGCTAGTTGGTATTTATCCAAAGGAGTTGAAAGTTTATGTTAAAGATTTATGCCCACAGAAAAACCTGTACATGGATGTTTGTAGCACATTTACTCTAATTCAGCAAAACATGCAAGCAACCTTATTATATTATTCAGCACTGAAAAAAAAAAAAAAACAACTATCATGCCATAAAAAGACATGGAGGAAGCATACATGCATATTACTAAGTGGAAGAAGCCATCTGAAAAGGCTATGTACTGGGTGATTCCAACTATATGACATTGTGGAAAAATCAAAATTATGTAGGCAATAAAATGATCTGTGGTTGCCAAGGGTTTTGGGCAGGGAAGGATGAATAGGAAGATCATAGAGGATTTTTAGGGCAATGAAAATACTCTTTATGATACTGTACTGATGGATATATGTCATTATATATTTGTTCAAACCCATAGAATATATAATTAAGATAAGCCCTGTATTTTACTATGAATCTAAAATTGCTGTAGGAAAATAAAGGTCAAATTTTAAAAAATGCTGACTAGATAGACAAAAATCATGTCATATTTTAATTTGCATTTTACTCCTAGTAAATGAGAAAAGAACTTTTATTTATTTACTTATTTTTTTAAAGTTTATTTTTTATTTATTTTGAGAAAGAAATAGCAAGTGGGGGAGGGACACAGAGAGAGAATCCCAAGCAGGCTCCAAGCTGTCAGAGCAGAGCTGGATGTGGGGCTTGAACCCATGAACCATTAAATCATGACCTGAGCTTGAAGTCAAGAATCGGATGCTTAACCGACTGAGCTACCCAGGCACCATGAAAAAAGAACTTTTAAAACAAATGTATTATTCCTTCTGAATTTTGTTTCTTAATTGCATATTTATATAATTTGCCTTATTTTTCATTGCTTTTTAGTATTTTTTTTCAGTATCCATATTCAATTCTGTGATCTACTAGGACTTTGAGGCTTTATGAAGACTATAAGCATTCTTTAAATTAAAAAAATGATTAACTAGCATTCATACCCAATTTGTGAGCTAGTAGCCACTTTACTCTTTTTGTTAAAGACAGCATTTATAAAACATGATCTTGTCCAAGCTATATAACATGATTATAGTGTTATTGGTAGGGACAAGTCATTATTAGTTATTGAGGAGGTAGTGTAAGGTAAGCTTCTGTTTCTATACATTTTCTAGAACCTCAGATTTGATATTATATTTTGATAATGTATTAGACATTAGTTCAACATGAAATTGAGGTGGCACAAAAATTTTTTTTGGGTGAAAGTAATTTTGACACATCAAAAAAGTTTATGTAATTATATTCATAGGTATGCTCAAAGGTATGGATTTGTCTAATTATCACAGGTCTGTTCCCAAAACAAACAAACCAAAGAAACCAAAGAACTTGAGATCCTCTAAAGATACTATAATGTATGAGTCATCTTGGACTATTATAACAAAATACCATAGACTGACTGGTTTAAACAACAGAAATCCATTGTCTTACAGTTTTGGAGGCTACAAATCCAATATCAAGGTGATGGCAAGTTTGGTTTCTTGAGCTGTGACCTCTTCTGACTTTCTAAGAGCCACCTTCTCACTATGTCTTCACATGGCCTCTTCTCTGCTCTTGTTGACAAAGAGAGACAGAGCGTTCTCTTCTTAAAAGGATACTAGACTTATTGGATTAGGACCCACCCTTATGACCTCATCTAGCCGTATTTATCTCCATGAAGACCCCAGCTCCAAATACAGTCACACTGGGGGCTAGAGCTTCAACATAGGAACTTGGGGGAGACACAATTCAGTCCATAACAGATATTTACAGGTTTTGTTCAACTAGTTTATAATATACAAGGGAAAGAAAAGATTCTGAGGCATTGGATTTGTAATAAGTAAACTTCTAAAATATCAATGAGGAATTGTTATCAAAATAAGTGGATTAGTACAATAATCAAACCTGTTTCCCACCATTCACAGTTCATTTCAACAAGTGAGAGCTCTATATTACTCCTGGTGACTCTATGGCATTTTCTCTTGTTCCTCAAGAAAAATTCAGTGCATTGGACAGATTTAGGCAAGAATGTGCACTTTATTTTAAAATTTATAATGTATGTAAGCCTATATCAGGGCTTTTGAAAAGTAACTTAAATCCTTGTATCAGTAAATATAGCAAGTGCCAGTTTCAATTCTTTTTTTCTTTCTCATAATTTCTTATGAACCCACAGTTTAGAACAAATTTACTTAAAATGTAGGCTCCAGGAGCCATCTGCCACTCCCATTCTCAGGTTCTTTTGCAGCTCCAAAATTCGGCTGCAAGAGAATATACCCCTGTAAGACCATTCTAACAGATGGTCATTTTGATGGTTTCCCACATTATTCTGTAAAGTGAATGTATTGTGACCAACTGAAAAAGTGCCCACTGAGAAAGTGATTTTTTTTCTTTCCTTTTTGTTTTTTAATTTCTATTTACCTGAAACATCTATTCATGAAAATGACTTTATAGGGAAATTGTGACATCCCTTAAGGCAATCCCATCACATTATCTGTAGTGTAGCCACACTACAAGCAGAAGGATATATGTTGCCTAATAGAGTTTCTGATGTAGAAAAGATTGTATTAATATATTATATGTCTATTTTCAGGATAATGTTCTTTCATTCATGACTATAATATAATGTTAGTCTTGAAAATAGGTATCCCCTTTCTTCATACAGATTATAGTATTTTTTAGGCTAAGTGTGTAGGTTTTCTATGCTGACTGGAGCTAAAGTGGTTTAATGTGTCTGTGTGTTTTTGTGTGTTTGGATGCGTAATTCATCTTTGAATTCTTGTTCTTGTTTGCCTGGATCATGTTAAATATAAATATATACCAGTGGCTACAGTTTAGTTCTAGACATAAACATTTTCTTTAAGTATTCTAAAGGTTAATTTTAATGCACTGTTTTATTCCTTCTTTCAGAATTAATATGAAATCATAATATTAAATGCCATGAAGTTTAAATACATGCTACGATGAGCAAATTGTAATGAGGGAACAGACAGTGGTCAGCGAGGTTAGGAAAGGCTTTCTTGGACAAAAGTGTTTTTCCTGATACCTGAACTAAGAGGAGTAATTAATTAAGCAAGAATATGGTAAGCAGAACCCAGAATTTGTAGCAAATGCTCAGCCACTATTAAGTCTTTGGAGCTTTTTCTAAATAATTGGAAAAGACAACGCGAAAATATGAGCAGGGAATTACTTCATCTTATTTACATATTTAAGTAAACACTTTGATTGCTCAGAGATGAACAAAGGGTATCAAGAATGGATGCAGGGAGACCATTTAGAAAGCCATTATGTCAATCTGGGTGGTAGACGATAGAAATTAATCCAGAGAGTTGGAGAGGTTGAGGGGGAGAAATCATTGGTTTTTAGAAATATTGAGGAGATGAAGTTGATAACACATGGTGATTGATGGGATAGAGGAAGTGAAGAAGAAGCTGATATTAAGGGTGATTCTATTCTGAGTATAATCCCTCATTAAATTTGGGCATAGAGATCATAGATTTAATTTTCAGTGCTTGGGGTCTGAGATACTTGTAAGACAGCTAAGTGTTGGATATCAAATTAAAGGTTGAATGGAACTAGAGCACAGACAGAAATAGTCTAGACTGTGTAAGTATAATATATAAAGATTTGTGAGTGAGATCTCCTACAAAGATAATATAAATGGCTAAAAAAAAATGTTATAAAAGTAGTTCAGTTTACACAGAAGAGAGATTATACTTGTTTTTCATAGTTCCAGTGTAAATTAGTATCATTAGGTATAAATTACAGGTAAATTGATCTCACATAAACATAAAAAAAAAGATGTTTTAAACCTTCATGGCTCTAGGAGTAAGAAATTCGCTTTGGAGGTGGTAATTCCTCATTGACATATGTGATAGATCAAAGCCTAGACAACTAGAAAGTTTTAGACATTTAAGAGTCTTTTTTAAACCTGAGTTGTAAAATCAAAAGACATAAAATATTTCTACTTTATTGTTTGTAACTTGTTACAATGAACATGGGTTCTTTAATTATTGAAGAGAATATTATTGATGATTAAAAGAATATGAAAATGAGTGGAAGATATGAGAAATTTTTAAATGATAATATGCCATCCATAGTTACAAAGCTAACATTACCATGCTTTAAAAAATCCCTATTTAAAACAGACATTTGATGTTGCCGTGAATCCTAAGGTTGGTCATCATACTTAGAGAAATGGAGAAATTATTCCATGTTGCACTTAAACTTTATGGAGCATTTTGCAGTATCATTAACTAGTTTCACATTTTATGTCCATCATAGTAATTGTCCTCCCACAAAGATATGGTTAAAAAAATAGAGCAATGGGAATAAGTCTGTAGATAAGTTTTAAAAGCCACTGTAGGCATCACTTAACCCAACAAATTGGGTATTTGGTTCTTCCCCTATGAATTATTCATGACCAGAGGAGTGCTGAATCATTTACTGCATTTACCAGTGGGGTGCTTGCAAAATGCTGCCTGGGGAATCATTGTACATTTGTGACCAGAGGAGTAAATATGTGAGAGCCTTATTTTTTTTAAATTTTGTCTGCCTATGCATAACTGTTTTAATGTCTAAAGAATGCTAGAGATAGAAGATGCAGAGGTTCTATTCAACTTCATACCTCCTCAGCTATTTTGAATGTTATGACTACAGAATAACACATCACATTGTAAGCAGTAGAAAGACTACAATTATTGGGTTACACTCTAAAACACTTTAAAACTTGGTTCTTGTCAATCCATACGTTTAAACAGCTGTTTTAAAATCTTGCTTATTTTTGGGATATCTTTAAACAGCTGTTTTAAAATCTTAGTTATTTTGGGGGCACCTGGGTGGCTCAGTAGGTTAAGCATCTAATTCTTGATTTGGGCTCAGGTCATGATCTCACAGTTGTGAGACTGAGCCCCATATTGTGCTCAGCTCTGACAGCCTGGAGCCTGCTTAGGATTCTATCCCTCCCTCTTGCCCTCTCTCAAAATAAATAAACATTAAAAAAGAAAAAGAAAATCTTGGTTATTTTCAAAGAGAAAGGATGAGCAAAACTCATGAGAAATGGTGGGGCAGATAGTAGGGTGTCCTATAACATTTTCCACACCTGCTTTCTTTTGTAGGATACAACATTTACTGAGAATACTTATTTCAAACTTTGTGCTAGGGCAGTACTGTCCAATAAAATTGTAATGGGAAATGGAAATGTGAATCACATATGTAATTTAAAAATTTTTTATAGCCAGACTACTATACTATATACACTATAAAAATATTTCAATGTTTTATTTTCACAAATATATAAAACTATTACTATTTCAACATCTAACCAATATAAAAATTAATGAGATATTTTACCTTTTTTGTACTAGGACCTAAATACCTGCTTTATATTTTAAACTTACAGCACATCTCAGTTCAGAGTACTGACACATTTCAAGAGCTCAATAACTATACATGACTAGTGGCTGTTAAATTACATGCAGAATTCTAGGTTCTCAAACATGACCTATTCATAATTTCTGATTATCCCAATAGATATGTGGAAGTTGAGAGACAAGAGTAAGCGACTTGGGTTTGAATTCTAATAATACACCAAAACCAAAAGGAGTGGTAGGTTAATAGCTAAGAATGTAAAACCCATCATTAGGTACATATGAAATCAATAAATGATTTTTTGTGTGTGTGAATAAGACAGAGTGTAATGATAGATAATAACTGACAAATTTTTCAGCTTTGCAGGTAAATTCTAAGTTTGAAATTAGAGTTATTCATATTGATAGTGAAAGAAGCAAGCAGAACTCTTAAGCACCCATGGTAGATTTGGGGTCAGAATGGTATGTAGATCTAAGGGAAATTAGTTAGAAGAAAAAAGTCTCAAAAATTAACCAAAAAATATCCTTAGGAGTTTGGATCACACCTTCATTTAATTATCTCCAGTTCCCAGGAGAAACTAGAGAAAATTGGTCCACCTTTGAGAGCTTATTAAAAACTAATTCAGACGAGTTAAATGAGTCAGTTATAATATTGCCTGAGGACTCCAGAAGAAAAATAAAATTAAAAAAATGTTGATTTTTCCTATCTTTTAGTTTTAAATGCCACTCAAAATCACCTAATTTTTGTAAAAGAAAATTCTACATATCACAATAAGACTGCCCAGAAAAAACAAGTTTTTTGTTTGTTTGTTTGTTTGTTTTCCTGGTATATCTTATGTAAGTATTTCTTATGGCATTTCTTTGCCATCTTATGTTAGTGGTTCTGATTCTTCTCCTTATGTCTATGATCAGCAGCAGGAAAAAGTCAAACCTTAAAATAAGGTCTTATCAAATGTAGAGTTAAGATGTTAAGAATTAATATACATGTATTTTCTCAAGGATATAATCAGGTAACTTCTCTCTTTGGAAATATGATTTAATGTTTCATAATATAGACAAAGAGTACAACCTTATTTGTAGCAAGTAATCTATGAGTATTTTCTGTCCTACTAAATTACCTCTAACAGCCAGACGTTCTGGAAGAACAATTAGGTCTAATGAGTGATTCTTTAAAATTTTACGAAGAGAGAACACTGAATTTCTTTTCAGGGCTAAATAAAGCTTGACTGTAACCAAATATTTACTAGGGTCACGAGATTTATCCAGTTACTTTTAAATTAAGAATCTTATACATAGAGGGGCACCTGGGTGGCTCAGTTGGTTAAGCATTAGACTTCAGCTCAGGTCATGATCTCGCGGTCCATGAGTTCAAGCCCTGTGTAGGGCTGTGTGCTGACAGCTCAGAGCCTGGAGCCTACTTTGGATTCTGTGTCTCTCTCTCTGTGCACTTCCCCTGTTTGCACTGTGTCTCTCTCTCTCTCAAAAATAAATAAACATCAAAAAAATTTTTAAAGAAGAATCTCATACATAAAAAAGCACAAGAATTATATACCATTCTTTTAACAATGTAGCTTCTCATATCTTTTGAATCTGTTTTAAATTCCATCCGTAGTTACCAACAATTTGTTCAGCTCTTTTCCAGAAACTGTAGTAGATGTGTGTGGCTTTTTCTACATATGTGGCTTCTGTGGGCATAAACAAGTTTATTTGACATCTTCTTCAGAAGGTAATGTCTATCTGTAGCATATGAGCATTCTGTAAAAATAAATCTTACTGCAGTTTAATGAAATTGTTATACAATAATGTAAGTTTTCTGAACTATAATATGAACATTAAAGGGGCTTTCTTTTTATTCCTTCTTTTTATAGTATACTAGAAATCTTATTTGGCCTGAGAAAATAGGATAACTAATATTTAGTAATCTTTTTAAAGTTTATCTCCTGTTAACATGTAACACCTTTCCTGGCCACTAGGGTCTTGGAACTTTTCTCTAGTTTCTTCCTTCCATACCACTGCCCAACTTCAAGGACAAATTTCTAGATCATTGTATGCTTGTTACTATCTTTTATAATTGTTTGGTTTCCAAAATCTTAAAACTCTTTATCTGAAACCCTCTATCTTTCGAGCCTTCAAATTCCTTCAGTGGCACTACTACTGAGCCTAGCTGCCGTCCCCCACCCCACCCTTACATCTCCACCTGCCTCCTCCATTCCCTACCTCCAGTGACCTAGAAATTGAGCTCCTTTAATGGGTCATTCTGTAGCAGGCTTTGTTTTCCTGTTTATGTGGCCTGGACACATTGATCGCTCATTTCAACTGTGCTCGCTTAAGACTTTTTATTCTTTTGTTCCTCTTAACTTTTCACCACAGAAAACTTGCCATTGATAACAGAGATTGGTCCAAGAATTTTATTTGTCTCCTTGTCATCTCAGATGCTTAGGACTTCTACAGAAACATGACAGCTGTACTGATCAGGTCCTTTAGGGTTATGAGTGTAGAATCTTCTGCCTTAACTGCATTCTCTCTCTCTCTCTCTCTCTCTCGCTCTCGCTCTCTTTGTTTTGTTTTGTTTTGTTTAGGTTTTTTTGTGTTTGTTTGTTTTTTTGGCTTTTTGGGTTTTTGGTTTTCCCAAGACATTTCTTTAGGCAGACCTAGGGACAGGGAATCTCTGTATCTAAAAGAAGCTTTCGGGCCTCTTGATGGTAAAAACATGGCTTCTGTTGGCCATGCAAGACCCAGTGGGTCAGTGGGAACTTGATCCTAGAGTCATGGAGTTGGTTGGCTGCTGGTGGGCACTTGCTGGCTGCAGTCTCCTCTACCTTTATGATCTGGATCGGGTGGGCCCAGGTGCGATGCCAGGTGTCCATGTCTCAGTAGCACTGGGTAACAGCACCTGCAGTGGTCAGGTCAAGTACTCTTGGTACATGTTGTGAGTGCCATGGGGGAATCATGGCACAGACAGGTGCCGAAGTTCTTGATCCACGTGGGGTATTTCTTAAACACCTGTCCGTAGGAGACAATTACCCTTGAAGATATATTCATCTTCTTCAGCTGAGACACAAAGTACCAGAAGTGGGACTTGATGACAACATGATTAGGTACAATGGTTTGCATGTGATAGAGGTGCAGAGTATGGCATTTGGGGTAGGCAGGCAGTGCTCTATCACCTTGTACTCTCCCAGTGTGCCTGAGGCCTTTGGGCGCACTTTCCGCTCTCACTGCCACCCACAAAAGGAAGTGTTAGCTGCATAATTATTAATGTCTGATACCTTTTTCTTTCCTGTTGGCTCCAGGTCCCTTTTTTGTTGTGGCTGCCCCAGTGTTACCAAGCTACTATCCTTTAACTTCAACAGATGTCTTGGATTATTTCCTCAGTGAGAAAACAAGTCAATGGTGATGAAATTTCTTACCTGCCCCTCTTGACCCTCTATCACAGATTGTTCATATTCAGTGATACTAGGATTTATCTCACTTTCTCCTCCAATTTCAGAGAATGAATACCTTTTCCTTTTTAGGGTTAGTTCTCCAATGATTTTCTTGCTATCTCTCCTTTCTATGTACTTTAAGAACTTAATTCATCAGATTTCCCTCTCTTTCTTGGATCTGCAAACACTTCCTTCCCACAGAGCCTTTCTTAAAGCAAATAAATGTTTACTTCTCCCTGTCATAAGTAATTTCTCCTGCAACCCTACATTTTCCTCAAGTTAAATTCCCATCTCTGTCCTATTCACATTCATACTTTAAAAATGATTGATTTCCCCATCTCCTGCTCATCAATTTGCCCAATGTAATCTGTCTTCTATTTTACCCATTTTTCTCAAATACTCTTTGGAGTATTGACTATCGTACTCTCTATTTGATAAATTAAGTTTTTATTTTTTTGTCTCACTTCATCATGGTCACAAAGTGACATTGTTGGATCTTCGTGTTTTGTCCGAGATAATTTATATTCAACAAGAGGACATTATACCCTTAACTGTGGGTGCCAGGCCAGCTCTAACAACACCCAGGCCTTGCTGTTAGACTCAGCCCGTTTGTGGCTATTAAGGGGTTGATTTTCTCCTTCTCAACAATGATGATGGTGATGTCAATAATAAATGATAAGTGCATTTGGTGCGTATGTTCATTCTGTTTTAAATTATTAATATATATTAAATCCTTCAATCCTCTCAATACTACTGGATAGGTACTATGATTTTCTCCGTTTTGAAGATGAGAAAATTAAGACCCCAGAAGGGAAAATAACTTGAGCACAACAAAGCTGGTAATATTTAGAACAGATATGTCAGCTATTTCGTACACACCATTGCGTAGCTTCGCAGTTGTATTTGTTTCAGGGCTTGGCCTCTTATTTTGCATTAGCTTTCCTTGTGATTGATTCTCACTGGCACAACTCATCGTGTTTTATCTTCCATTCATGCTGAGTCTTTCTTGCCTCCTGCCTCAAGACATCTCTGTTGCCACTGACACCCACTTGGTATCTCTAGATGAGCAATGTAGGAAAGGCAGAAGAGTTAACAGTTTTTAGAGCAAATTTTTAACTAATGTTGTTGAGAGGTGGTGAATATTCTCCCTTTTGTCTTATCCATGGACTATCCTGAAATGCAACAGTTAGGATGATCTCTTAGAAGACATTCCAGCAGTCAAACAATCAAGCGTGCTTGACTTAAAATTGAATGTTTGCTCTCCCTGTATCTATGTCTCACTCAAATTTCTACTCACTTCTGCTTCCCTGGAATTGTATTCCCTAATAAACTGGCAGTATACAAACTTTTATGCCAGGTTTTGCTTTTTGGAGAACCCAGGCAATCTAAATCCAAACTGTGGAAACTCCACCTGGATGGTCTACAGTCTCTCCTTACTTATCCAGTAGAGCATAGAGGTTGACAACACTGGCTTCAGAAGATAAATATCAATTGGAGTTTGGATGTTGCCACGAATAAGCAATGTGACCTTGAGTGATTTATTTAATCTCTCTTGCCCTTTCTTAAAAATTAGAGATAACAGTACTTACTTTAAATAGCTCTACCTCCCTAACAAGGGTTATGACAAATTTAATAGTTTGCTGTGACAAACATACTGTTTGACATGTAACATGTAAGCATTATTTTTATTATCATTATTAATATCTTTCAAAACCGTCTTTCCCCTTTGTCCTGATATATATTAATGTTAACACCATCTAACCTACCACCCAAACAAAACAAATTGTAAGGAAATCATTGACTCTTCCATCTGCTTCAACCATTTCTCCTCACAAACTTTCATCATATAATTGATTAATAAATTAATGTTTATTTTACCTCTCAAAAACCCTCTCACATCCATTCTTTATTAACCTTGCTATCTTCATTTTGACAGGCATTTCCAGAATCTCACCATAATTTGCAATAATAGTGTACTATGTTAAATGATTTTCCTTGCCTACTATCCTTAATGCATCACATTTATTCCTTTTCTTTCCTTAGTCTTTTAAAACACAGCCCAATTTCATCACTAATAATACTGCATTGTAATTGGTTACTTATTTCTCTGTGGCTCTCAAGGGTTTATCAACCTTGGTACTATTGACATTTTGGGATATATAATTATTCATCATTGGGGGTGCTGTTCTTTGTATTGTAGGCTGTTTCACAGTATCTCTGGTCTCTATCCACTAGATGACAGTAGTGTCCCCTCCCCAGTTATGACAAAAAAAAAAAAATGTCTCCAGACTTTGCCATATGTCCCCTGAGGAGAAAGCCATCCTGGTTTAGACCACTGCTGTAGAAAGCGAGTCATTTACAGGCAGGGGTTATATTTTATTGACATAAGTCCCTAACACCAAGCACCATGTTGGAAAAATGATAAATGTTTAATAAATATTTTATTAAATGAATGAACCAGTTCTCTTTTCCAAGTATTCTTCTTTTTTTTTTTTTTTTTTTTTTTTTTTTTTTTTTATCTCAGGGACCACCTTTTATCTGTGCTTCTGTAGCTTTTAGCATTTGGCTTTGCATATGTCTGTTTCCCCAATTACATTGTATGATCCTTAACCCCCACAGAATGAATGGAATATAGTGGGTTCTCAATAAATACATATTCAATTATATTTAGTAAATTAATATCTATATTATATGAATATATTCATACTTGTTTTTCTCATTGAAGGTACTATATGATGATAATTGTATGTTCTCACATAATGCACCTTTCCTTTGTGACACTTATACCAGCTATAATCAACTGATCATGTATTTAATTGCTTAGTATCTATCTCTGTAGGGTATTTGAGACAGAAAACCATGGTTACCTCTTTTTTCCCCTTCTCCTCTGGCTAACCCAGAACTTTGTTCACAGTACATACTCAGTGAATTATAAGTCTTTGTCAAATGAATGAATGAAATAAATTAATGCTTCTGCTAGATGAAATGGACAGTATGTACTTGGAGAATTTGATGCAATATATGTATCATGGTTTATGGATGTATGTGATGCAGCATCTTTGAACCTATTTTAGGAAGTTTTAAAAAGTGTCATCTTTGTCAAATTAGTGAAAAAGTAATTTGCCCCTCTAAATCACTTCACAAAAGAGAGAACTTGAGGCTGTCATAAGTCAATACAGATGTTTGATATCCCAGACTTGTAATCTCCTATTGCTCAGCATGTTCATTTTTTTCTGGTACTAATGAGTAGCCCACGGATCTTAATTGACATATTGACCTTGAAAACTCTAGAAAGTGATCTCTTGTGCCAGCTTCATTATCTGTGGCTTGATTAGGCAAGGAAATTTGACAATAAAACATGAAACAATCACAATTAATCTACATACAGACACTATAAATCATACTTCTATCAAGTAAAAATAACCAGTATAGTCCCTAACATTGTATCACACAAATACAGTTTAGTCTTATATTCCAAATATAAAATAAGTAGTTTTGTTCTGCTATTGTCTGAAACTACTTATTAACCCATATTTTAAAAATCTCAACAATGAATGTTTTATAAGAATTTCATAGAGCAGAATATTGTTTAAAGACTCTAAATTTAGTGTCTTTTGAGGAATGTTTTTGCATCAGAGGAAACCAGCATGCTATCTTAAAGAACATTAAAAGTAAGAGACAAAAAAAAATCTCTTTTCATACATATTGCTGGGTATTTTCTTTCCTCACCATGGTCTCCTGTTGTTCCCAGTAGGGATCCCAATTTTAGGATATGCAGTAGACAGCTGTACTATAGAAGCTAAAGCTTGAAATTGTTCGGGAGAAGCTAAGTTAGGGCTTTTCATTTGACAAGAAATTGTAAGCAAAAAATCATAGTAAACAGCCTGCAATAAATGACCTGTAATAGAAGTACAAATTTAAAAAAAAATGACTTAGAATTTTCTAATGGAAATACTATGCCAAAATAAATTTGAAAGTGATCCTAACCACAAGCAGTCATATTAGGCACCTGTTGACTCTTCTATATCATGCATAGCTTAATGAAAACGACCATTGTTTCTCACAAAAGTGTGTAACTGTGTTCCTGATGGGGAGTAAAAATTACAAAAGTATTAAATTTTCATTTCAACTTAAAGACTACTGATATTTATGTGACTTTTTATTTTAGCTGAGAGTATCTCTATTATACATGTTTTCATTCCTTTTTAATGTCTGGAAAATACACAGGTATTTCTCCAGGACATAAAATGAGTTGTTATTTTGTTATATTAATTGCCTGTACAATCATATCCAAATTCCCAAGATAATAATGGTCAGTCCTCTATCTACCTTTCAAACCTCACTCCCATTTGCCCCTTTGTTCCTGTTCTTGTGACTGTACACAATGTGAAAGCATCCATAGTGTCTAAACAGGTAGTATTCTGGTTGTATCACTCCCCGTGCTTGGAATGAAGACCCCACTATTTATCCCCTGGAAAACTCAACCTTGCTTGTCAACTCTCAGTTCAAGCCAACACTGCCTGCTCTCGGAAGCCATCATTGAGTCTTCCAGGCAGGCTTAGCTGTTTCTTTCTCCATATACCCAAGTCCTATCAACTTTTTTTGTTTGTTTGTTTTCCCTTCCACTCTCTTCACTCTGGAACAAATTATCAGAGGTATTAGTCCTAAAATCAGCGGACTCAGTAGTGTCACTTGCCTGTGCACTGATCAGACCATATTTAGAAAGTATATTTAATTCTTGGCTATTGTAGAGCAACATTGATGAATCAGAACATGCTCAGAGAAGAAAAGATCTTAAAGCCATTATATCATGAGCTTCTACTTATGCGGTTATAAATTGGGAATAATAATATCTGGTACTGTTGTAAAATTGAAATAAAATAACACATCAAAATTCTGTTAACTTGAAAAGTAAATTTTGAGAAAAACGTTCCATGCCCATTTGCCAATTTTACACTCCCTGTATTGGTTGCTCCCCATCTGGAGAGAATAGACTCCCCTGTGGGCATTTGTTTCCTCTGTTTACCAATAAACTTGCAATGAAATTACTACTTTTTATTTTTATTTATGTTTTTATTTTTATCTCCTTGATTGAATGTAAGCTTCTTCATGGCAAAAATTGGTGAAATTATTTTCATATCCTTTAATACCAGCACATTAATACTAAACACACAGTACAGTCTTCAAAAGAATATGAAGAAAACCTGAAATGAGTTTCCACCAAAGGAAAACATTACTGTTTTCTTTAAAATAGCTAATGGGCCATCATGTAGAAGACTGGTAACTTCATCACCTCCAAATGGTAGCACAAGGAAGAGTGTGGGTAGCTAATTTCACATCAGTATTGGGAAAATACTAAAAACTTCTAAAAAAAGAAGCAGAAATGATTTGTTATCCCATTATCCAAATAGTCTCTCCAAGTTGAAATATATGAAACCAGTTCATACTAATGATTAGAATATAGAAATAATTAAAAAGGTATATACTAGAAATAAAAGCCTAACCTTATATTTCTAGAAACTACCCTTTACAAGTGTTCTTCAAAAAGGTATTATTCATGTACATGTATGCATATAAGTACATCCGTAAAATATTTTACACTGAAGGCATTCTCCCTATTCCCATTTATGTGAGTTAGTTGGTGTCTTCCTTTCTCCTTCTCTCTCACTCCCTCTCTTTCTCTTTCTCTGTGTTTGTGTGTGTAACTCCACTTCTTTATTGTCGGATACTATTGAACTTATTAAGAAAAACAGTGTTGTCATGAGCAGTCTTGTACATGGATACTTTGAAATATATTGGGAACTTTCTCTAAAGATTTAATGTTAAAAAGTAAACCAAAGAAATAGACTTTCCTGTGAGGTAACAATGTCTTCATGAGTGTTAACTTTTAGAGGCTTTCCTTTTTTTTAATTTTTTAATGTTTATTTATTTTTGAGAGAGAGAGATTGACAGAGTGTGAGCAGGGGAGGGGCAGAGAGAGAGGGAGACACAGAATATGAAGCAGATTTTAGGTTCCGAGCTCTCAACAAAGAGCCCAACATGGGGCTCAAATTCATGAACCAGGAGGTCAGGACTTGAGAGGAATTCGGATGCTCAACCAATGGACCACCCAGGTGCCCCCAGAGGCTTTTCTTTAAAATATTCCTGTTTTGGAAATGAAGCTAAACTAAAATGGTTCCTAACAGCTGCTCATAATTCTAATATAATAACAAAATTTAGTTGCTATTTACACCAAATAATGCTTCTCAACGTTGGCTGTAATTATAATCATCTGGAGAAATTTAAAAACAATAATAATGCTCAGGTTCCAGTCCTGATGAATTAAATCAAAATCTGTAGGGATGGGACTCAGGCTGTAGGTTCCTAGGTTCTTCTAATGTGCATTTACTGTTGAGAATTTCTGACATAAAGGTCAAGTCATTAACATTGTTTATCAATGAGTTTGAAAACAAGAATGGCAGCAACAAAAGTACAAGAAAAGTACAAGAACTTTACGGAATTTATTTTCTTCTCTACTAGCAAAATGGAGGGAGCATGATAGTAATTTAAAGAACAGAAACAAACTGGAGAGAACCTCAGACACTGCCAGTACAGGACTTTGGTAAATGTTAGTCATTTTCTCTGAGCAGATACTCCTTTTTTTCAACTCTTTGAATGCTGGTTCCTTATACAGAGGAGGAAAGGGTCCATATCTGTCTGCACTCTTTCTCATTGTTATTCATGGGTCCAAGGAAGCTGAGATGGGCATCTGAGCTTATTTAATCAGTGGTTCTCTACAAAAAGGTTAGGAATCATCTCTCTGTATCAGAACTGATATGTAGCAACGTCCATCAGAAGAGATTAGTAGGCTTCTGTCAAGGTAGATGCGGCAGGGTAGAATGAAACCTGAAGCTAGGTTAAGTAATTGGGTTCTTGTTCAATAAAAGTGCTTGTTTGTGCTGTGTAATGAAAGATCTTTGGTGCAATGGATGTCTGAATCCAAATACCCTTCGGATTTTCTGATGGAAAAAGAGATAAGGATGAAAGGGATTTAATTTAGAACTATTGAAAAACTTTAAAGAGATTAGAAAAAAATTGGCAAATGCACTTTCTTTTTTAAAATCAGGATTCTTTGTTACTTATCAGGGCTGGTTATTTATTTTTTCAATTGACAATAAAACTTATTTGTTGGTTTTGTTTTTGTTGCTTTTAGTTTTTCTCCATCAGTTTGCCATCATTAACCGACCTTTAAGATTCAGATTATGAAGAAGATAATGGAGAAATAGTCTTCTCCCAGCCCATGTACCCTAAACCTGAACTTTCAGGATTTCATTGGAATGTCACATCAAAATTGTAGGCACCGCATTGGTGCATAGGATAGACCTCATGTCTTGATTCAAGTGATATTTTTCCCCCATAAAGTCACTACTCACTCATGTACCTAAGCTTCTGTTTAAAAAAAAATTCTTCAAAGAATACACTTTAAAAATATATCTAATTAAAAAATTCATGTGAGCAATCAGAGCAGTCTGGATATGGAATAGTGGGTGGAATTTGGTGAAATATATTAATCTCAACAATAAAACCATTCATGGATTGGGCTTTTTAAAGCATTGTCCCAGATAATTTTAATAAGTATTATTTGAATGTATTTACCTTCTAAGGGATAAAAAAAAATGTGTCCAAGAAATGAGAAATAAAATGGTCTCTTTCTTTTCGTTCCACTCATTGAACACTTGAAAAAATAAAAGGCTTTATTTGAGGAAAAAATTAGGGATACACAACTAGAAGAGCAAGAGGATTCACAACTCAGAAGGGAAAAAAAAATGTTGACCGGATAAGATCTGTATTGAAATTCCCTTCAATATATGGCACATTCATAGTGTTTTGATACTTGGGACAAATCCCAGGCATCACATCCTCTCAGATGCTTTGTTTCACATCTCTGTGTCATACTCTCTAACTCTCCTTTCACTAGGTGATCTACGTATTCATACTTCATCTATTTTTGTTCTTTTCTCAGTTTTCCCTCTCCTTCTTTCTCTCCTCTGGAGATACATGTATATAATCTCCAGGGTCATATTGGATAATCTCCAGGGTCATATTGGGAGTCAGAATTCTAAGAAATAAGGGCTTATTGAAAGTAGCTTCTCTTTAGGGTTGCCTAGCACGCCACATGAAACAGCAGAACTAGGAAGTAAGAACACTGAGTTGAAGCAAAAATTCAGCTTAAAAATTTGTTAAGTCTTGGCAGCTTCTAAGCACTGTAGAGATCCATTTTCTTTTAGCAGAGGGTCAAAGGCAGAACAGGTGATTCAGAGCTGCACTGAAGATGGGAGTGTCTCCTGATGAAACATATCACTCTCAGACTCTGGGAGGCTGTCATGTGAGAGGCTGAATTAGAAATACTTTTAAAGAGACAATTGTCTTCTAGAGAGTAACCCTCCTTTTAAAAAAAATCAGGAGTTGGACTTCCCATTTATCTTTAAATGAGGAAGGAGACCTTCTCCATTTTCCCTGACTAACTCTTGACTTCATTTTAGAACTGACAAGTTTAAACAAGATGAGAATCAGATTGCCTCTGCTTATCTCATTCTTTCAGCTCTAGCCGACAATGTAATTAATGTTGCTGTAGGAAAAACAAAAAGCGTTCTTGACGAGAACTTTTTCCTCTCTGCTTTTTGCAGGCATCATTCTTGAGAGAGTAGGTGGTCTTTTTGACATATTACTGAGGGAGGTATAACACACAGATGTCCTTGATGATTTTTTGCGTGTATGTTAATTTGTAAGTTAAGCCCAGACTACTTTTGTCTTCTTATCTTTTTATGGTGCACAGAAGTTAATAATTACCATACTGTTAAAAAAAAAAAAGTAGCATCCAAAACAAAAGGAAAAATTATACACACATATGCACATAGTTTCTTTTGCTGGCCTTCCCTACAACATACTGATTTTCCTTAGCATGTTGGTTTTTTAATATGTTTCTGGGGAAATTTGCTACAGGAAAGTACTAGAGTTATACCGATAGCTATCAGGTGTCTTTTATAACTAGTTCCCTCAGGTCAAGGTTACATTTTCTTACCTACACTATCAAAATTGTTTTTCAACATCATTCCTACAAATTCCAGTAGACTTCCCTTCTTTTCTTGCAAGTCAGGTTTCCTCCTCAGAATCCTTCAATTTCTCTCTCTTATTTGCCAAATCAATTGTGAATGCTTTATTCTGGCACTCAGTTGTCTATAGCTAGACCCATATTTGAGTACCTATCCTGACATTTTTAGGTGCTTCAATTTATGGTCTCTAATTAAATTATATACATGAGAATACTCAGAACTTACCCATAATATTTAGTCTGCATGGACTGCTTTTATAATCCATCTTTCTACTGTGATTCTACTCACTTATCAAGACCAAGTTTAAATGCCATTTCATCCATAACTTTTTTCTCTTCATTTATACTTTTTTCTCAGCACCCTTGCCCACCATCTACTACCACCATGGGGACACATCATAATTAATTGCTATTTTTTTCTATGTTTGTTCTATACTCTTGTAAATGCACAATACCTTGTGATATATGTATTCATATGTGTACCTGTCTGCCTTATAAGAATCTCAAGCTAGGAATATACCTATATCTATACAGTAGTGTATAGAAATATACACTACTTAACTCTGTCGGTATGTGAAATGGTTTAAATACTTGTTATAGAGAATATATACAGTTTTTTCTTACATTTACTTTTTAAAGGACTGACTATATTATTATGAAAAAATGTTTTAAGAATTCATGGATCTTTTCTGTAGATAAACTTACATTCTGTCAAGAGAAGTCAACATCTATTTTCAAAGGCAGAAAATTTTCTTTTTTTCTTGGTAGCAATAATGGGAAACATTTTAACCTCCTGTTTTTTAGTCAAAAGTGGAATGGTGTTATTTATCATGCATTGATTTGTTGTCTCTGAACTTACAAAGTAGGTGGTTTGGCTATTTACAGTCAGTGTAAGATGTTATATATATTCAAGGATGCAGGTGAGTACCATTAGAATAAGTCCTTTGGGACGGCTAGTTATACGTAGCAAAAGGAATATATCATACAAGTAATTAAGGATGCAAAAGAAGAATAGTGTAGAAAGATATGATGGCTTTAAACATAAGTTGTCTTCTAATGAAGCTGATGTCATTCCAACCATTCTTTATAGAAATCTATGTAGGATAAAGTTCTAAAATTTTCATTTTGTGATCATAAATGTATTTTGAAATGATTTCTATTTATAATAGGAATCAATATTTGGTCTAGTGGATCCTCAGTATGATAGGATTTTCTAAGCATTTGTAAATTGGAAAAACTGAGGAATATAACAGACATGAATCACTCATTTTCATTTTCAGTTTTTATGAAATAAAACATATATTTATACATTATATTTATACTTAATATTATATTCAATGTTTACTGTAAAGTTATTGTAAGTAAAATTTTTTTCCTGTTATAATTAAGGGGATATGTAGTTGATAACTTATGTAGAGTATTCAGTGAAAATAGTTAACAAAATGGTCTTAGTGCATATATTCTGCATACAATTAAATGTTTGTATGAAATGAGACTATCCCAGGATTCATATCAGATGGCTGTAAACTACCTACTTACTGTTATGTGATTTTCCATAAGAAGCTTATTTGGTGTTTCTTTCTTTTCAGAAATATCTTTATTTTAATAGATTTTATTATAATAAAATTTATATGCTACCACTTAATAATAATATTCCTAATAAATTACTCATTGAGTTAATGCAAGTAAGGCACTTAGCAAACTGTTTTCCACAAAGTAAACACTCAGTAAATGTTTCTTATTGCTATTAACATTATTTATTTTAATGGCTAAATATTACAGCATGTAATTTATTTAATAGATCCCCTATTAATGGACACTGCTCCTGAAATTTAAATTGAATTTTAATTGAGTGTTTCCAATTAAATTTCTAAATTTAATTGAGCTTTCTGATACAAGTTGTTTGGTAAATGAATATAATGTTCCTAGTTTTTCAAATAATTTATGATAAAACATGATATACTATACCTAAAAGCTATAAAAAAAATCCATTTTTCTTTGATGATTCAGTAATCCTTTTAGACATTCTCCCCTCTAGGATCATTAGATTGACCTTGAGTTTCCATTTCACTATTGGTATATGCAATTATTAATAACCTGTTTTTATTAAGAAATACTTTTATGTATAAATACATTTAAATTTTATTTATTAAAATATTTTTATTTATTAAATACTTCTATTAAGAAATATTTGCAGAGGAAGAAAAGGACTTTCACAAAGATAAAAAACATGAATAAATTAATAGCCATCTTTTTATTCTCACAATTTCGATTGTGTCAACTTATGATCAAAAGTGAGAGGCTCCATGAGGCACCTGGGTGGCTCAGTTGGTTAAGCATTGACTTTGGCTCACGTCATGATCTCACAGTTCATGAATTTGAGCTCCATACCAGGCTCTGTGCTGACAGCTGGCGCCTGCTTTAGATTCTTTGTGTCCTCCTCTCTCTGACCCTCCCCTGCTTGTGCTCTGTTTCTTTCAAAAAAATGAATAAACATTAAAAAAAATTTTTTTTAAGTGAGAAGCTCCCTTCCCACAAGGAACATCTAGTCTAGTGGAGGTAACATATTAAACTAATAACCACTAAAAATTCCTGTTCTTATTACATTTCCCTTCCTAATCATTTCACTAAATAACTCATTATAAAATTAAACTTTTAAAGATTCTTCTGTTGGCTTTCACAAGCCTGATCAGTACAAGGGTAAATAGGTAAAATTGAGTTCTTCACCTTGAACTTTGGAGAATCAATCATATTGAACCACATTTTCTTTGAAGCATAGCCTTCAATAACCAACAAATTCTAATGTTACTGTACCAGATTTCCTATTGGCATTTAGTTTCATTCCTGCCCTCTCTGCTGTAACCTCGGGGTTAAAAGCCAAAATGATCCCAAGTCCTTTGTCAGCATAGGTTCTGCCAGTGAGAATTACTTATACAAGGTTTGGAAGAATTGATAGTAAAAGGCATATGTGTGGGTTTCAGCAGACAGAGATTTGCTTCAGTCTGTGGCTTTCCCCAGTGGACCTCTTGCCCTGTTACTACAAACAACTATGACCTTAGGTGTCAGTTACTACAGAGCTCGTAAAGACCCTCCCTGAGCTTCATTCCTACAATGCATTGAATGGTCTTGTAGGACTTAATATCCTATATTAAATGATTTTTGTGAAATACCTAGAATTTCTTCTTTTTCCTGATTGACCACTGACTGATATACTTAATTTATTCTTAAATATTTAACAACAATATAGTTAAATTTTGCAGTATGCATCATCTGGTTGGATAAAGAAATACTTCTATATCCAGGACCCCTATGTATATCCCCAAAGTTAGAAAATTAAAAAGATTGAATACTCTCCCAAATTTAATCACTTATTTGGATGAAATGATTTGTCTATATTAATCTCTGCTTTCTATAGTTTTTCTTGATATATCACTTCAGTACTTCAGTTATCAGATTTTCCTTGTCTCAGAACCATTTTTTGGAGCTGCCTTCTAAATGTTCCCTTCTGGTTGTCCAAATCAGACCCTGAAGCCTTAATTTCTAAATATTGAAGCCATCATTGCCACATAGATGCAAATTATTTACCTACTTTACTCTTTGTATTAATGATAATAACATTTTTCATGCTTCAAAATCAGAATAATTTTTTACTCCTTTTGTCTTGCTGCCACCATATCATGTCAACTATTAACAATCGATTATAGCTAAGTCCTTCCTTTTTATTCTCAGTGTCCTACTGTCCAAGCACTTGATAAGACAACTTCTACTTAGTAGGTGAGAATTGCAATGCTAATAACATTAAAATAATACTGGACTACCTAGATCTCATAGATTCTGTGAGCTCTTGGTACATAAAACTGTGAAAATAGTAGAGAATTTTTTTATGGCCAGAAGAGATATAGTAAAGGGGGAGAAAAGAACAAGGGATTAAAATATTTGTCAAAAGTCTATTGACATTCCTTAGGTTGTTTTATTTGTTCAGTACATTAATCAATGAGCCCCATGAAGGCATTAACAGTATATATTTATTGTAAATAATACCAGTGCCTGTCACTTGGAAGATGTTATTGAGTATTTATTTATTGGATGACTGAGTGAATACTGTAAACATAATGCCCTAAAGGATATGATAGCTAGATCATACCCTACAATCTTCAGACTATATCTGGACAATTATATTATTTATGATATAATAACAAACTGAAATGTATGTTTACTATAGCTCATGTTACGTAAGTATCATATCTATTTATATTGCCTTTTATAGTAGACTTTGATTTACACTGTTTTGTTTATCTCTGTATCCCTGGTGCTCACAGAATATTGCACACAGCACATAGTTGATGCCCAACTAATCCTTGTTTTATAGATGAATATTCAAGGTAGAATTCCAGGCTAATCATAATAATATACAAAAAAAATGTTGAGAAATTAAAAGTATTCATTGTGAAAAGAAGAAGAAAAGAACATGATAATTTTTAAAAGATTTGAAATATCTTATTATGGGAAGGTTAGTAAACTTGCTTCATATCATACCATAGTCTTGAACCTGGTCCAGGAGGAAGGAAGTTCTGGGAACAAACTGTAAAGAGATATATAAAGCATGAAATAGAGCATTATTATGCTTACTCTCAGCAATACATAGACTATTTAATGTTATAATAACCACATATAGGTGGTATCATGTTGACATGTCACAACTGCATTAATGAAAAGGTCACTAGCTTCCATGGCAAACACAACAGTTATTATAATTTATTTATAATTAAATATATAATCACAAGCATATTTATAAGTAAGTAAAATTCAAAAATGATGTTTTTAACTGGCAGGAAGTCTCCTACGTTGTAATCTAGAGATTCAGACTTATCATAGTGTAGCTTTTCTCTCTACAGCCTGAAGGTTCTTTGCCTTCTGTCAATGAATCAAAGGTGAAAAACATGGAAAATTATGTTTGGGTGTTTTTAAGTCCTGAAAGCAGAGCACATCATTCTCACCTAGGTTGATTTGAAATTAGTCTGTCTCATGGCCACATGTAACTTCTAGAGAAGCTGAAAAATTCAACCAGGCTGTGTGCACAGAAAGCATAAAAAAAGAGTTGAGCGTGCATACATATATCTAGTCTCTGTCAGTATGTAACTGTTTAAGACCTAAGATTTCAGTAGAGTTTTCTCTCATTCCATAATCTTCTAATTCTTTCTGTTACAGTGTAGTGGCATCATTCAAGTACCAAGAGCTGGTTGTATGTAAACAGAGCCTTGGAAGGGTCCCTGTCACAGTGTGATTAGAGCCATGATAACCATCCATATGCAAATTACCTCCCCTGATTTCACTCTTCGTGTTATTGAAATGCAGAGGTGATATATACATTAAGTAGGCTCTTAGACAAGATGACCTCTAAGGTCTATATAATCAGGATTAAATGCCCATCAGCACCAGGTTCTACTTTGCATAATAGGCAATGAAAGGGCCATTGAATATTCTTAATCAAAAGAATGACTGGGTGAAATAAATTTAAGTTTTAGGAATATTATTCTCTTTTGTTGCAATGCATATATATTCAACTCTGTAAAACAGGGTGCCAGAGATCCAGTAATGTTTTTTTTTTTGAAAATAATAAAATGTAAAATAAATGTAATTGAAAAAGAATTACTTCAAAATTATTTCATTTACTTTATTTTGATAAGTAATTCTTAACAATTTAAAGTCTAGTCCATATTGCTACCATGTATGATCTATAAAATATGTACTTTAATGCCTTCAGTGTATCTAATTATAAATTAAAATCTGTATTATTCTGAGACAAAATATCATGATAGAATGAGTATATTTGATGGGTTTATGATTCTTATCTTTAGGGAATAGAATGAATGAATTAATGTTAAATAAACATAACCATTCTTTCCGTCCTTTCTTTGAAATTTCTGTAAAAATGTCAGTAAGCTTTTATTACTACTGGTGAATATATTGCATTGAACATATATTTCTCTCTTTTCCAATTATAGAATTTTCCCTTTATGGTAATCAATGCTGTTGTTTTTGTTTCCACACGAAATTTTTGCTAAATAAACTTCCATGAAAAATGTTATTAATAGGTTATATTTTATTTTTTATTTATACTTATTTGTATATAAACAAATTTATATAGTTAAATTGCCAATCTTCTCATGTTGATTTATGTAATATTAGTTATTCATATATAGTTGTGAATTCAAATACTGTATATGCTATAATGTTGCTTTTTGGGGCTAGAAAACACATCCCTTTCAGTGCATAACATGGAATTGGGCAATCACACAGTAAACAAGTACTTACTAAATGAATAAAAATACAAATAAAATAAAATGATTTGTAGACCTATCATTAAAATTTGTATATTGATACATGAAAAAAAAAAAAACTCTTATGTTCATGTTGAATAGCAAACACAATTTCACTTATGTGATACAGAACATTTTCTTAATATAATTTAAGGACAATTTCAATTTGTATTGTATAGATGCTAAAAGCAAACGGCAAAGATTTGGGAAATGGAGAACTGCATTTTTTAAAAGAATACAAATCATATATAAGAAGAAATACAGTGTTTGAAAAATAACAGATGAGGTATTGGATAAGCCCAGAAAAGTTCAATTTCTTTATAAACATACTATTCATACTATTCACTATAACCTGTGAGTTGTTTGTGCTTCTTATCACATGGACTCCAGTATCACAGAAGTTAACATTATAGCAAAATATCAGTGTCTGTCTCTGTATCAATCCTCTCCCCAAACTGTCTTCTCTACCTAAACTGTCAGTGTCATCATGACCCTACTTGTAAAGAATTAAGGTACTTTAGATCAGAATTCTATAATAAGTCATTCTTAGTTCTTTTCTGGAAAATCGACTTGTTGTGACCTGTGTCCTGTAGTCGTGGTAACTAGATTCCAGTTTCAAGCCACTTTTGTGTAGATCTTACCAGTCTTCAGCCTTCCCAACTCCACAGTCTAGAAACCTGACCCCATACATTTGTTTCTGGCAAAAACCCTGCTACCTGCTTGTAGACTTTCCGATTCTAATTACTTGTTTTCCTACCTGCTAGAATCTCCAAATGTCACTTCTTTCTAAATAGCCCCCTTTTTATGCTCTGTATGCCTATTGGATTATCTTTTCCCTTTGTATTAGACTTTTTAAATGAAATATGCCAACTTTAATTTATCCAGATTATGAGATCTTTTACTGTACCCCTCAATCCATGAGCATGTGATTTATGAGTAAAATAAAAACCTAAGTCATTCTACTAAACCCTTCTAAAACAATCAAAGGAACATAAAGAAGAAAATCTATGTTAGCTGTAGAATTTTGTGAGGGATGCATGTCATACACTAAATATAAATGTTTGTCATGCATAATACCAATAGGGACAGACTAAGGCAAAATAATTGGCAAAAAAGGATTGTGACAAGCTTTCATTAGAAGCTTGACAGAACCCTCTAAGTATTCAGTAACTTGGTGGTGTAAAATCTAAAACCTAGGAAAAACTGGGACAGATGTGTATTCTCCCCTTAGAAGTTCTTTAAGCACTTTACAACAGTGTTTGGGATGAGTGCCCCAAAAACATACATAGCTACTGGAAACATGCAGTGGTTGGGAACATCTCCTTGATATAGTGACGGTTGTCTGTGAGACACTGAGTAGTGTCACCAGAATGGGAGTCCCACACAGTGAAACCATTTATGTAGAACTGATGCCAGGTTAAACAGAAAACTAGGAAGAATAATCTA
Source organism: Lynx canadensis (assembly GCF_007474595.2). Taxonomy (NCBI): domain Eukaryota; kingdom Metazoa; phylum Chordata; class Mammalia; order Carnivora; family Felidae; genus Lynx; species Lynx canadensis. The sequence continues at coordinate 184,298,275 of NC_044303.2, read as the reverse complement.
GCAGTTTTGTCAAATCCAGAGACCACACTTTGCTCTGTAGGTCTGCCCCTATGTGAGAACCTTACAGAGTCTCCACTGGCTCTTGGGTCCTAAGACCGATGTTGTGAATAATGAAACAGCTCTGCAGCTGAACACATTTTTGGAAGAGTCCCTCTGTAGCAGTGAAGCATTTCTCCTCTCTCAGCAGAAAAACTAGGCCTCATGTTCGTGATTAATAAATATTTTTTAAAAAAGGAAAATAATGACAACATCAAGGCTATGAATTTTTTCAAAAACAAAAAATGAACACTATTAACATTCAAGAGACAAATTTTTTTAAATAACTGTTAACTACAAAAGCAAAAGAAAGAGTTGGAAAAAAAAACCAGATGACTTACAAATTGGATATTTCAAAAATGAAAGTTAGGAAATGAATTGTTCTGCTCAAATACTAAAAAGTGTGGGGATGGGAACCTTCTCTCAAACTGAAGAGAGAAAAAAGGATACAAATAGTGAGAAAGAGGTCAGTAGATTAAAAGAGTAAAATTCCAATTTATAAATGATTGATATTCATGAAGAATAAACTAGAGTAAAAGGAGGAAAGACTATAAAAAATGTAATGAAAGTACTCAACAGATTGATGTCTTACTTAAGGCATCATCTGCACAACTAATAGATGAATGAAATGCAGAACTCCGAAATAGGAAAATTATTATGTAAAAATCCTGTTTTATATACAAACACTTTAATCATTGAATTAAATTTAATCACAAAACAGAAATGAACATAAATCCTTATGATTAACATGTTAAAATTAAAAGCTAGAAATTATTCTTAATAGAGAAAATAGATGATATTTGAAAACCACTGTTAAGTTTTCACATTGCCGTCCGTATATGCATGTTATCCTTCTGAAGCAAAAAAAAAAAAAAAAAAAAAAAAAAAATCTATATGGGAAGACCAGATACAGGTGTGAGAGAGATTAAAATTCAGATTAGTAACTAACTGTTGGAGACAGAACACATGCAGGAATTCAGAGAAGGTATACAATTCAAAGTGGTCAAAGAAACTATCAGGGGAGATAGGACTGAAGAGCAAGTTTCTGAATAATTTGAGGTCAAAGACATCTAGGTTTAAATGCTACCTCTATCATACACTAACTTGAGACCTGATTTCTCTGGGCCTCATTTCCTTGTCCCTAAAAAGGGAACTAATAAAAATGTGTTGTGTCATTGGCTGTTTACTGGCAAGCACTTAGTGAGATATTGCACAAAAATCATCTGACACAGATTCTGGCACATGATAGACTCCTAGAAAAATTCTCATCAATATCTATTGTTGCTATTGTTTTTGGTATTATTATTATTACTACAGCTTCTTTGGGCTATTTTAAGGGATATCCTAGAACAGTTTGCAGTATAAGCTAAGTGTTTTCTATTGAAAGAAACATGATACATTGGGGGCCAGTGAGAGTCATTTATTTCTTGTTGGGTATAGTCAAGCTGTGTATTTGAACTTGACATGTGATTTGTTTGACTTAGTGTGTTAAAAGTGGCAGAGACTTTATTTTCCTCACTCCTTACCGTTCTGTATGGTCTTGTACCCAGCTTTATAGAAGTCTAATTTAACTTTATATATTTATTTATTTTAAAATTTATTTATTTACTTTGAGAGAGAGAGAGAGAGAGATCATGTGAAGAGGGGCAGAGAGAGAGGGAGAAAGAATCCCATGCAGTTTCCGCACTGTTAGTGCAGAGTCCAAATCATGGCTGGAACTCAGGAACTGTGAGATCATGACCTGAGCTGAAATCAAGAGCTGGACAGTTACCCGACCAGCCACCCAGGTACCCCTCTCATTTAACTTTAAAAACCCCAAGACCTTTTGTTTCTGTAGCATAAATTTTGTTATTAAAAATGCAGATGTCCCTGGTCAGTACTTCCCTTCACTATGTAGTTATTTAATAATACTTTTTTTTTTTTAATGTTTATTGATTTCTGAGACAGAGAGAGACAGAGCGTGAGCGGGGGAGGGGCAGAGAGAGAGGGAGACACAGAATCCGAAGCAGGCTCCAGGCTCCTAGCTGTCAGCACAGTGCCCGACGCGGGGCTTAAACTCACAAACCGTGAGATTGTGACCTGAGCTGAAGTCGGTCGCTCAACCTACTGAGCCACACAGGCGCCCCAATAATACTTTTATTGTAAACATTGATTTCAATACAAAACAATAGAGATTTTGATGGTTCGGCGTGGTAGTTGGCAAGTATGAAAAACAAGAACCACAAAGACCTTGCTTCACCAAAGTCCCCATCATGGAAAGGAGAGAAGTATAAAAGCCTAAACTGAGATCAATGGAGATAACCTTTGCTTGATATTCCCTTTTTCCTGAAATTGGCTTGGGGGTGCATTTAAGTCAAACTTCACATAAGTTATATTTTGATTTTGTCATTAAATAATTAGAATCTTTTCAAAGGCTTTCTTGTCTTAGAAATAAGTCATCTTGTACCCTTCATATAAGGTCATTTGCCAATATTCACTGATTGCTAATGGTGATAATCAGAGCCAGGTATTCTGTTTGGGAATTTTATGGTAAAAATGAAGTGCTTTCTTCAAATACTGCCTGACATTTGATTACATTTTTTTTAAAAAATGGGTAAATTTATTGGCATTATGAGAATGCAATAACATAAATCCCTCAGAGCTAGAATTTAAACTAAATCTTAGAGACTTCTCATATAATTTCTAGTAGTATTCAGAAACCACTTTTCCATGTTCCCAGGCATTGAAATAATTATGAAGTTTTTCTTTTTAAAGAAATGGAATGCATTTTCCTTCAATTAAGCATGTAGCACATTCCCTCTGTGGGCGTTGTTCCCTCCACTGCGTCTTATCACTAGATGAAAGGTCAAATCATCCCCTCTGTCACTTATACTGTGTGTGCATGTGCACACATACACACACACAAACAAATCACAGTATTTTTCTTCATAGTACTTACGCTTAGATGAAAGTGTCTTGTCTGTTGTCCTTATTTATTGTATGTCTCCATGTATTAGAGCAAAGTTTGTGCAGAGCATTAACCTTCTTGTCCTCTTCTAATATTCCAGTGCATTGATAGATATTTACTTAGAGTGAAAACTCAGTAAACATTTGTTGATTGAATGTAGTCTTTTATGAAGGCAAAGGACAGAAGTGTATGCCTAGATCCTAAGGAAATGTTTTACAATTATATCTTAATGTTCCCCTAATATTTTGCTCACTTTGGTTGACAAATATTGACCATTTCTTCATTAGCTAGTATTAAGACGAACAGGACTTGTACAAGTGTATGTCATTACTATGGGAGCGTTTCATGGGTCTGAAGATTTTTGTAGATACATTGCTAAGAGGATAGCACATTTGTGCTAAAATTACATATATATGTTCTTTTTAACCCTTGAGTATTGTGTGATCTGCATACTTACTATTAAGTTTAGCTTAATGCATTGTTACCATTTGCTAAATATATCTAAATCAATTCCTAGATTTTTATGACCAAAGATAGATGTTGATACACACATGTATAGCAGAGTTTTGGAGGCCAGAATATTTATTTGTGAATCATTGCATATTAAACTGTCAATGATTTGTATTTAGAAAGCATTTATATTTAAATATGTTCTATATTAGACAACTACCAAATGCCTAAGCCCAACTGCATATTTTAAATTTTCCAAGGATGGTTGAAAGTGTAAGATGGTAATTATCTTTTTCTGATGTGTTGGTGCTATTAAAATCATATCATGATAACTTATAATTTACATTTAAATCTTGTTAAAATTTCAAAGCCCTGTGCTGAAAATATAAAAATAAGTGTATTTAATATAATTGACATAAGATTGCTATTTTCCACAGTTTTTATGAAGGTAATAAGAGAGATCCAGTTTTGCATGCCTCTTCAAACGGCATTTTGAATTCTATCAACATCACACTCCTTTTATCCCCAGTAGTTGAAGTCCCAAAAGACTATCTTACCACAAAAATATCTGAAATATCAACTCTATGCATATAAATACAGTTAGAAGAAAAAAACTCTTCATGACTTTAGAGATGTCAATTTTATTACAAACTGTCCCTTCTACACACAGCTATGTGGGCATATGAGAATATGTGGGTAAATTAGTGTGTACTTCTTTCATTTTCTATTATAATTCAATGTGTAAACAAACATAAATGGAAGTATACCATAAAATCAAGAGTTGTCACAGACTGTATACCTGTTTATATGTGAATTCTTTATAGTTTATCTTCTAAATTTACCACAGAGAACTCAGATTAACAAATGATACATGGGTATCATCATTCCAAAGTTCAATTCTTTCTTTTATCTTTCTCTTAAAATCTTAGAAGCATATCAAAAATGACCTGCCTCTTTCTCTCCTTCCTCCCATATATTGCACATACATACACAATCTTAAAAACCAAGATTTCTAATTTCTCTTCCTCTTTTGTTTTTTAATTATCATTAGCAAAATCTTCCTGATGATTGATACGGAAAATTATGGTTGTATAAAATATAATTTCACCTCATTTCACACATATATTTAGTAATAATGATGAATTAAAATCCAGCTATGGCACATATGTATCCAGCTAATTCTATTCTCATTGTTAGTCCTTGGATCAGTACAATTAGCTTAGATTGCTTTCTTCAGTTTTTTTGTTTGTTTTTCCCAGCCATTTTATCCTATATAGCTCATCAAGAAAAAAATAGACCACAACTATAATTATGATGCTCATCACCCTATAAACTATGATTCTTTGTTACTAAAATAAAGCAAGCTATATACTTTTGTTTAATCACACTTTTAAATCAGTCAATCAATTATGCTTGTGAAAATTAAATTTGAAAAATAGAAGGGGAGATAAAAATCACTCTTTACTACTATTTTTTTTATGATACCCTATCTTCTCAGTTAACATCTAATATAACATTTAAGATTGTGTGTGTGTGTTTAAAAGAAGTTTGTGTACGGGGCGCCTGGGTGGCGCAGTCGGTTAAGCGTCCGACTTCAGCCAGGTCACGATCTCGCGGTCTGTGAGTTCGAGCCCCGCGTCGGGCTCTGGGCTGATGGCTCAGAGCCTGGAGCCTGTTTCCGATTCTGTGTCTCCCTCTCTCTCTCTGCCCCTCCCCCGTTCATGCTCTGTCTCTCTCTGTCCCAAAAATAAATAAACATTGAAAAAAAAAATTAAAAAAGAAAAAAAGAAGTTTGTGTCCATATTAAAAAAAAAAAAAAGATACTGGTATGATGAATTGACTGCTTTTTTAATAACTAGATGAAATTCAATTCATGTGGCCATTTTTCATTAGAAAAGTAAACACAGGGCACCTGGGTAGCTCAGTCAGTTGAGCCTCCAACTCTTGATTTTGACCCAGGTCATGATCTCGGGGTGGTGAGATTGAGTCCTGCATCAGGTTCTGTGCTAAGCATGGAGCCTGCTTGAGAGGGAGATTCTCCCTTTCTCCCTCTACCCCTCTTTCCTGCTCACATTCTCTCTCTCTCTCTCTCATAAAAAGAAAGAAAGAAAGAAAGAAAGAAAGAAAGAAAGAAAGAAAGAAAGAAAGAAGGAAAGAAAGAAAGGAAGGAAGGAAGGAAGGACAGTGTTTAGAACATAGGAATGTTCTATAAACTTATTTAATTGAATTTTTTATATTTTGCCAATATAAGACCAAATGTTAATAAAAATATTTTACTTTAATTTGTGAGCTCTTAGATAATTAAAAATAATTAAAACTTAGTTTTCTGTAAGTGTCCCATTTACTTATAGAATCAAAAAGAGAGTCTTAGATTTAATAGGTGCTCAAAAAATATTTGAATCATTTAATAAATGTGTGATACTTATAGGCATCAGTTTAATTCATTTAAGGAGTATGGGGACATAGGCAGATGTTTTAAGACATTCTGATACATTGTTATTAACAATATTGGACAAAATTATCTTTATTGCAGTATATACTAAATTAGGAAAAATGATTTATTAGAAATAAAAAATATTTTTCCTCTTTGTTCTGTTGTTACTCTTCCTTTCATACTCTCTAATGTTTATCTCTAAAATTTAAGGATGTATATTTTTCACAACCCCCCTATGTAGTTTATATGCACAATTAACTTTAAGAACCGATGCCTTTATGTGGTATGTTGTTAACAGTACTTGATATTTGTGATTTCACCTGTTTTTTAGGTTTAATTGAAATCTATCCAAAATTTGTAAAACACTCTTATAACTCCACAAAATTTCCCCAAGGAATAATAATGTTAAGTATCTTTTCAGGTGCTTGTTGAATAGTTGTATATCTTTTATTTAATTCCAATATTGTTAACATACAGTGTTATATTAGTTTCAGGTGTACAATATAGTGATTCAACAACATATATTTATTCAACATATATGTGTGTATATATATATATGTGTATATGTGTGTGTATGTCGCTTCTTTATCCATTCATCTACCAATAAATACTTCGGTTGCTTCCAAATCATGGCTGTTGTAAATAATGCTGCAATAAATGTAGGGGTGAATATATCTTTTTGAATTAGTGTTTTCATATTCTTTGAATAAATACCCATTAGTGGAATTACTGGATGATATGGTAGTTCTGTTTTTTTATTTTTTGAGGAACCTCTACACCATTTTCCACAGTGGTTGCACCAGTTTTTGTATTTCCACCGACAGTCCACATCATCATCTAATACTTGTTGTTTCTTGTGTTTTTGATTTTAGCCATTGTGACAGGTATGAGGTAATATCTCATTGTGGTTTTGATTTGCATTTCCCTGATGATGAGTGTTGTTGAGCAACTTTTCATATGTCTGTAGATCGTGTGTATGTATTCTTTGGAGAAATGTCTGTTCATATCTTCTGCATATTTTTTAGTTGGATTATTTGTGGGTTTTTTTTTTTTGGTGTTGAGTTATAGAACTTCCGTATATATTTTGAATACTAACTCTTTATCAGATATGTGATTTGCAAATATCTTCTCCCATTCAGTAGGTTATCTTTTAATTTTGTTCATTGTTTCCTTTGCTGTGGAAAAGCTTTTTATTTTGATGTATTCTCAATAGTTAATTTTTGCATTTGTTTCTCTTGACTCAGGAGACATATATAGAAAGATGTTGCTATTGTAGATGTCAGAGAAATTATTGCCTGTGTTCCCTTCTAGGATTTTTACAGTTTCAGGTCTCACATGTTGGTTTTGTTTTTAAGTATATCTATTTTTGGGGGGGGGGAGCATGAGTGGGGGGGAGCATGAGTAGGGGGGGAGAAAGAGAGAGAGAGAGAGAGAGAGAGAGAGAGAGAGAAAGAGAGAAAGAGAGAAAGAGAGAATCCCAAGCAGGCTGCACACTGTCAGCAGAGAGCCTGATGTGGGGCTTGACCCCACGAACCATTAGATCATGACCTGAGGCAAAACAAAGAGTCAGACACCACTGAGCCACCCAAGTGGCCCTCACGTGTAGGTTTTTGATCCATTCGGAGTTTATTTATGTGTATGGTGTAAGAATGTGGTCCAGTTTCATACTTTTGCATGTAACTATTCAGTTTTACCAGCAACATTTGTTGTAGAGACTTTTTCCCATTACACATTCGTGCCTCCTTTGTCTTAGACTAATTGATCATATAATTGTGGGGTTATTTCTGGGCTTTTTTCTGTTCTTTTGATCTATGTGTCTGGTTTTGTGCCATTATTATACTGTTTTTATTATTACATAGCTTTTCAGTGTATCTTGAAATCTAGGATTTTGATACCTCCCGTTCTGTTCTTTTTCAAGATTGTTTTGGTTATTCAGTATCTTTTGTGGCTTCATACAAATTTTAGGATTATTTGTTCTAGTTCTGTGAAAAACACTGTTGGTATTTTGATAGGGATTGCATTAAATTTATAGATTTATTTGAATAGTATGGACATCTTAACAATAATTGTTATTTCAGTCCGTGAGCATGGAATGTCTTTCCATTCTTGGTGTCTCTTCAATTTGTTGCCTCTATGTTATAGACGAAAGTACAAGTTTTTCACCTCCTTGGTTAAGTTTATTCCTAAGTTTGTTCCTTATTTGCTTCAATTGAAAATGGGATTGTTTTCTTAATTTCCTATTTCTAATTTTCTTAATTTCTCCTTCTGCTACTTCATTATTAGTATATAGAAATGATACAGATTTTAAAACATTGATTTTGTATCCTGCAACCTTACCAAATTCATGCATCAGTTCTAGTAGTTTTTTGGTGGTCTTTAGTATTTTCTATATATTATGTCATTTGCAAATAGTGAAAGTTTTACTTCTCCCTTGCCAATTTGGATGCCTTTTATTTCTTTCTGTTGTCTGATTACTGTAGCTAGGACTTCCAGTACCATGCTGAATAAAAATGGTGAGAGTGGATCTCCTTGTTTTGTTACTGACCTTAGGGGAAAAGCTTTCAGTTTTTCACCATTTAGTATGATGTTAGCTGTGGGTTTTGTGTATGAGGTTTTCATTATGTTGAGGTATACTCCCTCTAAAACTACTTTGTTGTAGGTTTTTATCATGAATGGATGTTTTACATTGTCAAATGTTTTTTTCTGCATTTTTTGTTGTGATGTATCACACTGATTGATTAGCAAATATTGAACAACGCTTGCATCCTGGGAATAAATCCCACTTGATTGTGTTGCATGATTTTTTTAATGTGTTGTTTGACTCAGCAATATTTTCTTGAAGATTTTTGCATTCTGTGTTCACCAGAGATATTGGCCTATAGTTCTCTTTTTTTTGTAGTGTCTTTATCTTGTTTTGGTATCAGGGGAATGCTGGCTTCATAGAATGAATTTGGAAACTTTCCTTCCTCTTCTATTTTTTTGAATAATTTGAGAGGAATAGGTATTAACTGTTTTTTAAATGTTTGGTAGAAGTCACCTATGAAACCATCTAGTCTTGTCCTTTGTCGTTGGGAGTTTTTTGATTACTGATTGAATTTCATTGTTAGTAATCCGTCTTTTCAGATTTTCTGTGTCTTCATGATTGAGTTTTGGGAAGTTATATATTTTTAGGAATTTATCCATTTCTTTAGGGTTGGTCAGTTTGCTGACATATAATTTTTCATAATATTCTCCTAATCTTTTGAGTTGTTACTTGCTATTTCTCTTTCTTAATTTTTGATTTTGAGTCTTTTTTTTTTTTTTTTTGGATGAATCTGGCTGAAGTTTTATCAATTTTGGTGATTCTTTCAAAGAACCTGCTCCTGGTTTCATTGATCTGTTTTGTTGTTTATTATAGTCTCTATTTTATTTATCTCTGCTCTAATCTTTATTATTTCCTAACTTTACTGGCTTTGAGCTTTGTTCTTTTTCTAGCTTTTTTAGGTGTAAGTTTAGGTTGTTTATGTGATTTTTCTTGCTTCTTGAGGTAGGTATTGCTACAAGCTTCCCTACTAGAACAGCTCTTGCTGTATTGCATAGATTTTGGACTGTTGGGTTTTCATTTTCATTTGTCTGCATATATGTTTTTATTTCCTTTTTAATTTTTTGGTTAATAGCATGTTATTTAGCCTTCATTTGTGTTCTTTTCAGATCTTTTCTTATTTTTTTTTAAAAGTTTTCTAACGTTTATTCACTTTTGAGAGAGAGAGATAATGTGAACAGGGGAGGGGCAAGAGAGAGGGAGACAGAATCTGAAGCAGGCTTCAGGCTCTGAGCTGTCAGCACAGAACCCAACATGGGGCTCAAAATCACTAACTGCGAGACCATGACCTGAACCAAAGTTGGATGCTTAACTGACTGAGCCACGCAGGCGCCCCTCAAATTTTTTCTCATGGTTGATTTCTAGTTTCATACTATTGTGGTTGGAAAATATCAGTGATAGGATTACAGTCTTTTTGAATTTATTGGGGTTTGTTTTGTGACCTAATATGATCTTTTCTGGAGAATTTTCCATGTGTACTTGAAAATGTATTCTGCTATTTTAGAATGAAATATTCTGTATATATCTATTGGATCTATGTAGTCAATGTGTCATTGAAAACCACTCTTTCCTTATTTATTTTCTGTTTGTATATATGTATTACTATTGATTACTTCCTTCATGTTTGTTATTAGCTGCTTTATTTATTTGGGTGCCTCCATGTTACAATTGTTACAATTGTTACAAATATTACAATTGTTATATCTTCTTGTTGAATTGTTCCCTTTATGATTTTATAGTGCCTTTTGTCTTTTGTTACAGTCTTTGTTTTAAAGTTTTACTTTGAGTGATAAAAGTGTTGTTACTCCAGCTTTTTTTTCACTTTCATTTGCATGATAAATAATTTTCTATCCTTTTACTTTCAGTCTGTATGTGTCTTTCGGTCTCTCTTGTTGGCAGCATATAGGTGGGTCTTGCTTATTTAATCCATTTTATCACCCTATATCTTTTGAGTAGAGTGATCCATTTACATTCAAAGTAATTATTGATAGGTATGTGTGTATTATCATTTTGCTACTTATTTTATGATTATTTTTGTAATTCTGATCTGTTTCTTCTCTTACTGTGTTCTCATGGTTTGTTGGCTTTCGTTAGTGATACACTTTATTTTTTGCATATGCATTACTGTTTTTTTTATTGGTGGTTACCATTAGGTTTGCATATGACCTTGTATGCATATAATAGTTTATATTAAGTTGATGATCTCTTCCTACATTTTTTAATTAATTTATTTATTTTTGAGAGAGAGAAATAGGGGCTGAGGGAGAGAGAGAGAGAGATAATCTTGGGCAGGCACCATGCTCAGCAGGTGCCTAATGCAAGGCTCAGTCTCATGACCATGAAATCATAATCTGAGCTAAGATCAAGAGTCAGACAGTTAATTGATGAGCCACCCAAGTGCCCATTTCCTCCTTTTCTTAATCCTACTGAAAGGAAGACCTTCCTTTTCCACTCAAAGAGTCCCCTTTAACATTTCCTACAAGGCTGGTTTAGTGGCCGTGAATTCCTTTAATTTGTGTTTGTCTAGGAAACTCTTCATCTCTTAATCTCTCCTTTTCTGAATGCTAGCCTTGTAAGTTTTGTTGGTTTGTCTGTTTTGTTTTTCTTTCAGTACTTAGAATATGTCATGCCACTCCCTCCTGGCCTGCAAAGTTTCTGCTGAAAAATCGGCTGATAGCCTATGGGGTTTCCTTTGCATGTAACTGTTTTCTTTTCTCCTGATACTTTTAAGATTCTCTCTTTGTCACTTCTTTTTACAATTTTAATTACTGTGTGTCTTAGTGTGGACCTCCTTGGGTTAATTTTGTTGAGGGTTCTCTGTGCCTACTGCACCTGGCTTTCTGTTTCCTACCACAGATTGGGGAAATTTTCACATTATTTCTTTAAATAAATTTTGTGCCCACCTTCTCTCTTGTGTTCTGGTATCTTTGTGATGCAAATGTTATTATACTTGAAGGTGTTGCTGAGTTCATCTAAGGCATCTGCAGTGTTAAACAGTTGCTACTGTTGTATTTGACAAATACCCTTTGGGAAAAGTCTGTTTACTTTGGATAATCTCTCAGCTGGATCAAGTAAATTATTGCAAATGAAGCTTTCCAGGGAATTTCCGTACAGGTCATATAATGACAGTTAATTGAGAATGGGGCATTGGAGCTCTCCAAACATGTTCACCCTTCTCCAGTGACTTCTACAATATTAGATTTTAAGTCTACAATAGAAGACATGGGGGGGGGGCAGAGGGAGAGGGCAATTTAAAATGCCACAATGCTCACTCTTTAGGCCAAGGTTCAGGTTTTATTTTTATTTTTTTATTAAACATTGCCTGGTTTTGAACTTCTTTGGTTAGTTTCAAGAGTTCTGAAAAGTTGATTTTGACAGTTTTTCCTCTTTTCTCATTGTATATATGGAGGTGAGGTTTTTTGAGTTCCTTACTCTATTATCATTCCTGGTGATATCCAGTAATGCTCTCTTAAAGAAAATATTAATAATTTCCACTATAATTAAGCAACAAATGAAACAAAAATTAAAAATAAATCAGGAATACTCTTAATTAGTTTGGGACAGGTAAAACTCAATCACAGAAATCATTCTTGTTTGCCTTAGGTAGAAAAAAAAGGCATTTAAAACTAATGATCTCTTTTCATACTGTCCCTTGCTACATTGTTTTTATCTATTCAAAAAAAGTATATAATAATCATTGAATAAATTAAATGTTTTATATTAACTTTTTCATATTTTCAATAGAGTAGACACCTTCTCTCACTTCAGTTTTGCAGAGTAACTTGAATTAGTAAGAATGAGAACATATGTTTGCATTTTACAATGCATAATTGATGACATTTATACCAATATAATGTAATGTTTTTATTGATGGCATAATAGAACATTATTGTATAACAGCATCTTTAAACAATAAAGCATCTTCAGTAAAATTAAACATAATTGTGCTTTTACCATGACATAGAATGTAAAAGTTATATTTTAAATGAAAAGTTTAGGGGTGCGTGGGTGGCTCAGTCGGTTAAGCGTCCGACTTCAGCTCGGGTCGCGATCTCGCGGTCCATGGGTTCAAGCCCCGCGTCGGGCTCTGGGCTGATGGCTCAGAGCCTAGAGTCTGCTTCTGATTCTGTGTCTCCCTCTCTCTCTGCCCCTCCCCTGTTCATGCTCTGTCTCTCTCTGTCTCAAAAATAAATAAATATTAAAAAAAAATAAAAAAAAATAAATGAAAAGTTTAAAATAGCCTCTGGAATGAATTTGAAATATACTGTTTCTTATATCCATACTTGTAAAACAAGCATACCGTGTCCCTCATAATAAATTTCCATTATAACCCAGTATATAATCATGTTAAATAATTTGCTTTTACACTAATTATTTATCATTAAGTACATTAGAAAGCATTTTAGAAATAAAAGTTCCTTCCAAACAAATCTTCTAAAGTTTCCAGCCCAGTTACTTTATTTTCATGGATATGAAACATTTATATTCGTTTTTCTCTAAGATGGAAAATTTTCAATTCTAAAGTATTTTATTTTTGTACCTATTGCAATCAGCATCAAAATCAGTATGCTATGACATATTTTTTAAGTTTAAATCATACTTAAAATGGTTCTTGCATTGTATTTTTTATTGACAGAATTATATACATACTAATTATATATTATAACTGTTTATATATACATATATTATTATGCCACTAAAATATGGAAAGATAATACAAGAATCAGTTCAAGTGTAATGATTATATTCTAAGTATGTTTATATAAACATACATAATCTTATTATATCTGTTTCTTGTAAAACTGATGTGTCATTTAGATCTCTTGCCTTGGTTGCAAGACTAAGAAATCAGCTTTACTTTATGTAAAAACTACTGAAAGTGTATCTATGAGATCAAATACTTGACAATAGTCAGGAGTCTGAGGGAAATGAAAAGAAACAAAGGCAAATCTGGAGAGCCAAAGAGATAAAAGCTGGAAAAAGGATGATGTCTTCATAGAGTTACATATGGAGGGAGAGAGGAAGGAAGGAAGGCAGGAAGGCAGGCAGGCTACTGAAATTTTGGAGAAAAATGTGAAAGAGATGCACAATAAAATTTTCTACAACTGAAGGATGTGACTTTTTCAGATAGAAAATATCCACCAAGGTCTCAAAAATTAAGTGAAAAATAATCCACACTAGGCACATCATTATGAAATTTTAGGATACCAGAGTTGGAGAGAAGGTCACAGAACTTCCAGAAGGAAATAATCAGTCACATTCTTAGTCTCAAGGATAAGAATTACACTGAACTTACTAACCCTAAGCTAGAGGACTATAGAAGATTGATATCAAAATTCCAAGGTAGAGGACACCTGGCTGGCTCATTTGGTTAAGCGTCCACCTCTTGATTTTGGCTTATGTCATGATCTCAGGGTTTGTGGGTTCAAGCTCTTGCTTGAGAGTCTCTCTCTCTCTCTCTCTCTCTCTCTCTCTCTCTTCCCCTCATCCACTGTCTCTATCTCAAAATAAATAAATAAACCTTAAAAAAATTCTAAGGTAGCAAATAGCAGCATAGATTATTAGGATTAGCCGAATGACTATAGGAGATAAAAATTGACTTATAGTTTCTTTTTTGCATATAAAATGTTAAAACAAACAAAAACCAAGAAAACTTCTAAAGCCTCTTCAGGAGAAGATAATAAAGGAAGCTGAGTAACAAAATAATAGGGTAAACTGAGAAGGAAGAGCATGTCCCGCCTAATGGCAATATTTAGTAATTATTCTCCGTACAACTTTGTGGTTTTAATTTTTTCAAAATAATAATAAAATAGAGGATGTTTAGAGCCCAAGTTAAATATTTACCGTTAATCATAAAAAAATCAAATTATTTTTAGTGTCTAAAATTTTAATTTTAAAATTACTTAGAAATGTTTTGAGTATAAGAGATACATATTATAAACATAAGAAATTATAATTGTAAGTGTTCTGATATGAATGAGTCTTTAAACAGGTGGTACTTGCACCTAAGGAATCACTTGGAAAATAGTGTGTTAAATTTTGTTTCCTTTCAAATTACATTTAATTAATTAAAGACAAATAGTTTATATCATATTTTCTGCTATTAAGGCACTGGAGAGAAAATTGCTATGTGTGGCAGATACTTAAATGTTATAGCTTTCCATAAATATGTTTTGGTTATCTATTGATTCTTTGAATAGATAACATAACTGCTCTAAGAATCTGTGAGTACCTGTATTAAAGAACTATTGCTCAGTGCAGAAAGTTATCTGATCTCAACTTATCCAACTACTAATTCTGCCAACTCAGTGACTAAGAGACTGAGGGTATATATATAACACAAGTTTAGTTACATATACTGAAGGTTTTGAGTTTATTAAGAGAAATCACAATATATACAGTATAATAATTGCAAGACTCTGATAATACAAATTATTACTAAGTTAGGCTATAAAAACATTAGAGAGAAAGGAAAAGACATTCTTATTCATGTTTTCAAACTATGTATCTTATCCATAAGACCAGCTGAATCTCAAGGACTTTGTCTTCTAGGAAAGGTGGATTAGTTAGTTGATACCAACCCTTTCTTTGAAGACACTAAAATGACAGAAGAAGTTTTTAAAAATCTTGTTAAAACTGCCAGTCACACACAAGCATGTGTATGTATTAGTATATGTAGGAATGTATTACTGAGCCAAGACCTTGTAAATTTCCTGGAGGCGTTTGCCAGTCTCTATCAAGTAGCTGAGAAGCTGAGCTGTGCTTTTGGAAAACCCAAAGGGCTAGGTGGACCCAAGTGAGAGATCAGAGTCAATTACCACTGTAATTGCAAAGGGCTGTACCCTAAAAGTAAGAGTATTTTCAAAACTGCCTGATCTTTGAAAGCACTGCTTTATAGTTTCATGACATTTTAGTACTTGGGAAAATCCCACACTCTTAACAAGGATTAAGAGATTTCTGGATTTTTGATAGTTGGGAAAAACAAGCAGGCAAACAAAACCAAGCAAAAGAATTGTTTTTGAATAAAGGTAGCATCATTCTTGACCTTAAAATATCTCCACAAATGACTTTTCAAATATAATATCCAGCACACCATGACAGATAAGGAACAGGAAGAGTCAAGACAACATGAAAGAGAACAGAGTAATTGTTATTCTGTTGATTACCACTAAAGAAAAGAATAAGAGTCTGTAAGTTCCAAACTATGAGAGAGTAATATCGAGTAACACATTTTCTTCTTCTTTTATTAGTACTATTACTACTTCCTCCTCTTTCTCCTCTTCCTCCTGTCCCTCCTGGTCCTCCTCCTTCCTTTCCCTTTCTTTTCCTCCTCCCTCTTCTCCTCCTCTTCCCTTCCCCCTCCCCCCTCCAACAGAATGGGTAGGACAAATAGAAAGCATATAAAATGTATATAAAATAAGACAGAAAGACAAATACTAAATGATACCACTTCTGTGTGGAATCTAAAAAAGCCAAACTCATAGAAACAGATTGGAATAGTGGTTATTAGAGGTGTGGAATTGGGGAAATGTGAGATGATGGTTAAAGAGTACAAACGTCTGGTTGTAAGATGAGTAAGATCTGACGATCTACAGCATGGTGATTATAGTTAACAATACTGTATTATATGCTTAAAAGTTGCTAAGAAAGTAGATGATAAATGTTCTCAGCACAAAAAGAAATGGTAATTATGTGATGTGAAGGAGGTGTTAAAGTGACAATCATTTTGCAATATCACACACAATGTGAAATCATCACATTGTGCATCTTAAACTTATACAAGATTATATGTAAATTGTATCTCAAAGCTGGAAAAACAAAATGCTAACTTTAAACATAAACTAAAATAACAGTAATTATATTAAATTTAAATGGAATAAATGTTTCAATTTAAAACAAAGATAATTAAACTAGAGTAGTAACAAAATCTATTTTTTTGCTTTTAACTTGCTCATAGGAAACTGATCTATAACAAAGAATACAAGAAGTATGAAAATAATTTAGAAATGACATATAATTGCAAACACTAAACAAAGAAAGCTGTTGTTGGTTTATATTAATATCAGGAAATGTAGGCTTTAAGGCAATAATCATTATAGAGATAGAGGATTATCTCTATATATCTAATGTATAAAAATATAATTCATGAGGAAGACAACAGCAGTTCTAAATTCGTATGCAGCTATAACATCCCCTGAAAGCATATGAAGTGAAAATTGATGAAACTGATAGAGGATATAGAAAAAACCAGGGATGCCTAGGTGGCCCAGTTGTTTGAGTGGCTGACTTCAACTCAGGTCATGATATCACTGTTCGTGAGTTCAAGCGCTGTATCAGGATCTGTGCTGACAGCTCAGAGCCTGGAGCCTGCTTCAAATTTTGTGCCTCCCTCTCTCTCCACCCCTCTCTCACTTGCATTCTCTTTCTCTCTCTCTCAAAAATAAACATTAAAAAAATTTTATATAAAAAGTAGAAAACCCATGATAATAGTAGATGTTAGCATGTTTTTTTAATAATAGAAAAGAGACAAAACTTAAGTATATAAAACATTTGAATAGTAAATCACCAAGATTGAGCTGATGAACTTGTTAGTATATTGTACCCACCTACTGCAGGATGTATCATTTTAACCACACATAAGATATTTGCAAACACTGACCACGTTATGAACTAGATATAAGTCCCAAAAGACTTCAAGGGACTGAAATCATATGGTGTGTGTTCTTTGACCACAGTCCAATTATACTAGAAATCAAAAACAAAATTGATTAAGCTTCTGACTATTGATCTCTGCTCAAGTCTCAATCTCAGGGCTGTGAGTTCAAGCCCTGTGTGGGACTCCATACTGGGAGTGAAGCCTACTTTAAAAAAATGAAACTGAAAAAATTCCCACATATTTGGAATTATATAAGCACATTACTAAACACCTATGGAAAAAAGAATAGCACAAAGTTGGAAATTAGAAAATATTTTTAAGCTGAATGATGATGAAACAGTATCTATCAGAATTCGTGGTATGCAGTTAAAGTTCTGCTTGGGAAACATTAATAACCTTATACATATATATATTTTAAGGGACACCTGGGTGGGTCAGTGAGTTAAGATGCAACTTTTTATTTCAGCTCACGTCATGATCTCACAGTTTGTGGGATTAAGCCCTGTGTCAGGTTCTGTGCTGACAATGAGAAGTCTACTTGGGATTTTCTCTTCTACCTCTCTCTCTGCCTCTCCCCTGCTCACGTGCATGCTTCTCTCTGTCTCTCACTCTCTCTCTCAAAATAAATAAACATTAAAAAAAGAAGCTTTGGAGGACACAGAGGGGAAGATGGCAGTGTAGGAGGATGCTGGGCTCACCTTGTCTTGCTGAACGCTTAGATTCCACCCACATCTGCCTAAATAACCCAGAAAACCGCCAGAAGACTAGCAGAACAGACTCTCCAGAGCCAAGCATAGACAAGAGGCCCACAGAAGAGGGTAGGAAGGGCAGAGAGGCAGTGAGCGCTACAACACTGGTGGGAGGGAGCCGGGGCGGTGGAGGGGCAGCCCATCAGGCAAGGCAGAGCCCCTGAAGTCTGGCTTGCAAAAGTGGAGGGGCCGGATTGTATGAGTTCTGACAGCCAGTGGGACTTAACAGCTGGAATGTTAAAAGTCAACAGCTCTGCCCTTGGATCAGGGAGGGCGAGAGGACACCAGGAGGGAGAGAGTTGAGCCCTGAAGACAGAGCTCAGCTCGGTGGGAAACAAGGGCTCTGGCCAGCGCCATCTCCCTCTCCCATCCCCCAGCCAAAATCCCAAAGGGAAACAGTTCCCCTCACTGAACTTGCTTGCACCGTGCAAACACCCAACACTGTGCTTCTGTGGATCAAATCCTCCAGTGGGTCTGCCTCCCTCTTGGTGCTGCAGGGCCCCTCCCTCAGGGGACCACCTAGAGCAAAGCAAGCAAAGCCTTCCCTCCTGCCCCTGTACACCTTGCAGGTCCACCCCGCCTAATATGCCAGATCCCATCAAAGCAGCACCACAAGCCTGGCAGTGTGAAAGTAGCCCAGACAGGGGCCACACCACTCCACAGTGAGTCTTGCCCCTGGGAGAGGGGAAGATAAGAAACACACCGTCTGATTAGCCCCAGCCATGGGCTGGGGACAGACATTAGGTCTCACTGCGGCCCCACCCACCAACACAAGTTACTCCCAACAGCACAGAGGAAGTGCCCTGCAGTTTGGAGCCACTGCAGGGACTACCCAATATGACAAAACAGAAGGATTATCTTCAAAAGGAACTCTGGGAAGTAGCGACAGCTACGAATTGATCAAAAACAATTTAAGCAATAAAACGGAACAAGATTTTGGAATAATAGTCATAAAATTAATCGCTGGGCTTGAAAAAAGCATAGAGGACAGTAGAGAATCTATTGCTACAGAGATCAGGGGACTAAGAAATAGTCATGAGGAGCTAAAAATACTATACATGAGGTGCAAAATAAAATGAGGCAGCCATAGCACAGATTGAAGAGGCAGAGGAGAGAATAGGTAAATTAGAAGATAAAATTATGGAAACAGGGGAAGCTGAGAAAAAAAGAGATAAAAAAAATCCAGGAGTATGAGAGGAGAATTAGAGAACTAAGTGATGCAATCAAACAGAACAATATCCGTATAATACAAATTCAAGAAGAGGAAGAGAGAGAGAAAGGGGCTGAAGGTGTACTTGAACAAACCATAGCTGAGAATTTCCTTGATCTGGGGAAAGAAAGAGGCATTGAAATCCAAGAGGCACAGAGAACTCCCTTCAGACGTAACGTGAATTGATATTCTGCATGACATATCATAGTGAAACTGGCAAATACAATGATGAAGAGAAAATTCTGAAAGCAGCTAAGGATAAACAGGCTCTAACTTATAAAGGTAGACACATAAGAGTAGTGGCAGACCTATCTACTGAAACTTGACAAGCCAGGAAGGAACGGCAGGAAATCTTCAATGGGATGAATGGAAAAAATATGCAGCCGAGAATCCTTTATCCAGGAAGTCTGTCATTCAGAATAGAAGGAGAGATAAAGGTCTTCCCAAACAAACAAAAACTGAAGGAATTCATCACCACTAAGCCAGCCCTAAAAGAGATCCTAAGGGGGATTCTGTGAATGAAATGTTGCAAAGACCACAAAGTACTGGAGACATCACTACAAGCATCAAACCTACAGACATCACAATGACTCTAAACCCATATCTTTCAATAATAACACTGAATGTAAATGGACTAAATGCTCCAACCAAAAGACACAGGGTATCAAAATGGATAAAAAAAAAACAAGACCCATATGATTGCTGTCTACAAGAGACTCATTTTAGACCTGAGGCCACCTTCAGATTGAAAGTGAGGGGATGGAGAAATATCTATCATGTTACTGGAAGTCAAAAGAAAGCTGGAGTAGCCATACTTATATCAGACAAACTAGACTTTCTTTTTTTTTTTTTTTTTTTTTTTATTTTTTTTTTCAACGTTTATTTATTTTTGGGACAGAGAGAGACAGAGCATGAACGGGGGAGGCGCAGAGAGAGAGGGAGATACAGAATCGGAAGCAGGCTCCAGGCTCTGAGCCATCAGCCCAGAGCCCGACGCGGGGCTCGAACTCACGGACCGCGAGATCGTGACCTGGCTGAAGTCGGACGCTTAACCGACTGCGCCACCCAGGCGCCCCCAAACTAGACTTTCAATTAAAG
Organism: Lynx canadensis; assembly: GCF_007474595.2. NCBI lineage: Eukaryota > Metazoa > Chordata > Mammalia > Carnivora > Felidae > Lynx > Lynx canadensis. The sequence goes on along the minus strand of NC_044303.2, from coordinate 184,278,114 downwards.
GTTGTAATAAGAGATGAAGAAGGGCATTATATAATAATTACAGGGTCTATCCATCAGGAAGAGCTAACAATTATAAATATCTATGTGCCGAATATGGGACCCCCAAATGTATAAAACAATTAATCACAAATATATGCAACCTTATTGATAAGAATATAGTAATTGCAGGGAACTTTAATACCCTACTATAACAATGGATAGATCATCTAGACACAGGATCAATAAAGAAACAAGGGCCCTTGGGGCGCCTGGGTGGCGCAGTCGGTTAAGCGTCCGACTTCAGCCAGGTCACGATCTCGCGGTCCGTGAGTTCGAGCCCCGCGTCGGGCTCTGGGCTGATGGCTCGGAGCCTGGAGCCTGTTTCCGATTCTGTGTCTCCCTCTCTCTCTGCCCCTCCCCCGTTCATGCTCTGTCTCTCTCTGTCCCAAAAATAAATAAAAACGTTGAAAAAAAAAAAAAAAAAAGAAACAAGGGCCCTGAATGATACATTGGATCAGATGGACTTGATAGATATATTTAGAACTCTGCATCCCAAAGCAACAGAATATACGTTCTTCTCAAGTGCACATGGAACATTCTCCAAGATAGATCACATACTGGGTCACAAAACAGCCCTTCATAAGTTTACAAGAATTAATATCATACCATGCACACTTTCAGACCACAATGCTATGAAACTTGAAATCAACCACAGGAAAAAGTCTAGAAAACCTCCAAAGGCATGGAGGTTAAAGAACACCCTACTAACGAATGAGTGGGTCAACCAGGCAATTAGAGAAGAAATTAAAAAATACATGGAAACAAATTAAAATGAAAATACCACAATCCAAACGCTTTGGGATGCAGCAAAGACAGTCCTTAGAGGAAAATACATTGCAATCCAGGCCTAAGTCAAGAAACAAGAAAAATCCCAAATATAGAATCTAACAGCACACCTAAAGGAAATTGAAGCCGAACAGCAAAGACACCCAAAACCCCGCAGAAAAAGAGAAATAATAAAGATCAAAGCATAAATAAATAATATAGAATCCAAAAAAAGAAAAAAACAAAACAGTAGAGCCGATCAATGAAACCAAGAGTTGGTTTTTTGAAAAAATAAACAAAATTGATAAACTTCTAGCCAGGCTTCTCAAAAAGAAAAGGGAGATGACCCAAATATATAAAATTCATGAATTAAAATGGAGTGATTACAACCAATCCCTCAGAAATACAAGCAATTATCAGGGAATACTATGAAAAATTATATGTCAACAAACTGGACCACCTGGAAGAAATGGACAAATTCCTAAGCAGCCACATACTTCCAAAACTCAAACAGGAAGAAATAGAAAACTTGAACAGACCCATAACCATTGAAGAAATTAAATCAGTTATCAAAAATCTCCCAACAAATAAGAGTCAAGGACCAGATGGCTTCCCTGGGGAATTCTACCAGACATTTAAAGCAGAGATAATACCTATCCCTCTCAAGCTATTCCAAAAAATGGAAAGGGAAGGAAAACTTCCAGATTCATTCTATGAAGCCAGCATTACTTTGATTCCTAAACCAGACAGAGACCCAGTAAAAAAAGAGAACTACAGGCCAACATCCCTGATCAATATGGATGCAAAAATTCTCAATAAGATACTAACAAATCGAATTCAACAGCATATAAAAATAATTTTTCACCATGATCAAGTGGGATTCATTCCTGGGCTGCAGGGCTGGTTCAACATTTGTAAATCATTCAAGGTGATCTATCACATTAATAAAAGAAAAGATAAGAACTATATGATGCTGTCAATCGATGCAGAAAAAGCATTTGACAAAACTTAGCATTCTTTCTTAATAAAAACGCTCGAGAAAGTTGGTATAGAAGCAACATATTTAAACATCATAAAAGCCATTTATGAAAAGCCCACAGCTAATATAATCCTCAGTGGGGGAAAAACTGAGAGCTTTCCCCCTGAGATCAGGAACATGACAGGGACGTCCACTCTCACTGCTGTTGTTTAACATAGTGTTGGAAGTTCTAGCATCAGCAGTCAGACAACAAAAGGAAATCAAAGGCATCAAAATTGGCAAAGATGAAGTCAAGCTTTCCCTTTTTGCAGATGACATGATATTATACATGGAAAAACCGGTAGACTGCACCAAAAGTCTGCTAGAACTGATACATGAATTCAGCAAAGTCGCAGGATACAAAATCAATGTACAGAAATCAGTTGCATTCTTATACACTAATAATGAAGCAACAGAAAGACAAATAAAGAAACTGATACCATTCACAGTTGCACCAAGAAGCATAAAATACCTAGGAATAAATCTAACCAAAGATGTAAAAGATCTATATGCTGAAAAGTATAGAAAGCTTATGAAAGAAATTGAAGAAGATATAAAGAAATGGAAAAATATTCCATGGTCATGGATTGGAAGAATAAATATTGTTAAAATGTCAATACTACCCAAAGCTATCTATACATTCAGTGCAATCCTAATCAAATTGCGCCGGCATTTTTCTCGAAGCTAGAACAAGCAATCCTAAAATTTGTATGAAACCACAAAAGACCTTGAATAGCCAAAGTAATAGTGAAGAAGAAGACCAAAGTGGGAGGCATCACAATGCCAGACTTTAGCCTCTACTACAAAGTTGTAATCATCAAGATAATATGGTATTGGTGCAAAAACAGACACATAGACCAATGGAATAGAATAGAGACTCCATAATTGGACGCACAAAATTATAGCAAACTAATCTTTGACAAAGCAGGAAAAAATATCCAATGGAAAAAAGACAAACTCTTTAACAAATGGTGCTGGGAGAACTGGACAGCAACATGCAGAAGAATAAAAGTAGACCACTTTCTTACACCATTAACAAAAATAAACTCAAAATGGTTAAAGGACCTGAATGTGGGGCAAGAAACCATCAAAACCCTAGAGGAAAAAGCAGGAAAAAAACCTCTCTGACCTCAGCCGCAGCCATTTCTTAATTGACACATCTCCAGAGGCAGGGAATTAAAAGCAAAAATGAGCTATTGGGACCTCATGAAGATAAAAAGCTTCTTCACTCCAAAGCAAACAATTAACAAAACTAAAAGGCCACCAACGGAATGGTAAAAGATATTTGCAAATGACATATTGGACAAAGGGCTAGTATCCAAAATCTATAAAGAACTCACCAAACTCCACACCCGAAAAACAAATAATCCAGTGAAGAAATGGGCAGAAGACATGAATAGACACTTCTCTAAAGAAGACATCCACATGGCCAACAGGCATATGAAAAGATGCTCAATGTTGCTCCTCATCACGGAAATACAAATCAAAACCACACCCAGATATCACCTCCTACCAATCAGAGTGGCTACAATGAACAATTCAGGAGACTATAGATGGTGGCGAGGATGTGGAGAAACAGGAACCCTCTTGCACTGTTGGTGGGAATGCAAACTGGTGCAGTCACTCTGGAAAAGTGTGGAGATTCCTCAAAAAATTAAAAATACATCTCCCCTATGACCCAGCAATACCACTGCTAGGAATTTACCCAAGGGATACAGGAGTGCTGATGCATAGGGGCGTTTGTACTCCAATGTCTATAGCAGCACTTTCAACAATAGTCAAATCATGGAAAGAGCCTAAATGTTCATCAACTGATGAATGGATAAAGAAATTGTGGTTTATATACTCAATGGAATACTACTTGGCAATGAGAAAGAATGAAATATGGCCTTTTGTAGCAACGTGGATGGAACTGGAGAGTGTCATGCTAAGTGAAATAAGTCATACAGAGCAAGACAGTTACCATATGTTTTCACTCTTATGTGGATCCTGAGAAACTTAACAGAAGACCATGGGGGAGGGGAAGGAAAAAAAAAAAAGGTTAGAGAGGGAGAAAGCCAAATCATAAGAGACTCCTAAAAACTGAGAACTGAGGGTTGATGGGGGGTGGGAGGGAGGGGAGTGTGGGTGATGAGTATTGAGGAGGACACCTGTTGAGATGAGCACTGGGTGTTGTATGGAAACCAATTTGTCAATAAATTTCATATTTAAAAAAAAAAAAGAAGCTTTTGCTTAATGCATGTATCTATTTTCAGAGGTTAGAACCCAAGCAATATAAAGCCAAAGGAAAATAAAAGGATAGAGATAATAAAATTAAGAATAGAAATTAGAACTAATAAAGCTATAGTAATTAGTAGAAATTTATACAAGCATATATATTTATTTATATCACACACATATGCAATGAAAGGAAAAAATGCCCTATTATTTTGAATAGATTTATGAGAAATCATTGGTGTGAATGAACAAAATTAATAAAAGACAAAAATAACTATATCAGGATTGAAAAGCATAAAAAATACTCTAGATCTTCTAGAGTAAACATTAAAAGAAAGAAGTAATTTATAAACAAAATTTATGCCAAAAATGAAAATTTGAATAAAATGGGAAATTTGTAGGAATGCACACCAGAATTGTCACAAAAAGAAATAGAATACCTAATACACTTTTTAAAGACGCTGAATCCGTAATTAAAACTTTCCCAAATTTTTAAGCCCATTTGACTTCTCTAGCAGTGTCTAACAAATGTGCATGATATATAAAAAAATACCCATATTTCAGAAACTTCCAAAAATGCAAACCAAAAAGTACATACTTATTCTGCATTTTGGTTTTTAGCCTGGCAAAACTTTGATGCTAAAACCCAGCAAAGAAAGGATAGGAAAGGACTTTTTTTACATAATCTTAGTCATAGTCATAAATTCAAAACTATTCAGCAAAATTGAGAAAGCCATATCTGCAAAAAGCAAACACAAAAACATACTCATTTGAAGCTTATTTCAGAAATCCATGGTTGATTTAACATTAGAAAAATCAGTAAATACAATTTACCACATTATAGAATAAAGAAGAAAACTCACATTATCTCAATGGATAAAGAAAAAGCTGATTAAATCCAAAATCTGTAATAAAAGGAAAAAAAAAAAAAAAAAAAAACCTCAGCAGAAAAAGTAGGAAAAGAAGGGAACTTCCTTAACTTAAAAAATTTTTAAAATATATTTACAAAAGCTTTACAAAAGACATCATAGTTAATGTTTAATCTCTAAAAAAATGAATTTTTTTTTCTCATCAAGAACAGGATCAAGAGATGTGTTCCCAGTATCACCAGTACTGTTTAATTTTGTTCTGAAGTCTTAATGCAATCAGTTAAGAGAAAGATATAAAATTTAAAGGGATTTAAAATAATATACCAACATTCATTTAAGTGGATGATACTATTATCTACTTGGAAATTAGAAAATGTACAAGCTTATTATTAAAATTAATAAAAGATTTTAGCAAACCCAACTAAAATATTATTTACATATATATGTATATGTGTGTGTGTGTGTGTGTATAAAATACCCTATTTTAGTGAAAATTGGTGAACTACAGCTCCATGTGCTATAACAATAAATCTTAAAACACTTTTTATACAACTCAAAAGAAAGATAAACATTAATGTTTTAAGTATGCACACCCAGTTAGTAAAACTATAAAAGGGGAAGTAAGAAATAAAAGTAAAGGGAGAATATAAATGTTGTGTGATCTGGAAGAGGTAGAGTTGGAAAAGCAAGATTCTTCTTTACTGCAGACATCTGTGCTGTGATAATTATGTGGCTAATTGCTATATAATAATGTGTCAAAGCTAATTATTGATATTTTATGAACTTTCTTTTATGTATGTTATTTTATAAAATTAAAAAAAAAACTTAAAAAAAACAAGATGAAACATTTTTTAAATGTTGATTCATTTTTTGAGACAGAGAGCACAAGCAGGGAAGGGGGAGAGAGAGAGAGAGAGAGAGAGAGAGAGAGAGAGAGAGAGAGAGAGAAAAGCATCTGTAGCAGGCTCCAGGCTCTGATATATAAGCTTACAGCCTGATGGGGAGATCAAATGCATGGACCTGTGTTGAAGTCAGATGCTTAACTGACTGAGCCACCAAGGTGCCCCTAAAAATAACAACAACAACAATCACAACAAAAAACAGTTTTGAAAAGTAGCTTGAACTCTGGAACTCAGGACAGTTTGGAGAGATAGTAATATGGAGGTGGACAGAAATGAAAAAGCCCCATTTCATAATCAAAAAGTGCTTGATAAATTAGCAGTGTATAAGGTATTTTACCAAAAGTTTTGTTTTCTCTTAATTAACAACACAACAACAACAACAACAACAACAACGCTGCTCTTCTGCTGTAAGCAGCAAATACAAAAGTACAAACGGAATAAAGAATGATCAAAGCTTGTCATTTTGTTTTGAGATTTATTGACTTCTAGTTAAAAGAGTTTTTGAATGAACCCTGTTACAGCTTATAGAAACAGAGCTTGAGTTAGATTTGTGTCATTTGGAGAGAAAAAGGAAAAAAAAAGCCCTCAAGTATGATTTAGACTTAATTATATATATTTGTGATTTCTATAATTAGTTTGAAGGACCTGCATTGTCTTCGAAAGAGACTATTTATTACTCACTTATATTTGGTTTTCAAATAGATAACTGTACCCAATAATCTAACAGGATATTTTTATTAAATTTTTATTTTTTATTTATTTTTTTAATGAAATTTATTGACAAATTGGTTTCCATACAACACCCAGTGCTCATCCCAAAAGGTGCCCTCCTCAATATTTTTATTAAATTTTTATTTTTTTTTATTTTTTTTTTTAATTTTTTTTTTCAACGTTTATTTATTTTTGGGACAGAGAGAGACAGAGCATGAACAGGGGAGGGGCAGAGGAGAGAGGGAGACACAGAATCGGAAACAGGCTCCAGGCTCTGAGCCATCAGCCCAGAGCCTGACGCGGGGCTCGAACTCACAGGACCGCGAGATCGTGACCTGGCTGAAGTCGGACGCTTAACCGACTGCGCCACCCAGGCGCCCCTTTTTTTTTTTTTTTTTTTAATTTTTTTTTTCAACGTTTATTTATTTTTGGGACAGAGAGAGACAGAGCATGAACGGGGGAGGGGCAGAGAGAGAGGGAGATTAAATTTTTAAATGAACTTAGAAAAGAGTGGTTGCAGTGACACATTGATAATGCACTTGACAATTTACAATAAGTGTTTGTCTCCCAAACCACCATAAAAAATAGATTAGTAAGTGGGACATGAATCAAATTACACTGTTGCTGGAAAATAGCATGTGCAATTTTACTTTTGCTTGAATTTGAGAGATGTGCATGTGTTTATGTGTATGGATGACTATACAGTAGCTACATACAAGTCCTATGTCTGTATTTAAAAAAGGGTCAATATCCACTTCTTAGGTGAAAGCATCTTTTTTTAAATATGTGGCAGGGGATGTCAAACCTAGTTAACTTGATCTATTAAAAGTTAATATAAAAAAAATTATCAAAAATATAATAGATGACAGCATCAAACTATGATTACCACTCATAAGTGGCTAAACTTTTATAAAAGAATCATTCATGATGTAGTGCAGTCTTTAGGTATTTGAGGAGCAGTGAACAAATTTATTGAAATGTATAACATTTCAGTCACCAACAAATATTATATGGTTTTTTAAAATGTGTAAAGACCCCACAAAATATTATCTCCTTTTAGAAGTCATTTAGTAATAATTATTTTGAATCACACATAGTAGCAATCATGGGAAGAACTTCAAAGAAAAGAGATTTCTATAATAATTTGTTTATACTCTTCTGAAAATTAAAATAAAAGCTTTATTCATAATACCTCATATTTTAACATGTTTAAGAATCATGTTAATGGCTTTTTGTTTATTCCTGTCACTATCCACACTGCCTTGTCTTGAAAATTAGGCTCTCATACCACAAAAAATGTTCCAGTGGCTGGCACTTGTATAAAATAGCTACATTCCAGATTGAGCAAGGACTATTATATAATTAGAATTTGATATGCAGAGATCATTTTGGAATTCTAAATTAAGAACAAAATATTTAATATACAAAATATATCGTTGGTCATGCTATGCAAGGAGTATTTGCCAGGCCACCATGGACACAACTTAATTTTTTTCCTGCCAATCAAGGAAGTCTACTGTTTTATTTACATGTAATTAATAGATACCCACCAGGTCTGTTCTGTATCACAAATTCTGATTTCTAAATTATTGTTCTTAGGAGTTGGATACTTCATGAATTACTTTATATTTCATTAACAAAAAACAACACTTGCAAATAAAACTGAGTAAGAAAAATTGTTTTTTTATTATGGCCATCAAATTATATGAACTTCTATGAGAAAGAAGCACATGTTATTTAAATGAAGAATAAAGTTACCCTTTTTTGTTGTTGTTGTTAAAGTATGTATCCTAGAGGTATATCAGTAAAATGCATTTACTCTAAGATTGCTAACTGTATACATTCTGGGAATTTTAAAATATAATCCAATTTATATTTTCATGATATATTAACCCAGGCAGGTGATTGTCATTCACTCCCCAAATAATCATTTAATATGTTTTATGAGTCAGATGCTTTTCTAAGCACTGGATATAAAGTTATGAAGAAATCAGTCAAATTGCTTCTCAGAGTTTATATTTTGATGGAGAGAGAAAAAAGATAAGATCACTTCAGATAGTGAAAACCTCCATTATTTTAAAAACGCAAGGGGCGCCTGGGTGGCGCAGTCGGTTAAGCGTCCGACTTCAGCCAGGTCACGATCTCGCGGTCCATGAGTTCGAGCCCCGCGTCGGGCTCTGGGCTGATGGCTCGGAGCCTGGAGCCTGTTTTCCGATTCTGTGTCTCCCTCTCTCTCTGCCCCTCCCCCGTTCATGCTCTGTCTCTCTCTGTCCCAAAAATAAATAACGTGGGAAAAAAAAAAAAATTAAAAACGCATATTGCAGTGACAAAGACCGTAGGTATGCTTATTTAGGTATTGTACTTAATACAATCCTCTAGAGATGTGGCCATTAAATCAGCCTCATCCCATACTAGATGATGTTGGTTATATCAAGGTCTAGAGAAAGATCCTACCAGGCAGAGTTACCTGTGAGGGCAAAATCGCTAAGGTAAGATCAAGTCTGGCGATTTTGAGGACAAATTATAAAGCCAGTGTTGTTGAATCCGAAAAAGGAAGGTAGTGGATGATAGATATAAATTTAGTAAGTACACAAGGGCCAGTTTGCAAAAAGTCCTTTTATCATGTGGCAGTATGTGTGAGTTGTAGTCTCTGTGTAATGAGAAGGAAACAGTATGATGTGAGTGATTTTTCAAATGCATTTCAGTTTTGTATGGAGAATGAATCACAGATACCAGTTACATGTTATTACTCTGGTTTAGGCAGAACATGTTTGCAATAGCTGCAAAATTGCTGTAGCGATTGTTTAAAATTATTTTTGCCAGAGGCTGTTTATCTGGGTAAAAAAATCTCAGGAGAGAAATTGATTCGAATTTGTTTTTAAGTTCCAAATGGTTTGAATGATATGTTTAATCTGTGTCTTATACAGTCTTTTGGCAATAGTTTTAGCTTGATAAAATGAAGCAGAGAATAAGGCAATGGCATTCATGTACATTTACTAGTGTTTTTATGAGACATAGTAGTTTATAAGGGAAACTGTAGTATACCCTAATGGTTTTATATTTAACTTCTTTTAGAAGAAATAACCCGTTCTTTAAATTAAAAAAAAAAATCTTTCTGGGGCACCTGACTGGCTTAGTCAATTAAGCATTCCGACTTTAGGCTCAGGTCATGATCTCGCGGTTCGTGAGTTCAAGCCCCAGCCCCTGCATTGGACTCTGTACTGAGCCCAAAGTTTATCAAAGTATGAGAATTGTTCCTTCTCTTAGCTTTGGCAAATTACAAATTTTCCTCACCCTTAGCTGATGCATCTTCAACTCCATAATTTATTAGAAATCCTCAGACTTGTTTTAAAAAACATGGAGTGCTCCAAAAAGAATGACACATGCCCACTTGCATTAAATAACTTGAGCCTTTAATGAGATGAAATTACATCATTGCATATATATATATATTTTTTTTTAAAGAGTGCAAGCAGGAGTTCACATACATGTTTGCATGTGGGACACTTTTTTCTTTCCAACAGTGTGCTGCCCAACCATATCCAGCAGAACACCACTTGAAAAGGCAAATAATTTACGTAATTAATTTAGGCACAGCCCTCATTATGAACGTTGAGCTTTTATTATCCTTAGATTTGTGTAGGTATTGTGTGGCCCTTATTAACTAGGGTAAATAAACTGTTTGTATATATATCAGTCTCCATTTTCTACATGTGGCTTTATATGAACTATTTATAGTTGTTTAAAGAATATACTTTCCTGTTTTTGCTTGTAGGAAACAAAGTACAAATTTTCATTATTCTATAGTGGGTATGCAATCAGCATGCTTCTATTAGTTCTTCCCAATCTAAATTGTGGAAGCTGGTATATTAAATACATGAACAAAATGCCCTTATATAGACCTTCCCTTCATGTACTTAGCATAATGACTGCTTGTGAGTTTCCTTGATTATTTGGTTGGTACGTGGGTTCTCCCTGTGTGCCGGTGGGATTGACTAATACTGGTTCAGAAGACTTTGAGTTTAGTCTTTATTCACAGTAGAAGGTTAGTTAAGGGCACCTTTCTGTTCTTAGGGAGACTGTGATTATTTTTAACATCAATTTCTTTACTGTTTACTGTGCTAATTTGCCTTATTTTACTTACATCATGGTTTTATACAATTTTAATATTATTCTGGAAGATAAATGTAAAAAATGTTACTATTATGCATAGCTAATTCCATTTCTCATTGTGAAGTGCAATCCTTTATATTAATCAGAAATCAGTAATAGCCCAAATGATTAAACAATGGATAATCAGCAAATAGATAAGCAATTCTTAATTGAGGATTTTTTAGGAGTGTTTTTTTTTGTTTGTTTGTTTCTGTTTTTGTTTTTGTTTTTGTTTTTTTTGTTTTGTTTTGGGGGATGGTTCATGGAAAGGAAACATGTGTGATATAGTCAAGCCAACGTGTTGGGAGATTATAAGAGATATGCAAATATTTGACAATTGTACTAAGTACAGGTATCATGATTTTCTGTTTGAGTGCCTTAGTCATTAAATATAGAAAGAAGATAAACCAAAAGAAATACTTGTTAAGAACATTTTACATCAATGTACTTTTTATGAACATTTTTTTTTAGTTTTCAGCAATAAAAGAGCTTAATGAAAATGTTGCATGTTTATTTTATCTTTGGCCTTTTTTTAAGGTTGAATAATGTTTTAAAAATTTGTAGGCAAAGTATATTATGCCCTATTTGGCCTGCTTATTTTTTTTTTATTATTTTTTAAATGATTTTTTTGACACAGAGAGAGGCAGAGCACAAGTGAGACAGGGGTAGAGAAAGGGAGACACAGAATCTGAAACAGGATTTAGGTCATGACCTGTCAGCACAGAACCCAATGCGGGGCTCGAACCCACGAACCACGAGATCATAGCCTGAGCTGAAGTCGGACACTCAACTGACTGAGCCACCTAGGCAACCTTGGCCTGATTAGTTTTTTTTCGTATTCACATTTTAAGCTTAGTGCTACAATACTTTCAATGTTTTCAAACAAAGGAAAAACTTCTAGGAAGAAAGTAAAATAATCTTTGAACTCTAATTTAACCAACTTATTACTATGATGAGGTAATCTCTCCATATGTTCTGCCTAGCCATATTACCCCTTTCAGCTTGTGGTATTAGCAGTCCATTTGTCTCTTCTTCCTGAGTGTACCATTAAAATTATGACATATTGATCACAGACATTCAGGTTAGAAATGATCTATTACTGTAGGTCATCTAATATCCTTCAGAGTGCAACCCTTGCTATATTATACAAGTGCTTTTTATGGGATATTTTGAATGATTCAAGAAATGGAAATTTTCCACCTTTTCCTTATTACACAACTGGTTTCCCTATGGATTTCACTCTGCTTTGATACTCTAACTAGTTGCTACAAGCAAACTGTTTCTTTGACACATGTAAAATTTCACAGACTTGTAATACCTCAGGCACTTGGCTCTTAACACTGTTATTAATATGTTAACAGGTTGGAAACTTATTATCCTGACTGCTTGGAGTGTGAAATGTCTTATACTCATTTCATTTTAAATTCTTTGTAGTTTATGGTTACACTTGATTAAAGGTGATACTGTGAACACTTCAAGTTGTTTTAATTCAAGATAAAAATGCTGAGGACTACATTCAGAAATATATTAGATATTGATTCTCTTGTGGCTTTAACACTTATCTAATCTGAATTCAGATGCAAAAATTTGGAACAGAATAGGAAACGTGGATTAATGCTTAACTAAACTGTAATCAAAATTAGTAAAATGAATGTGTGGGAGAGTTATAGAGTAGTTAAGAGATAACTTAATATACTAACATCATAGGTTTTCAAATACAGTATTTGAGAAGTTTGATGATGTGTATTCTTAGGTTAAAGCTTATCTGTATTGTTCTAATATTTTTAAGCTAGGTGCATACTGAAGAGTGGTGACATTAGGCATGCTAGTATAAAAGAAGTATCACTGTCGGGGTGCCTGGGTGGGTTAGTCAGTCGAGCATTCGTTCTTGACTTCAGCTCAGGTCATGATGTTTGTTCATGGGATCGAGCCCCCCATCGGGCTCTGTGCTGACAGCATGGAGCCTGCTTGGGATTCTCTTTCTCCCTCTCTCTGCCTCTCCCCAACTCATGTGTATTCTCTCTCTCTCAAAATAAATAAATAAATTTAAAAAAATAAAAGAAGTATCAGTGTGTTAGATGTGCATGGTCTACACTTTTTAGAATAAGCTTTCTTGATTTTTGCTGCCTTGTTCCCATAATCCATAAAAAAGTGTGGCAATCAAACAGCAAACTTCAGCACCTGGAAATAAATAGAGTAATTCTACTCTAAATAATGTTAGGAGGAAGATTGTTCATATGCCATTAAAACATTTCTTATTTTTAAAATAAACGGAAAATTGATATATAATCATTTGAAGCCATGAATCCACAGTGGAATTACCAATTAATCCTTGTCTCCTTTCTAATGGAATAAAATCATGTTTCATAACAGTTCTGAGTTTGATTTACTTATCTTTGGAGACTACCTGAGAAACTAATAGCAAATGCAGAAAGGAGTGCAGCAGAACTCATTCCCCAGAAAGTCTAGGACTCCCCAACTCTGGTCTGTTACTACAGTGAAGGTGACCTCATGTTGTCATGCTCTTATGGCAATGCTTTCAAATTTTCACTCTGAAGATTGTCACTCTCTCAAGATTTTTCAAGAGAGGGTATATATGACTGAATATGAGGCATATATCTGTTGCCTTAATATGCTGGGGAGGAGAATCTGAATCTACTTTTATTGGTTTTTCCATTGGTAGGAATTAAACTAGCTCCCATCAAGCCTATGCATGATTAGAAATTTATAAAAGAGAGGTGTGATTATAGAAAATGGGAAGAGGTGGGTAGGGAGACCTTAGAAAGCCAAAGTAAAACCCACTTTAAACACCTATGTGTGTCAGGGATTATATTACCTATTGAATGGAAATAAAGTGATAAGACACCATCTTTACTCATACAGATTTAATAATTTGTCAAAATGTATTCTAAAGAACTATATGTGTTTGAAATAGTCACACCAGAAAACATTTAATAATTTCTTTCTTCTAGATAGCCATTATTAATTATTGTTGAGAAATATAAGAGAAGCAAGACATTTACCTCAGAAATTTTGTTCATGAGAGATCATGGCATATAATCTTTTCTAATATATGAAGAATAATAACATTATGAAACACATAGGGTTATTTTAAAGATTAAATTATGTAATAAATTTATGGTGCATAGAAAACTTCTGGCAATTAATAATAGTTCATGTTAATAAGAGTGCATGTTTACTTCTTATTTTTTAATGTTTATTTTTTATTTGAGAGTAAGAGGATGGGGGTGCAGAGAGAGAGAGGGACAGAGAGAATCCCAAGCAAGCTCCATGATCACGAGATCATGACCTGAGCAGAAACCAAGAGTCAGATGCTCAACTGACTGAGCCACCAAGTCACCCCTACTACTTATATTTTAGCCCTGAAAAAAAAAAAACCAAGAAAACTTTACAGTGTTGTTGCTATTATTACTGTTACTACTAATAATTATGATAATACCATTGTTTTAATTGTCTTACATGCAGTGCAGTAGTATGTGAAGTTGCCAAGTCTGAGTTTCTGATTAAATTGGTAATCACTGGTAATGTATTGTAAACCTGTGTTGAATATCTATTTACATAGTTGTACACCACATTTGCTACACACACACACACACACACACACACACAGTTCCTACTCTTTGCTATAAAATTCAAAGTGTAATAATACCCACTGATACTATTTTATTCATACCTAAGTTCATATTACTTTTTCATTAGCTAATTTTCCCTAGTTGTCTCTAGTTGAAAATAGAAGGATAATACCCGTGCCTTACACATAAGTATCTAAAAAAAATGTTGTTGGAAATTATATGTGTGTTGTATAATATTCACCAGCTCATAGGTTCTGTTCTCCTAGCTCTTCCAAAGCATCTTTGGAAGTGTGCAAGTGTGCAAATTTGTAAATTCGGCATGTCCCTTTTTCTCTACCATCACCACACACACACACACGCACACACACACACACACGCACACACACACACATTCCCCATGGCTTTAAAACCTGCACATGTAGAAGACAGGCAAATTTCTCAGTTGATCGGTGTCTTTGCTTATTCTTATGCAACTCATGGTTATATTTCTTTAAAATGTGAACTAAATCTATATAATTATTCCCTAACTTTTTTCACTCTTTACTAGCAATGACTCTTGGATTCTTTATCTTTCCACTTTAATTGCCTTGAGCTTAGTGTAAGCCTTCAAACACCTTCATTTTGTACAATGGTTTCTGCAGTAGCTTCTTTTGACTCCAATCGGTTGTCATCTCTAAGTTAGGGTCTGCTCTATCCCTTCTGAATCCCTATTGTCCCCCAAAACACTGTCCTCCAAGGAACCTTCTGTCCATCCTGTTTCTTTTCCTTAAATTTGTTAACAATAAGAGATAGAAAAACATTGCAGGTTAAGAAACAATATACAAAATGAGGAAAGAGCAGGATACAAAAATGAGAATGGTACTATGAGAGTTGCAAAGGAGAATAATTTGATTACACTGTGGGGGAGCACAGCATATGAAGTTAATTCATAGTTAATATTGCATACACAAGAATTGGCCTTTGATTCATTGGCAGATTTAAAGTAGTAGAAATAGCAGTAGCAGCAGCAACAGTAGCAGTAATAGTGGCAATGACATTTATTAAAAGCTCATTTTTTGGCCAGATACTTTCCTAGCACTTTGTAAAAATTGTTTCATTTGCCTCTCTTAATAATCCTTTAAGAGTCTTGCATCACACATATATAACATGGTTAAAATTTGCCTTGGATTTGTAATAATTTATGGAAGAGAAAACTGAGATGTAGAGAAGTGAAGTTAAATGCTTAACAGTTCACAAGTAGCAGAATGTGTGGTTGAACTTGATTCTGTGTGGTATTGAAACTTGGGTGTTTCCACACTGCACTCCTGCTCCAATATGATAAACACATGGAATGTTTTTGATGAATGAATAAAAATTAAATAAATAAAAGTCTATTATAACAAAATTACATTCTGAGAAGAGATAAGGCAGATAAATTGAGTGACACAAAGGAATACCATATCTGTTCTTTATGAAATATAGAGTCATTTGCAACCAACGACTTGTATGAAATTCACGGGGATCTTGGAAATGTATTCCTGTTTGGAAGTAGAGAACTACTATATGGGTGAGAGTGTTGGAGGCATGTCAGGGAGTTTTGATAAGATCTGGCCTGCTTTGGCATATTTTATAATGGTAGAGTTAAAATTGTGCGACAGTTGGGTAATGTACTGGAGAAGGACTATGATGATTTCAATGGATTTTTCTCACTTAGTCAAGTTCCTCATGGTACTTTTTTTTCTATCCAAAGGCACAAAATAATCTTAGAGTCTTCCTTATTCAGACTACTCTACTGGAAACAAAATATATTTTATCTATCTTGTTAAGATCATTGGAATAAAAAGATTAAATAGAAAAAAATAAAATTAGATGTAAGGTTCTCCCAAATAATATGTGATAAGTATTTCAACTTTAGCCTTGAGTAAATGTTATTTATATAGAAATGTGAGCTCTTTAGGTAGGTGATAATGACAAGTTGAAGAGTGTCATAGAGTAGTTTAGGCTGATGAATGATGTTATTAGAAGCCTAATCTTTATACTTAGCAGTAAATACTTTAATAATGATTATAGGCCAAGAAATAAAGCTGTTCACATTTATTTCTAATGCCGTTATTATACAGCCAGTGACCATTCACACAGGACAGAAGGGAATTGATCTATCATATGAAAAGCAGTACAGTTTAATTAAAAATGGCTTGAATATTTTTTAGAAGAAATAAGTTGAATATGTGAATGGCTTTTAAACTAGTATTTGAGACAGAAAATAAACCAGCCCATAAATTGAACTATCTTATCGCAATCTTAAAGTCTGTTTAGTTCCATGTAACCATGGGTGATTGCAAAATAACTAAATCAACACATAAAGTAATATCAATTAATATCTCATATTTTAATGTATTTCTGGAAAATACATTTTTGTTATTTATTATAATAAAATATGCATTATCAATAAGGCAAAAAGCTTATGAACATTACTGTGTTCTCAAGAGAAGTATATAGTTAGTTGTTTCTTTTTTTTTTTTTTTTGCCTTTCTTTTTACATGTCCTCAGCAATTCTTATGGGAATTAATGAATTTATATATTATTGGAATATTCTTATATTCTGTAACAGACTATATAAGAACATTTTGGGGGTGCCTGGGTGGCTTAGTTGGTTAAGTGTCTGACTTCAACTCAAATCATGATTTCATGGTTTGTGAGTTCAAGCCTCGCATTGGGCTACGTGCTGACAGCTCAGAGCCTGGAGCCTGCTTCGGATTCTGTTTCTCTCTCTTTCTGCTTCTCCCGCTTGCACTCTGTCTCTCTCTCAAAAATAAATAAACACTAAAATAATTTTAAAAAAAGAGCATTTTGTGGACTAAAATCTTTTCTGTGATAATCTTACCATTACAGTTGACTCTTGATCAGCCTGGAATTGAACCACACAGGTCTGCTGACATGCAGATTTTCTTTTATGAATACATTGCAGTATGATAAAGTTATCTTTTCTTCCTTATGATTTTTTTGATAACATTTCTTTCTCTGGCTTACTTTATTGTGAGAACATAGTATACAATATATTATAATATAAAATATGTGTTGACTGTATTATCACTAAAGTTTCTAGTCAACAGTAGGCTATTAGTAGTTAAGTTTTGGGGGAGTCAAAATTATATGTGAATTTTTGACTTTGCTAGGTGTTGAAACCCTAACCCCTGTGTTCAAGTTTCAGCTGTAATTTCAATTTCTATATCATGAATACCTTCATATAGTTATAATTTGCCTTGAATTTATAGAAAAAGTAAAAAATGGCTTTTATCAAGTTCTCGTTTTATGCTAGGAAATATTCTAAACACCTTGCTTGTTTTATTTCATTTTATTCATTCCTTTGAATATCCATTTAACAGAAAAAGAAGATGCGACTTGTAGACTTTAAATTTTTCAAAATCACACAGCTAGAGATAATCTCAAGATTTTACTTCAAAATGTATGATTCTCATGTAAGCCTTCTTTAAAAAAATTAACTTTATTTTTGAGAGAAAGAGTGTGCATGTGAGTGGGGGAAGGTCAGAGAGAGAGATGGAGAGCGAGAATTGCAAGTAGTCTCTGTGGTATTATTATAATATTAATCAGTGGAGAAAACATTTATTAGTATCCATAGCATAAAAAGATCTCTGTCGGGGCAACTGTGTCACTCAGTCAGTTAAGCAGACTACTCTTGATTTCAGATCAGGCCATGATCTCACAGGGGTGAAATAGAGCTTTGCACCAGGCTCTGCACTGGGCATGGGGACTCTCTCTCAAATTAAATAAATCAACTTAAAAAAAAAAAAACAAAACAGAACAAAAACAAACACACACACACAAACAAAAAAACAACCCAAGGAACATCAATGTGCTCAACATATGAAAACCTTAAAACTTTAGGGGACTCAGGAATAAAGGCAGATGTATATGAATTGAGAACTGTGTTTAGAAGGTTTACATGAGATGGGGCACCCGGATGGCTGTCAGTTAAGTGTTGTGACTCTTGATTTCAACTCAGGTCACGAACTTCAGGGTTGTGGAATTGAACTCCATGTGTGGAGCTCCGTGCTGATATCGTGGAGCCAGCTTGGGATTCTCTCTTCCTCTTTCTCTGCCCCTCCTCTGCTCATGCTCATTTTCTCTCTCACTCTCTCAAAATAAGTAAATAAGCCTAAAATAAATAAATTAATTAATTAAAAAAAAAAACTTTCAAGCCAACTTGACTGATGGTGTCATTATAGTTTTTCATTAAAAAAAATTTGTGCATTCAGTTATGAAACAAGTTCAGTGCAACTATACATCTGAAAATTAAGCTTTGCTTTTTTAACCCTCTTATGTTTGTTCCCATTGCAATATTATGAATACAAAGCTTATCCTTAAGTGTTTCTTTATAACTTCAAAATCTTCAAATAACTTAATAAAGTTCTCAACCTCATATTATAGTGGGCTCTTGTGAAGTAAATTATAATTGCCTCTGGTCAAATATGAGTTGGAAAATATTGATTCTTGTATCATTTCTCTACAGCAACCTAAATATTTATACTTAGGTTTTGTTAACTATTTGGAACATGTTAGAAATGTATGGAGAAAAAGGACATAGATGGTTTTATAAAATGGGCAATATATGATTGTAAATATCTTGAAACCCATTACAACAACGATAATAGCTATTGTCTTGCAATGCTAAACACTGTGCTAAACATCTTGCCTTTTGACATATTTAATTCATTAATTATTTGTCAAATGCCTACCATTTGCTAGATAATGTTTTAGGTGTCTGCAATATAATAGTGAATAAGAAAAGTTCTTGCCTTTATGGAATGAATGTTCTGCTGGGCCTCAGTATCTACTTCTAAGTAGGTACTATTTTATGCCAAGCTTTTAAATGAAAAATTTAAGGTTTCCTTGGAAAGGAAGCCATTTGCCGCTCTCACTTTGCAAGGCCAGAATTTCTCTCATGTTTGTGTGACTTCCATATCTAAGCGCTTAAGCACTGTACTATATGAAAATTAGTTGGCCAAGGTGTTTTAGCCACTGTATCATTGTTAGACTTAAAATCTTATCTAAAATGTTATCAAAATATTCCATGTGTTAATACTTTCTATTTTGAATTATCTTTTAAATTTGTAATCTCTACTGTTATTTTTTGGGCTTCATGCACCTTTGTCTGTGAATGATAGGGGCACCCCCTTTCTGTGTTGCCTTGGAAGATAAAATATGTTGAATTATGGGAGAAAAATAAACTGCACAGGAAGCCAGATTAAAGGTTGATCCACTTTGGGGCCCCTGGGTGGCTCAGTTGGTTAAGTGTCCTGACTCTTGGTTTTGGCTCAGGTCATGATCTCACAGTTCATGGGTGTGATCCTGTGCTTGGGATTCAATCTCTTCCTCTCTCTCTGCTCCTCCCCTGCATATTCTGTCTCTGTCTCTCTCTCTCTTTGTCTCTCTCTCTCTCTCTCTCTCCAAAATAAATAAACATTTATTAAAATAAAGGTGGAGCCACTTGAAATAATTGCTTTGAAAGTGTAAATTTTAGTTTTGTAAACAAAGTGGAATTTATTCCAAAAGGTGAATACATTATCTGGTATTATTCAAAGCATTATTAAAATGAAGTAATATGAAGTAGTCTAAAATTTTGTCTCATAATAAATGTCAAATGATGAAGTGATGTAATTTTCTAGAAGAAGAAAGACAGTCCTTACATTTAAATAGTTGAGCAGTGTGAAGGTATCATCTACCTCTCTATCTTTCTGTATAGGAAATCTGCTATGTCAACTACAGAGAGCAAAAACTCAGTCAATTCTACAAGTAAACAAAAGGGTATATTTTTGTGTTCTTCATGCTCAACTGGTCACAACCCCAAGAATGAGGCTAATATCTAAAGCAAAGTATTTTCTGATATTTTGCTTTTGTTAGCATGAGTTTCAAATAGTGGTAACCAGAATTCTTCATACAGAATTAGCTAATGGGTTATATTGGTGAGAGAGATAGTCCCAGGGTCTTACTGTAGCAATTTGAAAACTCTAGTGTATTAACAGTCATCTGAAAAGCATGTTACAAAGGGGATTCTGGATTTCATTCTATTTATGGGTAAAGGGTAGACTTCATATGGAGTTTTCATTTTCATTAGGAACTTCAAGTAATTCTGAGTTTGTCTCTGGTCTCTCATTGGGCCACTAGTGGCTTCAGTGAACAAAAACGGCAGAGTATTGCATGTAAAAAAATAAAATAATTTTAAAAGTAATAATTTTAGAAAAACAGTATAGTATGTCTTTTCTATATTAAAAGTTGGTCCTTAAAAGTTGCCTTTAATCTGGTTACACTGATACATTTTGTAACATTCAAATATCTTCCCAGGCCTGTGCTGTCACTGAAATATGCTTATGCTTAGAAATCAATGGGTACCAGGGCGCCTGGGTGGCTCAGTCGGTTAAGCGTCCAACTTCAGCCAGGTCACGATCTCGCGGTCCGTGAGTTCGAGCCCCGTGTCGGGCTCTGGGCTGATGGCTCAGAGCCTGGAGCCTGTTTCTGATTCTGTGTCTCCCTCTCTCTCTCTGCCCCCCCCCGTTCATGCTCTGTCTCTCTCTGTCCCAAAAATAAATAAACGTTGAAAAAAAATTAAAAAAAAAAGAAATCAATGGGTACCATAAATTGTTTTTGGATAGACCACAGTATACATATGCATACATTAATACAATTAAATCATATTTAGAATGACTGAGTTGCCTATGAGATTGAGAAAACGGTAATTTTTCTTTTAAATTATTTTAAATGCCATCTTCTTTTCACAAATTTTTATTTTTGAGTGTGTAATACAGTGATTTATAAAAAGAGGTATGTGTTTGGTCTTTATCCCATTTCTGTCACAGAGCTCCTAAACCTCTTGGAATTTCCTGACTAGTAAGAGCAATAAAGGTAAAAGGAGCACATTGTTATTTATAACAAGCCCCTTTCAACCACATCTGAGATTATATATATGAAGTGACATTTGAAAAGCCCCTAAGGATGGAGGCTGGTTTCCAGAGGAATCAGTGATAAGAACTTTGGAACTTCAGCCCAACCCTGACTTCTGGGAAGGAAAGTGGGGCTTGAGATGTTTAATCACCAGTAGCTAATGATTTAATTACTTGTGCTCAGAAACCTCCATAAAATAACTCCATAAAACAATGAAGGATTTGGTTCAGTGAGCTTCCCGGTTAGTGAACCAGAATGAAACCATGCACTGGAAGGGTCTCACACCCCACACTCTCCAGAGACAGAAGCTCCTGTATTTGAGACCCTTCTAGATCTTGCCATATGTATCTCTTCATCTGGCTGTTCACTCATATCCTTTAATATTCTTTGTAGAATCCACTAATCTAGTAAGCAAACTGTTTGCTGAGTTCTGTGGACCATTCTAGAAAATTAACCAAACCCCCAAAGAGGTCTGAGGAACCTATGGTTTATAGCCAATAAGTCAGAAGCATAAGTAACATCCTGCACTTGTGATGGGTATCTGAAGTGGGGGCAGTCTTATATATAGGACTGACCTCTTAACCTGTGGGATCTGACCTTTACACCAAATAGTGTCAAAATTTATCTAAATTTGTAGGATACCCGGTCACAGTCCACTAAGCATTGGAAATTTGTGTGGTAGTATTAGAAAATACATAGCAGAAAATGGAAATACTGTATTAACTTTGAATACTTTTAAAATATTTTTTTCATTCATTGGCCCATTTTTTAATGTAGATTACATATTTTGACTCCACAGCCATTCTCTGTATCCTCCTCCAGAAGACTTGAGGAGTCAAAATATGAAACACTAAAGGGGTTCTTTAATATAAAATAACCTTGAGGAAAGCAAGAAACTACAAGAAGATAAATAATATCAGGAAGGGGTAAATATATGGGAATATCTAGATGAATATTAGCTTCATTAAATGATTTCAATTATGTCTTCTGGGATTTAGAGATGAATAGGTAGAAGACAGAGAATTTTTGGGTCAGTGGAAGTACTCTGTATGATACCATAATGATAGATACAGTTGTATATTTGTCTAAACCCATAGAATAAAAAACATCAAGATTGAGCCCTCATGTAAACTATAGACTTTGGATGATTATGATGTGTTGTAACAAATATACTACTCTGATAGAAAATGTTGATAATGGAGGAGACTCTGCATGTATGGAGAGAATATATGAGAAATCTCTGGAACTTCTCAGTTTTACTATGAACCTTAAACTGCTTTAAAAAAAAAGTTTTAACTTAAAAAAAAAAAACTTCTAACAGGAAATAATGAACTATTTTATTTTATTTTATTTTATTTTATTTTATTCTAATTTATTTTTAGAGAGAGAGTGTGTGTGAGCAGGGCAGAAGGAGAGAGGAGAGAGAGAGAGAAAGACAATCTTAAGCAGTCTCCGCTCAGCATGGAGCCTGATGCGGGGCTTGATCCCCAACCCTGGGGATCATGACCTGAGCCGAAATCTAAGTCAGACACAACCTTCTGAGCCACCCATTGCCCGTGACCAATTTTAAAAACTTAAAATGACATTATAGCAGACACAGGAAAATAGAAATTTGAATTACATTGTGAGTACTAAGTAAATTTAATCCCAACTTAAAAGCCTTTCTACAAAACATTTTTTTTTTTAATTTATGGAAAACATCACAAAGCAATACAAAACAAAATCTAGGCCTGGATGCCTTCACTGGTGAGCACTTCCTAATATTTAAACAATGGATAATTTAGTCTTGCACAAAAACTTCTGGAAAATTTTAAAAAAAAAACATGAAAGCAAAAAAACAAAGAACAGCACAAATGCTTTCCAACTCATATTATGAGGATGGAACACTTTAGGAGAGAACATGTTTATGCTGATCTTAAACATTACTGTAGAGTTCCAAACCCTAATTAAATAATTAGCAAACTTAATTCAGGAATACATAAAAAGGATAATACATCATAACCAGATTGGTTTTATAAAGTTAGTTTAACATTAAAAATCAATTAATTTAATGTAACATATTAACAGAAGAGAAAATATCATCATCTCAAAAATGTGTGAAAGAGAGGGCTGGATAGCATTCAGGGTTTATTCATGCCTTTAAAAATTTTAGACTAAAGTCATACCTTTTATTTTTATTTGTTTTATTTTTATTTTTTTAAGTTTATTGAGGGAAAGAGAGAGAATCCCAAGCAGGTTCTGTGTTATCAGCACAGAGCCTCATATGGTGCTTGAACTCACAAACTGTGAGATCATGACCTGAGCCAAAATTAAGAATAGGATGCTTAATCAACTGTCAGCCAACCAGGCACCCTTAGTTTTGGTTTTCTAATACATATATGCCACAAAAAGGTCTAGGAAAAGTTCTTAATATTGAAATTTTTGAAAATATTCAATTTAAATGGAGACATAGCTGCTGTCACCAGTCTTCAACATTTTATCGGAGACCTTAACTTTTCAGTAAACCAAGGAAGAACTCACATTCACATACAATATGTAGATAGAAACAAAAGAATACAAATAAAGTATTAAAATCAGTAACGTATTTTAGCAAGGCTTGTGGATGCAAATCCAAGTATAAAACTCCACTACATGTTTTATAGTTACAAATAAAAAGCAAAATTCTAAAACAATGTCTTTTTTTTTTTAATTTTTTTTTCAACGTTTATTTTATTTTTTGGGACAGAGAGAGACAGAGCATGAACGGGGGTGGGGCAGAGAGAGAGGGAGACACAGAATCGGAAACAGGCTCCAGGCTCCGAGCCATCAGCCCAGAGCCTGACGCGGGGCTCGAACTCACAGACCGCGAGATCGTGACCTGGCTGAAGTCACACGCTTAACCGACTGCGCCACCCAGGCGCCCCAACAATGTCTTAAAATAGCATAAGAATATCAAATAATAAAGCTAGCAGACAAAGTGCAATAGGAAGAAACTACCAAGTATTACAGGGAGAAATTTTTTTAAAAAATGTAAGTAAATTGATGTGTGTATCATATTTTTGAAGTAAAAGATTCACTTTTTTAATGATTCTGACTTTCCCTAAGCTTACCTTTGGATCCATTGCACACTGAATGAAAATCCCAACAGGAGTTTTTATGGAACATGATGGGCCTGCACTAAAACTGATACAAAAAATGCAAAATGCTTATAGCCATCATATCTGCCTTGAAGAAGAGCAAAGGGGGAGGACTTGCCGTATCAGACATTGGGACTAATATCACACTGCAGTAAAGTGGACATCTTATTTGTGCAAGAATAGATGATCAGTAGAACATAAAATACATCATATCAGGGGCACCTGGGTGACTCAGTTGGTTAAGCGTCTGACTTTAGCTCAGGTCGTGGTATCGTGGTTCATGGGTTTGAGCCCCATGTCATGCTCTGTGCTGACAGCTCAGAGCCTGGAGCCTGCTTTGGATTCTGTGTCACCTCCTCTCTCTGCCCCTCCCATGTTCATGCTTTGTCTCTGTCTCTCAATAATAAATGTTGACAAACTTTAAAAAAATACATCATATCAGTAGATGCATGCATATATAGACCCTTAATTCAAACATGAATGGTAATGTAGAACAATAGGAAATGATTGTGCCTTTAGTGAGTGATGGTGGAACTGTTGATTATACAAATGGAAAATAGTGCAACCTGACTGCTACCTCATACCATATATTGAAAATACATTTCAGGAAATTATAAATTTATGTGAGAAATAAAGACAAAAATTTTAGAAGCTAACATAAAGGAATATCTTTACAGTGGAGTGGAACAATATTTCTTAAATAGAACACACAAAGCATTAACCATAAAGGGAAATATTGGTAATTGGACAACATTAAATTCAAGAACTAATTTTCAAAAAAAATGCCATTAAAATAATAAAAAGGCAATTCACAGAGTGCAAGAATTTATTTACAATATGTAAGTGGATAAAGGACTGGTATCCAGAATGTTTAAAGAACTCTGACTAACTAATGAAAGAAACGCAAAAGAATACATCAGAGAAATGGGCAAGAGGCTTGAATAAGATACCCAAGTGTCATATAAAAGTCTAAAGAACATTCTTGACCTTATTGGTATTCAAGGAAATGCAGATTAAAACATAATGGGACACCAGTATGTACCCATTCGGATGGTTAAAATTAAAAAGAATGCAACTCCATGTTGGCTAAGGTGTACAACCCTGGAAGCTCTCTTATATTGCAGAAGGTAGTAAGAATCATTTTGGAAATTTGACCCTTTCTCCTAAATGTAATTTATACATACTCCCTGTAGGAGCAATTGTAATCCTAGATAGTACAAAGAACATGCGAGGGACATGTACGAAAACATTCATAACAGCATTGTTTAGGATATTTGGGTAAATAGAATTATCATACAAATAATGGAATATATCATCAATGGAAACAAAAGACCCACAACTACACTGAAAAAAATGGCTGAATCTTAAAAATATAATATTCATTGGATGAATGACTCCTGACATAAAAGTCTATGTGCTGTATGATAATGTTTATTCATGTTTCTTTCAAAAATAAACCAATATGGTTAGGGTTTTATGATTGGTATAAAATATAAAGGAAATAGAAAGTGATTACCATTAAATTCAGTTACCTTTTAGAAGTGGGGAGGAGGTAGTTATTGAGAGGATATATAAGGGTTGGATTTCTAGGTTGCTAGCAATGGTCTGTTTCTTAATCTAATTGGTGACTATTAACAGGTATTGGTGATTACTCTGCTGTATACTTTTGTTTACTTTTGTATGTGAGATATTTTATAATACAAAGGGTTGAAAACAATTCCGTTTCAGCACTGAATTGAAACATTCAAGTTTCTTTGAGAAACTTATAATAGGTTCTTTGGGTGGGGAGTAGCTGGAAAAACTGTACTAAGAAACCAGAGCTCTGTCCACGTTACCTCCTTGAGTGGCAACATAGTGCTTGGAGGCAAATTACTGGAATCAGGATGTGTCAATCAGGTGGGCAGTTTTGTGGAAACAAACATTCACAGCGGCAGCTCTCTTAGCACTCTTGCTCCAGACAGAGCTAACTAAAACAAACAAACAAACAACAACAACAAGAGGGAAACTAGATTTGTGAAGGCAGGTTTCCACTTTACATTCTGTCAAGAGTTGTTCTTGCACAGTTGCATACAAATATCTCCTTACCTGATCTCTCTCCAAGTGGCCAACTGTAAGGCATCTGCAAACAGAACTTTCAGAAGCGGGTTTAATTAACTTCCATGACCAATGCGTGTTTGATAACTAAGAGTGTGCCATGGATGATGGCACATATGTGATGGCACATGGTGATGGTGGTTAAAATACTTTCTCAATTAACTGAGAAAGTTTCACAGCTTTTTAGAAACGCTTACAATAAAGGTGCTATTGACAAAAGAAATACATAGATTTAAAATCATCTGTTGCCTATAGTTAAAAATCTTAAACTTGTGGTTTTAGCACAATATCTGGTTCAAATCTCATTTATGAGGGAGGATTATATTTGCATTTTATACAACAAACATATTTGAAATATTTGGCTGTTAAGTCCATTAAACATATTAGAAAGCATATTGGGTTTAATGGTAACATATATTCAAGAAGGTCGACACTACAGTATCAGCCTTTAAATATTACATCATGCTACACTCAGGCTCTACTCTTTAGTGAGGTTCCCCTGCTGCTATGAAACTGATTCTCTGTATTTTATTGTTTGTTTATGAAATCCCCAAATGATCTCCTGCTTAAAGATAACAATTGTTAGTTTCTGCTTAACATTTTCTTCTCCTTTTTCTCAAATTCCTATTTAGTGTTTTTAATTTTGGAGACTCTCCTTTCTGTTTTCTTTAGTTGTTTTTTCATGCCATTCTTATAGTAATGAAGCCACAGCTTATGCAATAAACTCAATCACTTTTAGTATAATTTATATTATTATAGTCAAGTACTTTTCTGATTTTATTTTATTTTTTACATTTTATTGATTTATTAACACCTAAATTTTGTCTTAGGCTTTCTGCCTACTATCTCTATGGTTGCTAAATCTCAGTCATTCCATGATTTCCATTACGGAATCAATATTTATGTCCCAGAGAACTGTCATAAGCACTAGACTTATATTAACACTATCTCTATTCTAAATACACATTTCAGGGGCACCTGGGTGGCTCAGTCAGTTAAGCCTCCAACTTCAGCCCAGGTCATGATGTCACAGTTCGCGAGTTCGAGTCCCAAATTGGGCTCTGTGCTGAGAGCTCAGTGCCTGGAGCCTGCTTCAGATTCTGTGTCTCTGTCTCTCTCTGCCCCTCCCCTGCTCATGCTCTGTCTCCCTCCAAAAAATAAATAAACATAAAAAAAGTTAAAACACATTCTAGAACATGGTGATGGTTAAGGTAACATTTTTATTTTATTTTATTTTATTTTATTTTATTAATTAATTTATTATTTACTCATCACAACATTTGTTGAGCACATCTAAGAGAAGAAATTTCTGTTATTAGTGAGATTAGGGTATGGAAAAGCATTTTCAGGTGGAATGAAATAATTTCAACTAAGTAAATGTTTTGAGGAATTTAAAGATTCTAAATTCATGACCAACTGTCCAGCATCAGGGATCAGAAAAACGAAAAAGGGATATCTTTTTGAAAAATCAGATTTATTTGAATTTGTTGAAAAACTCCTTGCTTTCCATGTATGAGTCATTATTCTGTTATTAAAACCATCTGGGACAGTAAAGGCTGAGATCCTATTACCAATATCATATATTATTATTATTAGAAAGAATTTATAGTACATAATCTGTGCCTTGACTACACAAAAGAAATAAAAGATGTTCTTTTTACATTGTGAAACTGGTTTGTATTTGTACCATCTTTAAACTTTCTCAAAGTATATGTTCTTAAGCTATGAAATATTAAATATGAAATACAAAAAATTCTGAAATTGATGAAAAGACTGAGTCTGCTTCTATTAAAATTATTTAATTTTACATTGTAAGTAAAAAGTGCAAAAATATTTTTTTCACACTTAATACAAATGTTGGTATATTTTATTGGTTTCATAAATTCTTATTCTTCAGACATGTTAAGCATTTCTGACATAATAATAGTATGGAAACCTTTAGCTTCAGATGGCACCCTTATTACATACGTAAGGGTTCTTAAACTTGAACAAGCATGAGAACCCCCTTCAGGGTTCATTAAAACTTGGATGGCTGGGCCCCACCTCCTGAGTTTCTGATAAAATAGTCAGTCTGGTCAGGGACTGAAAATTTGCATTAGTAAGAAGTTCCTCTTTGATGCTTTCAGGAAGACACATTGGGAAGCATGAACATATAATAATAATATTTTCTTTCATACCTGTTTTAAAACATTTTACAAGTTTAATATGCTACATTGATAGATATTTGAAAAAATTAAAAAGTGTAGCTTGATTTGGGACGTGCATAATGCTTTCCCTTTCAGAAAATTCTTATTTAAACCTTGACCAAGCCATTTGCACATTTGAGATAAAATCATTTACAGAAAGCTTCAGGGAACAATTTCTTTGTATTAATTCCTAAACCAACATGCTTACTGAAATATCACAAACTTTTAAGTCTCCTCACTGGAACAACTCTGTGCAAAGGACAACTTATTTGGAGAACTATTTCAGAAAGAACTCCCAACATCATGAGTGATTATTATGCACAGCAGGTGTTAAATGAATTATTTATCAAATATGTTTTCATTATTTCTCAGTGAAAACATTGAAGATCTACTTTCCAAGCACTCAGTTTCAACAATCATTTGTACACAGAGCAGGTCTTTACTTAGACAAATATTTATGGATATGCTTTCATATGAAAAATGAAAGCTATTACAAACATGAACAATGTACCATATTTTGCAAGTGTAAAGTGAATAATTAGTAAATAATTATGCCATTTGATAAACACTTTTCCTCACTGCTCAATTTTATTTTATATTTACCATTTGGCACTTTCTTTAAAGGTTTTTTATATACCCCTCTCTGAAAGAAAAAATACTCTAAAATCATAAACTGTTCATGCAACTTGATATCACAAATATTGCAGTGATGAGCCCCAAATTTTAAAGTGTCAATGAACAAATATGCTTAGGGAAAAATAATTTTCACCACCAATTTAAAGGTTTTACATACATGTATATTAATGGCATGAGTCTTCTAGGTCAAATAGATCTATTAGATCCTTGCTATCATCAGCAAGGATATAGATGTGTGGAAATTACACATGCAAACATACTTACTTGTACAACACAAACACAGACGTTCCTGGCACAGGGTACCTATTTCTCCTTCAAATGAGCCAAAACTTTCATTATGCAATAGATCTAAACCGTGTAGTGCTCAGCTTTTAAAATCTAAAGAACCAAATTACACCATAAGATTGTATTCTTACTGTCAGGATTGTTTCCTTATTAAATAAATGTATTAAAACACAAAGTTGCAAAAAGAGGGGTAGTTTTATAGGCAAGTTGTTTAACTAATGTGATGGGTCCATTCAGATTATAAAGTAACTTCAATAGCCTCATGCAGGGAACCTGAGGATGTGAGGTGCAATTGATCATATATGTTCTTATTCTTCAAAAGGAGATAATTTTCTTTTAAAATACATTTGCATGAATCCACTTGCCTAGTTACTCACTTAAGCTGGATCCATGCCATTTCCCTCCATGAAAACAAGTGGTCATTTCAGTGGAGAACTCAGTGCAATTGTTTATTTTATATCTTGTAGGATATATTGAATTTGCAAGTGATTCTTTCATAGTTCAAATAGTTTATTATTATCGCTATTTCCTAAATTTTATGAAATATCCTAAGCTCTTCAAGACCAACCAAGGATTGACATGTAAGGAAATTTATTACAAAGATGAATAAAATTACTTATGTGCCATTCCAAACAAAATGTTATATATTATTTTCAAAGAAAAATAGTGAGTGATAGGGAATAAAAGCAGCCAATATCAAATCTAGCTACTTCCTGATAAAACTAAATTTCTGATGAAATTTTGTACCTGTTGAAAGAACATGGTGGCTCACTTATAGCTAACCATTTTTTATCAGATTTTCAGTACTCATAATTATTGTTGAGGAAATCTATACAGTACATTCAAGTCTTTATAATAATAAAGTCTATAACTATTACTTCCTAGTAAGCAATCACTTTTGAAAATTTGTTTATATAAAATATTGAATGGTTGAAACAAAGTCCTGGGCATGAAATTGTATATTATTTTCTTTTTTTAAGTTTATTTATTTATTTTGAGAGAGAGAAAGCATGAGAGTTGGATAGAGGCAGAGAGAAAGGGAGAGAGGATCCCAGGCAGGCTCTGCCCTGTCAATGCAGAGCCTGATGCAGGGCTCAAACTCATGAACTGCAAGATCATGACCTGAGCTGAAACCAAGAATCAGACACTCAGCTGACTGAGCCACCCACGTACCCCATTGCATATTCTTTTCTTATTATCTATTGAAATTCTGTAGGTGACTAAAGAAGACAGAACAAAACAAGAATTGCACATTATGTTGTCAGATTGTTGGGCACTTGTTACCTTTCTTTAACTAAAATTTCAGGTATGGAAATTATATATATACCTCCTATGTAATAATTTCCAAAATTTAGGAATATTTAACTTTAATTTAATTTATTTTATTTATTTATTAATTTCTCACAAATAATGAGAAATGCATTGCTCCAGTAGTTATATTATGTATTTATGTTAGGCTATATAATTTAAAGAATTTGAAGGATGCTTGGGTGGCTTAGTTGAGCATCCGACTCTTTATTTCAGCACAATTCATGATCCCAGGGTCATGGGATGGAGCATGGAGCACCAAGTTGAACTTCAGGCTGAATGTGGAGCCTGCTTAAGAGTCTCTCTCCCTCTGTCTCTCTATCCTGCTTGTGCGCTCTCTCTCTCTCTCTCTCTCTCTCATAAATAAATAAAAATAAATAAATAAATAAATAAATAAATAAATAAGAAAAAAAGAACAGGAATTTTAAAACATTGAAAAATCACAATGAAAATAGATAGATTAGAACTTTCAAAAATAGATGTCTATGGAATAAAATAAATGGATGCCATACCCAAGAAAGAGAAGGCAAGGTTCACCTAATTTTGGCTTTCAAATTATTAAGCAGCATTGTGTGATCTCTAAAGTATGCATCTTTATTAAGTGTTTGAGGTTAAACTTTTTAAAAAAATATTTATTTATTTTGAGAGAGACAGAGAGACAGAGAGACAAAGTGTGAGCAGGGGAGAGGCAGAGACAGAGGGAGGCACAGAATCCAAAGCAGGATCCGGGCTCTGAACTGTCAGCACAAAGCCCAATGCAGGTCTCAAACTCATGAACTGTGAGACCATGACCTGAGCCGAAGTCGACCACTTAACCAACTGAGCCACCCAGGTACCCCAATATACAAGTTTAAATTATAACCTGTAGTTTTGAAGTTAGAAAATAGTTGTTTTAAAAGTAAGAGCAATTGTATTCTGTTACCTGTTGCTAACAAATATTGTTGCATTTCTCTGAAGATGGATAACTTCTTCATTGCACCTTTAACTAAAGGTGGGGAAACCGAACCCTTTTATTCAATATATATTGTGTATGCAAATATGGTGGCATAGAGTAGCTTGAATTATGAAGCCCATTAGACACAGTATAAATCTCAGGCTACCACTCATAAATTGCTTAATTTGATATTTCACTTTACTAAACTATTTTTTTCCTCCATAAATTGGAAATAAAATAATGTTTGTCATAGGGCAACACTTAAAAAAACAAAACAAAACTCAAAACCCTCAAATTTTTTAACATAGTGATTAACACTGAAGTACTCAATAATTGTTCTTTTTATGTCTTCCTTTGTTTCTTTCTGTAGTCTAACAAGCAAATCTGTATGAAACATTTTTTTTCCCTTTTTTTTTTTTTAAATTTTTTTTAACGTTTATTTATTTTTGAGACGAGAGAGACAGAGCATGAACGGGGGGAGGGTCAGAGAGAGAGGGACACACAGAATCTGAAACAGGCTCCAGGCTCTGAGCTGTCAGCACAGAGCCCGACACGGGGCCCGAACTCACGGACTGCGAGATCATGACCTGAGCCGAAGTCGGACGCTTAACCAACTGAGCCACCCAGGCGCCCCTGTATGAAACATTTTTACTTCCAGTCTTTCTCAAGACTGTCTGTTTATTGTGACTATTCGTTTATTTATCTTTGCATATTCTCATTGTCTTTTGGATATTACCTACTCCATCTTTTCTAACCTTTAATTAAAAAAGAAAAAAAAGTAAAAACATGAGTTATATGAAAATTCTTGGAATTCTCTAATTGTCCATTTTATGTACATAGGCTTTGAACATGGAGCCTGACAAATTTGAGAGACTAAAAAATTAAATAAATAAATAAATAAATAAATAAGTGAAAAATAAAAATAAAAAAAAGAAGGAAGAAGTTTTATTTTTATTTTTTTTTAATTTTTTTTCAACGTTTATTTATTTTTGGGACAGAGAGAGACAGAGCATGAACGGGCGAGGGGCAGAGAGAGAGGGAGACACAGAATCGGAAACAGGCTCCAGGCTCTGAGCCATCAGCCCAGAGCCCGACGCGGGGCTCGAACTCACGGACCGCGAGATTGTGACCTGGCTGAAGTCGGACGCTTAACCGACTGCGCCACCCAGGCGCCCCAGAAGGAAGAAGTTTTAACTATTTTCTCACAAGTAAATTAGTTGTCCTAAGGTCAAAATACAGCAGTAGAGAACTACTCTCTTTTCACTTCAGTGTATTGTGTGATGCTTTAAAATATAAAACCTAACTGACAGTATTAGTTGCATTAATTGACCTATTCTGTGATTTATAGTTCTAATAAAGGGTAAAGCCAATAATGAATCTGAAGAAATCTGAGAGGGGCCATACGTGTTAGACATTATTTACTAGTTCTGCATCATTTTGCCGTACACCAGATAGCAATAAGGAGTTTAAACTAAAGAATAATCGCTCTTACAAAAGTTAACTTGAACACTGACATAATTAATTACCTCTATGAAATTATTAAATTGTTAAAAAGAAATTCTTCACTGGCAATCTGCTAGTGGTTGGTTACCTTGAGGTCAAAGGTAGTATTAATTTAGTGTCAGTGAAGAAAATATTATTAAAGCAAGAACATATTTTCCTCCTTTTTACATCAGGACCACCGACTATGAAACTAAGTTTTTTTTAATCCCGTCTTTAATTACAAGTAAAGAAATGGATAATTAATTAATGTCTGAGGTTTTAGGAGGGGGAAAGGGACATGTTGGCAAGTTAAGTGAAAGAAGTGTGTTGGTTTTTTTTTTTTTTTTTTTTTAATTTCACAGTGGCAGGCTTTAATCTAAGTAAATAGATACAGGAATCAATTCCAAGGAGATTCTTCTGGAGTCCACACATTAGAAGAAAATGCTGGCTTTTTTGTATCAGTTGGTATTCTAGTAATTAAGTAATAAGACTATGTCCCACTGTTTATATAGCAACTCAAAAATGGTGTCTATTTAATTGTCAGGTTGTTCATTATCACTTGTATATGGTATGGCTGAGAGGGCTAGAGAATCTAAACTCATTGCTGTAATAGGAAACACTTCCCTTATCACTGTCATTTGATTGCTGCCACCTGAGAGAAGACAATTAAAGTAAATTGGGGACATTTTCAGAGCTGTAAAAACTGACAAGATGTGCTGTTAAGCCTTTCAAATGGAACCTGACACTTGATCAGCAATTTTGCTGACTAGGGGGGAGTAAAAATCTCCAATATGAAAGCAAAAGCTCCATGTTTGAAGACTGTGGAGATTTTTATTCTCTCTTGAGAGTAAGAGAAGATGAAAATAGAACCGTAGGCCATTAACTCTACAAACTAATTTCAAATCCTTAAATTTTTTCTTCTTAAAAAAAAAAAGAAAGCAAAATAACAAAAAACAAAACAAAATCTCCAAATCCCAACATAAACAGAAGGGAAAGTAGGGAAGTGATTAGAAGTTGTAAACAGGAAACATAGTATTTTCAATTATCAGAATCAAAACAAGTCAACTGATAGTAGTAAGTACTAAAGAGAATTACTACAGCCTTTCCTTCCTTGGAATGTGCTTTAAATTTTGTATTTCATAATTAAGAGTCTCTGTTAAAGTACACAAAATATTATTTAGAAATGACATTCTGTCCAGAACTGTTGCCTCCTCTAATACTAATGAGTACTTTTTAAATGCACATAAAATTATTTTTTCCTAGTTATTTTCATTGTGATATGAGGCAAGATATTTACATGGATCCTGATGTAAACTTTGAAAATAAGAAAATTTCTTAAAAGGGATAGAGAAAATACCAAACTTTTGCCTGATTCTATATGATCCAGTTATTAAAAAAACATTCATGCAACATCTATAATTTTCTGGATCTAGGAATAAAAATTATGAGAAGTGACCACTCTTTTTGTTTAGTCTTAAATCAGAAAATGAACTAGAAGAATTCCTCACAAACTCTGAACTTGCATAATGTGAAAAAGACTGTATGAAATGAGATAAATGAATCTAAAATGGGAATATATTGGGGAAAGATTATTGCTTTTAACTGAATCAAATAAGAATTTAAGTTTTAGATAAAATGGGAGCATTTCAATACATTGTAATGTTCTGACTCATGGTAATATTATTTTAGGCAAAATGAACACAGTTGTTAATATTTCCTGATGTGCATACCCCATGGTTTCAAAACACATTGTTTCTAATATGGTAATTTATTTCTGCATAGCAGCATCACGTTATAACCTTGAGCATCACAATGAATGAGGGGACAAATAAACTAATGGACTTTTGTCTTGCTCCCTCTTCCCAGTCTTCCTCAACCTAGCATCATTCCTTTCTTTCTCAAACAAAGCGAAAAACTAATCTTTTGACTTAAAGTAGATGCAAATGTTGAAAAGGTTTTGTTTTTCCAGAAAAAGTCTCCAAGGAAACATGCAGAAGTATCCAGAGTGTCTTTTAAAAAGGATGGAGGAACTCCAAAGCCTAAATTTAAAGATGAAAATTAGCTACCGCACCTCCTATCTTGTCTCTCCCTCCCTCTCCATGAATGGATGGTAGGTAGATGGAATGGTTAGATAGACAGATAACAAACATCTATCTATAGACACATACAATATCTCTTTGTACATACACACATACATATATTCATTCTGAAGTCCTAATACACAGTAGGAGAAAAATCTGAGAATGAGAATAATGAAAGTTGAAAACCTCAGAAGATATTATTTTAGTGATCAGTATTAAATATTCAAAGTGACCAAAATCCAAGAGTACAAACAAACAAACAAAAAAATTAAGCAACAGTTGACATATTTAAGTAATCAGTGATAACATTCAGGGAACAAGTCGGATTAAAAGCTCAGGATTTAAGGAAACACCTATGAAATTAAGGAATAAATATATGCATTCTTATATATACAAACATACATAAGAATGCATATATGCCTGCCAGCATTACCTTAATTCAAAAAACCAGACAAATACCCACTAGAAAGGAGAACTAAATTTCCCTGATGTTTCCGTTCAATTTCTCTGATGAACATGGATGCAAAAATTCTCAACAAGATACTAGCCAAAACAGATTCCAACAGTACTTTAAAAGAAATATTCACCATGATGGAAGTGAGGTTTATTGCTGAGCTGCAAGCCTGGCTCAATATCCACAAATCAATCAACATGATACATCACATAACTAATTGACTAACTAAATAAATAAAAGGATAGGAACCACATGATCCCTCAATAGATGCAGAAAAGGCCTTTGACAAAATCCAGCACCCTTTCTTAATAAAAACCCTTGAGAAAGTCGGGATAGAAGGACATACTTAAAGATCATAAAAGCCATTTATGAAAAGCCCACAGCTAACATCATCCTCAACGGGGAAAAACTGAGAGCTTTTTCCCCTGAGATCAGGAACACGACAGGGATGCCCACTCTCACCGCTGTTGTTTAACATAGTCTGGAAGTTCTAGCATCAGCAATCAGACAACAAAAGGAAATCAAAGGCATCCAAATTGGCAAAGATAAGTCAAGCTTTCGCTTTTTGCAGATGACATGATATTATACATGGAAAATCCGATAGACTCCACCAAAAGTCTGCTAGAACTGATACATGAATTCAGCAAGTTGCAGGATACAAAATATATATATCAATATTTTTATGCAGACATATGTGTGTGTATTTTATCGAAGATAATTTCTTTGTATATTTTACATAATTCCATATTTGTGTTAAAATCTAAAAATTTTTAGTGAATTCTATACTTTATGCATATGCTTATGTATTTTAGTTTTGTACAGGCCGATGATATAGTTAACACTGGCAATTTCAGACCATTTCTTCATCCCTAAAATATGTGTGTGTGTGTGTGTGTGTGTGTGTGTGTGTGTGTGTGTGTAAAGAGGGATAGAGAAAGATACAGGTATAAAAAAGAATGATCTTAAAAAAACATTTAAAAAATAAAAATGAATGTCACTGGAATAATGTTCGAAATCCAAGGAAAAAGATTAATCAGAGTGATTAATTTCTAGATGACCGGAATTTAGCACAATATGATGGTTCTTTCCCTATGAAATCACAACTTGTTTTGTGTGTGTGTTTACTTAAAAAAAAATATATATATATACGTATATATATACATACATGTATATATATACGTATATATATACGTACATGTATATATGTATGTATATAAATACATAATTTTTTTATTAAGATACCCTTTTCTGAGCAGGTTTAGGTTCACAGCAAAATTGAGAGGAATGTACAGAGATTCTCACGTACCCCACGTCATCACACATGCGTATTCTCCTCTATTATCAGCATCCTCCACCAGGATTTGTTTGTACATTTGTTACAATGGATGAACCTACACTGACATATCGTAATTATCCCAATTCATAGTTTACATTATGGTTCATTCTTGATATTGTTCATTCTACGGGTTTGGACAAATGTATATTGACATGTATCCATCATTATGGTATCATACAGAGTATTTTTGTTGAGCTGGTAATCCTCTGTGCTCTGCCTATTCATCCCTCCTTCCCGGCAACCAGTGATGTTTTGACTGCCTTTATAGTTTTGCCTTTTCCAGAATGTCATATATTGGAATTATCTATTATATAGCCTTTTCAGATTGACTTTTTTCAGGTTACTAATATCCATTTAAAATTCCTTCATTTGGTTTTGTTTGGTTTTTGTTTGTTTTGTTTTGTGGTTTGATAGCTTTTTTTTTTTTTTTTAGTGCTGAATAATATTTCATTATTTGGATGTATCATAGTTGATCCATTCACCAGATAAGGGACATTTTGGTTGCTTCCAAGTTTTGGCAATTATGAGTAAAGCTACCATAAACACCCATGTGCAGGGAATAAATCTTCAGCATAAGTTTTCACCTCCTTTGGGTAAATATCAAGGAGTATGAATGCTGGATCATAGGGTAAGAATATGTTTAGTCTTTTAAGAAACCACCTTCTTTAGTCTTTTAGGAAACTATCTTCCAAAGTGGCTGTACCATTTTGCATCTTTACCAGCAGTAAATCAGAGCTCTTGTGTTCAACTTTTTCACTGGCATTCGGTGTTGTCAGTGTTTCAGATTTTAGCTATTCTAATAGGCTCTACTAGCATATAACTGTTTTTTTAATTTGTGATTCCTTGTGACAAATCACGTGAAATACTTTTTCATACACTTTATGCATCTGTACGGCTTTTAGTGAGGTGTCTCTTCAGGTCTTTGGCCCATTTTCTAACCAGTTGTTTTCTATTGTTGAATTTAAGAGTTCTTTGTATATTTTGGATACAAGTCCTTATCAGATGTATCTTTTGTAAATATTTTCTCCTAGTCTGTGGCTTGTCTTCTCATTCTCTTCACATTATCTTTTGCAGAGCAGAACTTTTATATTTTTTTTACATTTATTATTTTTTGAGAGACAGAGAGAGGTATGCACAAGTTGGAGAGGGACAGAGAGAGAAGGAGACACATTATTCAAAGCAGGCTCCAGGCTCTGAGCTGTCAGCACAGAGCCTGACGCGGGGGCTCCAACTCACAACCGTGAGATCATGACCTGAGCCAAAGTCAGATGCTTAACCGACTGAACCACCCAGTCGCCCCAGAACTTTTAATTTTAATGAAGTCCAGCTTATCATTATTTATTTCATGGATCACATGTTTCGTGTTGTGTCTAAAAAGTTATTACCATCCCACGATCATCTAGATTTCTCCTATGTTATCTTCTAGAAGTTTTATATTTTTATTTTATATTTAGGTCTGTGATCCATTTTGAATTAATTTCTTTGCATACTTACTCATCATTACTTTTCCTATTTTCCTTTGTTCTATTTTCCTTCTGTGATTATTGTTCTTTTGCCTGAGCAACTCTGTTTACAGTGTCCTTAGTACAAGGCTGAAAGTGATAAATTCTCCCAGGTTTTCATTTATTTATGTTATCATTATTTTTTACTTTCTTTTTTTTTTTTGGTCTAAAATATCTTTATTTCACCTTCATTCTCCATAGATACTTTACTGGGTGTAGCATTCTAGATAAGCAGGATTTTGTTTTTTCTTTATTTTTTAGAATTTTGAAGATGAACATTCCATTGTTTTTTTTTTCTATCGATAAGTCAATTTTAGTCTGTTTCAGTCCTTTGAAAATACCCTATCATTTGTCCCTCCCTGCTTTTAAGATTTCAATTTATCTTGAGGTAAGTTTTGTGAATGGTATCAGATGTGTGTATAGATTTTTTTACTTTTCTTTTTCTCCTTGGATGGCCAGTTTGTTCCAGATCATTTGTTAAGTATGTTAGTCCATTAAAGCATAGGCCAAAAATGTAGGTGAAGGCTATCTGTCAAAAATTCACAGAAATCTATTTTAATTATATTATTTCCTTTCCAAACACAAGTTTGTACAAGAATTTACAAAAGAGGACTTAGTAAAATTTGAGCATAGTTAGATTAACATTGTCCAGGTACATAACACAATCATTGCAAATTGGCTTAATGACAGGGATTTATTTGCTTGTGTAACTGAAATGTATGTGGGTTGTGTTTTCAGATAAGGGTAAATTCAGGGTCTCAATGGATGTCACTAGGCTCTTTGCATAGATGTGTTCCTTTTTTTCTTCTGTGATGATTCAGTTTTCAGAGAAGCTCTCTCAATGGTGCAGTAAGGTAGCTAACTTACTGCTTCAAAACTTCCTCATCAATTCAGATTGGAATTTGGGAACCAAATTTATTGGCCCAGTTGGAGTCATTTGCTACTTTAAAGTGTATATAAGGCAGTGACCTGGTCTAGGCCATGTCCTATGCCTGCTACCTTGACATTGGGGATTATTCAGCTCTACCTCCTTTATGTGGGCTAATGGTGGTGGTGGGGGGTGGGAGAGGATGCTCTAAGAGAAATTTGTATAATGTTACAAAAATTTGGAAAGGAAGCAAGAAAGAAATGATAAAAAATAAACTTTAAAACTCAACACTTCATACTTATGTGTAGAAAAAGCATGTGCAAAGTGATCAGTAGGAAATTAAAGAATGAAAAATTAGCAGTATTGCCAGCATCATTTTTGTCAGGCCATGTTGCTCTCATTTTACTGAAATGACTTTAAAATTCATAGATTTGTTTTTCCATCCTAAGTAAACCTGAGTAAACATGTCTTTTGAGGAAAGCCAAATTTCTTAGAGGCTTTGGGAATATCCAGCCTCTAGCTGTGACTAGTATCATGCTTTGCTCTCTTCATTCAAAGGTTTCATACAAGATTTCTCCTACTCAGCCATATTCCTTGAGCCTTTTTTTTTTTTTAGACATATTCCTCTTTCTACAAACAATGATCAGATTTTAACACCATCTCATACTGGTTCAAGAACTTGTCTTTACTTTGTATTTGCAACAGAATATTCCTTAGAAGGAACCCTTTGTTTTAACATGTAGCAATTGCGTTCTAAGAAAGAATGCTTTCACATTCTGAATGTTGCTGAGTGTGCTTCAGAAGCAGAGATAATACTGTGGATGACTGAAAATTTAAATGTGCTCTGTTGATCATGGTTTGCTCTATTCCATATGATTGTGTAGCTTTTGGATGGTCCACACGTGATGGTGATGTTCGTGTGTACCTAACACACTCCCACTGCCATACCCAAGATAATTTTAGTTTATGTAGCATTCTGAGAGTATTCAGAATAGCATTACAGTGCTTTACCTGTTGAATAAGTAAATAGAAAGTTGAATTCAGTATCACTGC
Source organism: Lynx canadensis (assembly GCF_007474595.2). Classification (NCBI taxonomy): domain Eukaryota; kingdom Metazoa; phylum Chordata; class Mammalia; order Carnivora; family Felidae; genus Lynx; species Lynx canadensis. The sequence continues at coordinate 184,237,574 of NC_044303.2, read as the reverse complement.
ATAAAATAAATAATTGGTTTACAAATTTGGTACAATGACTATATTAGTAACAAACTCCTCAACACATATTTCACAAGTTTATAATAATAACCACTATTATCTGGTGCCCAATTTTGCTTTAATAGAGTTGTTATCCCCGACACATCTCTTTGCTGAAATTTTTGAAAGATTATAAGTAACTAAAGGGAAACCAAGGTGGTTTTATGAAAAAATTCTCTGGGCTAACATGTCACTCATGGAATAACAACCTGGAGTGGATGACAGTTCTCACACCAGCTGCTTGACATCTGAACAGCTGCCAATGCCCTAGGAAATGTCACACCATCAGATATAGGCTCTGAGTGTGTGAGTAGCAAAAATGTATGTGGTAGAGGCCAGCACCTCAGGCCATGACTAACACCCCAGGCCCCATCATCCCACAAGCTTGAAGCCGGGGTTGAGCTGTCAGTTTAATAAATGAATAGCCTCTTTGTTTTGATCAGCATTGTCAAGGCTTATTTCAAAAAAGGACTCTGATTCCTCTCACAGTCTAGCCCAGCCAAAGTCAATTGGTACAATTTCAAGGTGAATTTATTCATTCTTTATAAAGTTCTGTGCGCGAATATATCAAGACAGTTGAATAAATTGAAATAAATAGACTTGGAGTTACATATTCTCCCAGTAATTGAAATAGTTTCCCCCCAATATATTTATAGTAATAATTCTACCTTTATGAAACCTAGTCTAGCTACAGAAAGGAAAGCACAGAATTACCATTTTGATAACATATTTGGAAAATGCAATTGGGGCTAATATGTTGATAAGGGCACCTGAAAGTTGTCCTTGCCTTTAACTATTCCATGTTAAACTTTGAGTAAAGCACCAGCTTTACCTCTTGATAAGGATGCCTGATTAGCTTGCATTGATGTGCAATATTTACCTTGAATTTGGTCATTTCTAAATAGAAATGCTCTAACACTAGCTCTTTCTGTCTGTTTTATGGTTTTTGAATTTTGAGTTGCATATATGGGGGGAACTAAACATATACACTGAATGAAAAAAAAACATCATCGGTGTTGATGTCCATCTGAAAAGAGCAAATTTAGTTAATTTGATGGATACATTAATTTAACATGATCACCTCAGATACCATCATTGGTAAAAAATCATTGCATTTTTTAACCTACACAATAGTTTTGACTTGCAGCTTTGAGGATCACTTATTTTTTTCCTTTATTTTGCAAACATGCAGATGTTGGATCATTATCAGAAAGGGTTACTGTAAGAGAAATTTCTCCTGATTATTGTAGAAAAACCAACCCAACTCTATCTGCATGTGATGGAGAAAGAATTAGCCTCACACACTTACAGCATGCTGTTCTTAAAAGGATTTGCAAAGTATAAAATATCTTATCTGGAAAGTTTGGTTCCTCATAAAACCATCAGTAAGCCTTGGGAAATGCTGCAATCTGAGTTTTGGGAAGGAAAATGCTTTGACTTGATAATGAAGGACACCTGGGAGTGATTGGCATTTGCTAACAGAAAAGTCAAATAATTGAGGCATAATGGTAAGAAGGGGTTTAGGGAAGAACTTAGTCCAGTGCTAATCTTTTGAAAACTTGAAGTGATATCTGTGATGTTTTTCTCCCTCTGACAAGCAATCTATAGAAGTGATCAAACTGATCAACTGCGACTGCTCTTTCCTTCCTTGATCTCTTTTTATCTCATTTTTTAAAAGCAAATTGAAGCTTCCTCCCCTATCCATCAATGTGCATATAAGCTCTGATGTGTGACCCATGGGCAACTAATCATTTCTTAGCTACTGTCTGGAACATTATTATTTTATAAACATAAACAGTAAATGTGTGAGTTATAGTCAGGCTGAGGAGATATATGTCTTAAATATATATATTTCAAAAGAATTCTTTTTCCTCTGGGTCATATTATATATATATATATATATATATATATACACACACACACACACATATATATATATTTATATTATATATGTATATATATAAATTATATATTATATATTAAATTATATATAATATAAATTATATATATGTATATGTACATATTTATATTTATATTTGTATTTATATTTATATTTACATTTAATTTGTTATTAAGAGTTTTCTTTACCAGTTCTTCCAGGATAACCCAAATAATGGGCTGAAAATCTGAGTTCTGATTTTAGTTGGTGGACATGTACATACTCGTAACACATTACCAAAGTAGCACCTTTGTTGATACTGAATAGATATATCTATTTTAGAGCCTAAGTTCACCTTAAACAGAAGGGAGCCTGGGGAGTGTGGAAGGAACAGCCATGCTACTTGGAATATATAGGCTGTCCTGTTGGTTTACACCACTTGTCTATCACCAATAATTTAATAGGGGAAATGCGTATGACTGTTAAGCTCTGACAGAGTAATTGAGAACATGGAAATGGCACTCACCTTCCATTTTTAGAGTCTGATTTGTATCTGAACACAAAATGACCTTTTGAATAAACAATTAGAATGGCATTACCTCAGAGACTTGTCTGAAAGATAATGGAAGTTTCTCATTGCCCATGCTTCTTGCCCTGTCTTTTCCTGATAATAAGCAGTTGTTCTTTTCAAGGAATCTTTTAAAAGAATTTTCATATAAAGATTGTATTTTTTTCCTATCCAGACAAAAGACTTTGAATAATTTTGTCCCAGTGCTGATGGTTATTCAATTTCTTTGTAATGTTGGTGACAGCATCTGCTCTCACCATTATTTGGAGCTCCATGAAGACCTCTAGAACAGCAGTCAGCAATTTTTTTTTTCTGTAAACAGCCAGATAGTAAATATTTTAGGCTTTGTAATCTCTGTTGCAACCACTCAACTCTGCTTTTGCAGTGTAGTGTGACAGCAGTCATAGACAATATGTAATGAGTGAGCGTGGCTGTGTTCCAGTAAATTTTATTTACAGAAGAGATAATGGGCCATATTTGACCTCCAGGCTATAGTCAGCTGATTTCTGCTCCATAGCAAGAGGCATCCAAGTAATGGGAATCTATTGTTCTAATTCACATCAGTACATTAATATAAGATATCATTATCACTCCTTGGATTGGGGTAATTCCTAATGAAATTTTGTACCAAAGTACACTTTTAAAAAAATTTTAATGGTAATTCCTGTTATTTAAAAAAAAACAAACAATGTTTATTTATTATTGAGAGACAGAGAGAGACAGAGGAGACACAGAATCCGAAGCAGGCTCCAGGTTCTGAGCTATCAGCACAGAGCCCAACACAGGGCTGGAACTCACAAACTGCGCGATCATGACCTGAACTGAAGTTGGACATTTAACCAACCGAGCCACCCACGCACCCAAAGTATTAAGCTCTTTAACCCCCTCCATTAATCTTATCAATCTCTTCTTAAAATTGTACAAGAAAATAGTAGTCGTATGTTAGACTTTAATGTTTAGTGTGTTGTCTTAATTTCCTCTAATTTTTATAGTGGACTTTTACTGTGGGCTAGATAATTTTTATAAAGGACTTTTACCATAGGCTAGAGAGTAGAGATTACAGTGTTCTTTATTATGGAGCAAAATAAAAACATATAGCACCCAGATAGATTATTTACATTTATGATGTTTTATAGGAATAAAACTGGGGTACTGATATTGAAAATAATGTTGGTAGGGATTCTAATTTATACTGAATGGTTTAGGAACCTCTTTCATTTTACTCTCTATCAGTTAGGAATAAAATATGGCACAGTGGAGCCCTACCCGGGCATGAGTTCAGGGTCAAGAATGGACTAGTAAATTTGAATATATTTCTACAAAAATAATAAATTTTCTGAATAGATAAATGTGACAAAATTCAAAAGGCACAAAAACATATCATAAAAATTAATTTTCTTTTCCACATACCCCCAACTATGCAGTTTTTCCCCCCTAGATGCAATGCTGTTACCATTTTTTTTTCATTAATTATATGAGTGAATTTAGGTTCTAGGAAGTACAACTTGAAAAATAGATATACTACTTTCCTGCCTTTATTATACATTCATGTATCAGCATATATAAGCTTACTAGTAGGTCTAGTAGTTAATGGGTATTTTATATATTTCTAACAGTTTGCCATTTTACAGAGCTACAGTGAAAATACTCCAACTCCAAACTTTGCATGAAATATCTGTGTTAGGAAGCTATATTCCATGGGTCGATTACTTTTGTGTATATCTTGTGAACAAAGGCACTAACTGCTATTTTATTTGGGACTGTCTCATCAAGAGGTTTGTGTGGCAAATAACCATGGAAGAGAGAGATGGTGTCTCTTTGTGGAAGGAGAGCATGTTTAGTTATTTGTCAGCATAAAGATTCAGATTCCTAAGCTCATGGTTCCTCAGCTGTGATGCAAACCCTTAATGCAGGCAACATCCATCTTGCCCCTTCCCTGTTATCTTTGTGGGACTTGAAAGGGCAAAGGGAACCAATAAGAACATATAGCTCAGGATGCTTCCTATCCCATAAGTGATAAAGTTCATTTCTGGCTCAGGAGTCTCCAATCTTCTGCCAACATCTGTGAAACTGTGACAGGTTAATTGTTAATTCAAAAGTAGGAGAAAGCCTCAGACTCTTCATAGTTCATGATAATCTGTAGAATAATTTCCTATTGGAATTGTGGTGCCAAAGTTTACATGGACTATAAATACATTTTAATAATTATATAACATTAACATATATGAGAGTACTTGTTTCTTTCTCTAATCTCACTAACAAATTGTTACCCATCTTTTGATATTTGCCAGTTTGCTAAAGGAAAATGCTATGTTAGTGTATTTTTAATTTTAATTTCAATATCAGTGTATTTTTAATTTGAATTTTAATATCTTAGTGTATTTGTATTTCACAATGAAGCAGTCTAAATATTAATCCAGGTACTTAATAGCTGTTTATATATACTTTTCCATGAAATTGTCTATTTTTATCTTCCTGTTTTTCTAATTTTTAACTGATTATTTAAACCTCTTTAAGTATTAAGAGATTAGGCTACTGTGTATCACACTCATTATATATATTTCCCTCCAATTGTCATTTATCTGTTTACTTTAAGGTAACTTACTTTAAGATTACTTCATTTCTTATGAATGGAAATTTTAAAATATTTTAAGTATACAGATTTATCCTTTTATAGGGCTCCTGGATTTATGTAATATTAGACCTTTCTTAGTCAAAGATTTTATAACAATTTTTTGCTGCTCTTTGTACTTATCTGCTTTGTATTTTTGTGCAGTTAGATTTTGATTCATCTATGGGACATTTTCAAATGAGGATTAAGATGTAGATCCATCTTATTTCTCTTTTGGATTAGGATATTTTTGAAACAAAGAATACCATGTTAGAAATCTTAATTGAGATTTGGAACAACAGAAAAAAAGGAATTTCCTCAAGAATAACTTAATCACACACTTGAGATAAACTATTAGCTGAATTTACTAAACCGTTAAATTAAACATTTCAACTAATTACCAACATACTATTGAATTGTAAGATTTGCTTTGGCCAGGAGGCCTTCTTCACAGAGGGAGGAGATGGGGACATATTCTCTAGTGAGGTCATTTTTCAGGACTGGTGTTTTGATCTGCTTCTCCATCCTCCCTCCCCCCCTCCTCCCTCCTTCCCTTCCTCCCTTCCTTCCTTCCTTCCTTCCTTCCTTCCTTCCTTCCTCCTTCCTCCCTCCCTCCCTCCCTCCCTCCCTCCCTCCCTCCCTCCCTCCCTCCCTCCCTCCTTTTTCATGAATATGGCAAATATCCCTCAAAGATGAATTATTACTATTTATTACAGTGATGTGCTTATTTTATGAACTTCCCTTTTTTTAATCTCTGAGATTCTTTGTTTTTCCATCTTCAGTATTTCACTACATTCTCTGGTACTTTGTCTATTTTCTTTATTGTGTGTTTTACAGATGTCTACACTCTGCATAGCCCTTTACTGCTGCTACTTTTCAGAAAACCTTTCTCATCTTCTACTTTCTGGGCTTTTCTTACACTCCTGGTTCATTGCCTAAATAAATATTTCCCTAAAACTTGCTAGGTTATTTCCTCAGAAAAAGGACTGCAAGTAATCTTAGGCTTTATCCTCTTTTTTTTTTCTAATGGGTTAATTTTATTGTTGTTTGTTTGCTTGTTCATGTTTAATGTTTGTAACTCATCTGCCCTCAGCCATTTACAACCATATTTATTTTGTAAATATGGAAAAGACTGAAGTTTTTGGCAAAAAGGGAACTTTCTGTATTCTTCATAAGTCATTTTCTTTTTTCATTTATCTCTATATCATATAACCTAATTAATATGTTTATATATGTTTACTTAGATTATGGTTAGTTTCATTTTTCCTTTCTCAGAAATGCAATACAAGCTTAACTCTAGATATTATTACCTCTAGCACTTTTAATCATTCTTCTCACTCTTTTCTGAGCTATGTCTCTATAACAGTGCTTTTATTAATAACTTTAACATATATACTTATGTACTATTCAAATGTATAGTCTTTATTTCAAGACAAATAAGCATTTTCTCTTTTCTTAACAGCAGTCCAGTGATCTCATTCCTAATCTATCTCATTCATCTGCTCAGGTCAAATAAGCCATTTTCCCTCATTATTATTGACTCTGATGATAATTAATCAAAATATAAAATTTCATTTTCTTAAAGCTTATCTCCATATTTCCTTTCATTTTTCATTCTCTACAAATCTATAGGGCTATGTAGAAAACAATATGCATAAGCAGTGAGCATATGTGCTAAGTACACATCTGTCACGTGAGTAACTCTTGGCTCCATGGAATTGCACTGTCACCATCAGAAAAACAATAGTTTGACCAGATCTTTCAGTTTTGACACTCTAATCTAGAACCCCACCGTTCGTCTTCAGGGCCCCCTGACCAGGTGTGCAAGCTATATGGTACACAATAGCATGAGTATACATCATAGATAATGAGAAAATGTTGGCAGAGGGTATTATTTGGTTAATTTAAGGATAAAATATGTTACACAAGTTTCCAATGGATGGAATGGTTATCTTGAGGATGGTTATATTTCCCAAATAAACACAAACGCTCTATACAATGCTGCTTATCTTGGGCAAGGTGAGTGGATGCATGCACATATTCACCAAAGTTCATTGTTGTATACCATGCAGGTGTTCTTAGCACCACATCATTATCTCAAGGCTTTATCCCTGGTGAAGCCTCTGGGAGTAGGAAAGGCAAATGGAACCCACATCCAGAGGAATGGGTGGGGGTGAGATGTCTCTGAGTGCCCAGGGCCAGCTCTTGGGTCAACTGGCAGGGATGTCTTTAAATGACCTTTCCCAACAATGAGTTTGTTTTTTTGTTTGTTTGTTTGTTTTTTTGTTTCTTCCCCTAGCTGGAATGGTACCCGGTATATGGAGGTTGAGGAAATACATACTAAAAAAACAAACAAACAAAAAAGCCAGCAACAACAACAAAAAAACAAACAAACAAAAAACAGGGATTCTCAACCTTGGCAATATTGACAATTTGGGCCAGATCATTCTTTTGGTGGTGGTGGTATCCTGTACACTGTAGGAAGTTTAATAGCATCCCTAGATGCCCGTACATCCCTGGTACATGGCAACCACAAACATCTCCAGCCATGGCCAAGTATCCACTGTGAACAAAACTCCCCAATGAGGAAGAGGTGTATGATGAACTTACCTGGGTACTACTGATACTTTGTTGCTACTATGTAGCTATATGTTTCTCCTACTTCAGATACATTCTGCTCTCCAGTGTCTTTTTTTCTCATCAGTACCAGCCACTAATAATGTTATAATGAAATTGTTCAATCATTAGAAAAAAAATACTGGTCTGATATTTTCAAAGCAGACTTAAAATAACTATTGATTTTCTCCCTCTGAAGCTTACCATTTACTTAAGAAAACCCAGCATAGCTATTAATTTTCTTCAAAATTTATAAATGTTAGACCCTTTCATACCATGTCAAGGCTTTGAACTTTCAAAACTTCTTACTTGGCTATTAATGGTTTAATATAACTGAAAGAGATCCTTCTCTAATCTTCATCCTCCCTACCCCATGTTTGAAGTTTCAGTACCTTCATTGTCACAGAAAAACTAACTTCTCCTAGCTCATTTCCACTTGCTTATTGACTCTGCCTTATGTCTGGTATGATAATTCCTTGTGTCCTTTGCTCAAGTGGCAAGAAGATGTGCCTAGAATGGGCTTGTGGCTGACTGTGGTGATTTTACTGTGTCAGCCTTGGTCCTGGGGGAGCAGGGAAAGTTAACTGGTCCCCTATCTAAATTGTTGAATTTATTGGCATTGAGAAATTAATTATATTCCCTTATTCCTTTAAAACTGTTGGGGCGCCTAGGTGGCGCAGTCGGTTAAGCGTCCGACTTCAGCCAGGTCACGATCTCGCGGTCCGTGAGTTCGAGCCCCGCGTCGGGCTCTGGGCTGATGGCTCAGAGCCTGGAGCCTGTTTCCGATTCTGTGTCTCCCTCTCTCTCTGCCCCTCCCCCGTTCATGCTCTGTCTCTCTCTGTCCCAAAATAAATAAAAAACGTTGAAAAAAAAATTAAAAAAAAAATAAATAAAACTGTAGAATCTGTGGTGATGCCATTCTTCTTATTGCTGATACCACTAATTAGTATCATCTCCCTTTTTCCTTGATTACTCTAAAGATTTATTAATTTTATTGATCTTTCAAAGAACTGGCTTTTGGTTTTATTGATTTTTCTATATGCTATTCTGATTTCTTTTTTTTTCCACTTTATTTTTGGGAAAGAGAGTGAGTAGGGAAGAGGCAGAGAGAGAGAGAGAGGTGGGGGGGAGAGAGAGAGAATGTCAAGCAGGCTCGATGCTGTCAGCACAGAGCCCAATGCAGGGCTCTAACTCACAAACCATGAGATCATGACATGAGCCGAAACCAAGAGTTGGACGCCTAACCCACTGAGCCACCCAGCAGGCACCCTTATACTTTTCTGATTTCTATTTTATTGTTTTCTCCTTTAATCTTCATTAATTTCTTTTTGGGGAGGTAATTTTTCTTCTTCCTTTTTTTTTTTTTTTTTTGTTTAGTTTCTTAAGTTTGAAATCAGTGTTATTTGAGACCTTTCTTTTTTTTTCCTAACACAGGTCGTTAGTCTTATCAGCTTCCCTCTAAGAACTGTTTTTAACTGCATTCCATATATTTTAATATGCTGTGCTTTTATTTTTATTCAAATTATTTTCCAGTTTCTCTTTTGATTTCTTCTTTGATGGATTTCTTCTTTTATGGAAATGTATTATTTAGTTTTGACATATTTGGGGATTGTGTAAATGTGTTTTTAATTGTCGATTTCTAATTGAATTCTGTAGTAGTCAATGAACATACTTTGTCTTATTCAAATCCTTTTAAATTTATTATCCAGGACTGAGGCAAGATTTCTGATACTCTGCTCAGTGCCTCATTAATTATGAGGTTTTCCACCATGGCTGGAAAGGTATTCTTCCTAACCTGTGAAATTTCCAGAGTTCTCTCTTCTGTAATTCCTGTACTCTCCCTTGTAAACTCTAGCTACCTTGGTCTTCCCAAACTCTCAACTTCATGTCTTGTATGTAGACAGTCAGAATTAGAAACAACAGAAGATCATTGAACAGCTCTAGTGATTCAACTTCTTTACCCATGCCGATGTCATGGCCTGAGAACTTCAAGTAGTACATGCTGGTACAATTGTATGGCTAAGTTCTTTTACTCTTTGGTCTCAAGGATTACTGTGCTCTGTTTCCTGCTGTCTAGTGTCTTCAAAATAATCTTAAAATACATTTTGTCTAACGTTGTTGTTTGTTTCAGGATGGAGAGTCCATGTCCAGTTTCTGTTACTCCATCTTTATTGAAAGACCTCAGAACATGTTTAAATTTACAAACATCGAAAGTGTGCCGTCTTTAACTGTGTATGCCATTCTGACCCTAAAGTCATCGATGCTAATGTTAATTGAGCGTTGAAAGACTCATATGTCTCCTTCAAATTAATCATCCATTTCTCATCCATTTGTCTAGACTTTTCTATCTAGTTTTATGACTCTAACTCTTTAGGGTTTAAATCACCCCCTATATCGTTTGTGAAACTCCTATCAATAATATGCATTAAAATAATATGCTAATTTTGTGTGAAATTGTAGTGGACATATATGGGAGTGTCTACTTCACTGGTTTTTTTCCTCCAAAGTCATTTCTGTAACTTGAAAGATTGTGGCTGTTTTTACAAAATCTCCTCCTATGTCTATGTCTGACTGAACCAATGGTGTTTGACTCAAAAACAACAACATTAATTGTATGTCAGGAATTTGGCATTTGGGGTTTACTAGTAGTCAGTTATTCTTATGGGTGGACTGTAGTCCAGCAGGCAACCAAAAAAGGTCAGAATGTCAGTGGGGAGAGAGAAAGATGGATGTGAGAGAGAGGGGAGAGAAGTGAAAGAGTATAATGGAATAGAACAGAGGACAAAAAAAGGAAGGAGAGGGAAGAAGGAGGGACAGAGAGTCTAAAGATTAGAGTATCAAGTAGTTGCACAAAGAGAATACGAGGTTTGAGGAGTGCCTTCATCTTGAATGTCACACCTTCCCTGGTTTCCTTGAAACATCCTGAAACCCTCATACAATGTTTTCCTCTCTTGTTTAAGGTCAATCCTATTACCCAGAGCCAATGAGTCCTCCCGAGTATAGGGATTTAAATTAATTATTACAACTTTCACTGAATTCAGGAAAACCATTATCTGGAAAGGTACGGAGATAGTGCCAAGATAGTGCCAGACTATAGGTAGACAATTGAAAGTAGACAGTATCTAAGAAAGGTTTGGAAGATACTAAGATCCTTGAAATTTAAGAAAGATTTCCCTATGTTGGGAGGATAAAGAAAGTCATCCCAGGAACAGGAAATATCATGAATAGTGACATGGAGTTAAAACACGACAGGAGAGGAAGAAGCAGTGTTTAACTAGTTTCATTGGAACATGTATATTGTGGATGAACTTGTGTATTTTGTGATATACAAAGGAAGCCTTCAGATTTCAGATTCTGGTGTTGGAGTTGATGTGATGGGCATCGCTAGGAGTGGCACATTTTCCCCCACTTGTTTTTAAACAATAACATGATGAAGTGTGTTTCAAGGAAGATCAGTCTGGTAAGAAAGCACTGGATTGATTAAAGAGCCTAGATCCCAGATGGAATAGATGGATTAGGAGGCTGTATCAATTTAGGGGCATTTAGCTTTAAGTCACGGAAAAGCCTAACTGCGGTGGCTTAATGGAAGAGAAAGAGAGAGAGAAAGAATTTATCAGATCATGTAACTAAAACATCCATGGATAAGGCTGAATTCAGAAAACAACTGTGTTAGGGGCTCAGATAATGTCATTAGAGCTGAATTTTCTCTGGTATATATTCCACCTCTGCTGCCTATCTCAACAGCTGCACATAGTCACATCTGTCAGTTCCATACTCTACTCTCTTGGTGGAAAGGTGTCTAAAGAAGCCCCAGCATCAATTTGTCTAAAGTTCATGTCTAGCAGTAAAAATGGATACCTTGCTGGACTCATTCCCAAATTCATGGGCTTTATTCTGATTGGCCACCATGGATCATGGACTCCTCCCAGAATATCTACTGTCGTCAGGAGGATACAGTGCTTGTTCACATCCGGGCCATGTAAAATAAGAAAGTAGAATGTTTAACTTTCATTTGTTGCCCAATGCTAGTTTATCCCAAAGCCTCTTTTCATACATGATTTAATGTTTTGTGATGAGGGAAAGCAATACTATTTGTAAGATGGAAATAATCATTTACTGAATTTTAAGTCAAAAATATATTTAAAAGACACAATTTCAGGTTTAAGATTTTTAGTATAGTTTTATTATTAAGTATTCCAGAACACACTGCATTGACAAATTTCTTCTTACCGTGAACTTTCACAACACACATAACCTCTTGAAGTCGCGAGTTTATAATGGAAATGCTGATGCTCCTTTAACTCTGTTAAAGTGAACTGTGCTGCTGTGATAAGAGGAAAATGCATGTTTGTGTTTGGACAACTCATCACCTTTCCAAATCATGATTAGTTGGTGGCAGGACAATATAACACCAAATCATATGCAAAGATAGCCCGGATTTGAAATATGAATCTTTTGCCAGTGTAAGAGATGAAGATGACAGTTGTAATCTCTTCAGATTCATAATTTACTAAGTTGTAGGCAGGTTAGCAGTGATGGAACATCCCTGGGCAGGGTGTTAGCAATTTTAAGATCATCTTATTGCATTACACAAATGGGAAGTTTAAAAGTTTGGGGCTGTCCTTATCTCTACCTTGAGCAACTCTTGGGGACACGCTAGCTCTAGAAATGAAATGTGTATATACATGGACATGCATATTGCTGTAGCTTATCCTCTTGTGTATTACATACTAAACAGTGGGTTGTTTATGGTATGAAAAGCATTGTGTTATTGTGAGGATGTAAAACATTATGGGCAAATAACTATGGGTTTTGCTATCAAATAATGAAATGACATTTGTTACTGCCTCTGTAGTCAACAGAGAACATTTTCTGATGAAGTTATTCAGGTTATAGTAGGGGGCTAAAAGGCTGAACTCATTCCCTATAACAACTAGGAATTTGTTGTGATCTAACATAACAAGGATTTTCTTCCATTCATAGCCATCAAGGAACAGCGCATGAAGACAGCTGAACAATATAAATGAAGAAATTTTCAGTGATGGCTTTGCTTAGGCTTCTGCTGTATTATCATCTAGAGAAAGTATTGTCAAATTGATGTGGCTTAGGACATGGCAGAAGGAATATCCTTGGAAATATCAAGGGATATTTCCTTTTACCTCAGATTCTTTCTCTTTTACCATATACCTTATTCTCATGCAACTATAATTAACTTATATATAGTATATACTATATTATAAATATAATATATACTATATTATATACTATATTATCAATATAATATATATTATATATTTTATGTGTTATATATATGTATATGTGTGTATATATGTATGTATATGTATATATAATGTATGTATATGTATAATGTATGTATAATGTGTATGTATATGTATGTATGTATATATATAATGTGTGTTTGTCTATATAGATATAGATATAGGTATAGATAGATAGATATAATTCAGTTTATTTAGACTTAAAAACACATCAGTTCATTCATTTCTCTTAACCCTGATCCCTCAACTCTGTGAAGTACCAACCTGCTCCCTTTATCTATTAACTTGTGTGTTTTTTTTAAATTTTTAAATTTTTATTTTTTTACAATTTGGCTTATAAGAGATCATACAGTATTTGTCTTTCTCTGCTTTTTTGTTTTGTTATTTTACATCGATACTTCTCTTTCTTTCTATATTTCTGACTCTCTTGCAACTATAATTCTTAAGTGTGATTATATGATGAATCTAAGTTTAGCACTCTTAGCTTATACCCACTTTGAAAGCTTACATGAAGGATTTACCACTGTTAAAAATAAACTGAAGCATGAGATGCCTGGATGGCTCCATTAGTTAAGTGTCTGACTCTTGATTTCAGCTCAGTTCTTGATCTCATGGCTTGTGAGATGGCTCCTGGTGTCTACACTACAGCGCTGAGCCTGCTTGGGATCCTTCCCCCACCTCCCACTTGCATTCTCTCTCTCTCCCTCTCTCTCTCTCTCAAAATAAATAAATATCTTTTAAAAAAGATAAACTAAGATATGTTACATTTTTAAAGTACTTTTTTAAAGCAAAAATCTATTTGAAAAGGGCTGTGCCAAACTGGAAGTGATTAACAGCTCTCCATGGACAGCTGCTCTGGGAGAGATTGCTATGGAGAGAAGATGGAAGTAAGGAAATTATTGATTGACTATAGCTTAAAGCCAAGTTGACTGTAATTGGTTGTCTTTAGGTTTAAATTTTATGACCTGGAGGCATTTATAGGCTTAGATTTTTATTTATTTATTTGCTTACTTACTTACTTACTTATTTTTTAAAGCCATCACAACATTAGAGCTACTGGTCTAATGGCTTCCTTGTTTAATGAATGTAACCCCATTCACTGGGGAGACTCCCTCTCCAAACCTCCATTGTTCCGTAACTATAGCCCCTAGGTGTCTGGAGGAATATAAGAGATAAATATTAATTTGTTTAGAAATTTAGAAAGTGTGATTGATTATCCTCATGACATTACTTCATCCTATGGAAATAAAATCAATATTTAACATCATGTCTGACCCAACAATAGAGATTTTCACAAATATGTGTGATTCACACATGCACGATTTGTGTCAGACTCATTCCTTCTATCTAAACAGCTATCTAAACTTTTACATGCCTATTGAAAATACAATTCACTGTGGATAAAAATGAAACCAGGTGAAGCACAGAGACTCCAGCTAAGATCTGGTTATTGATAGATCCATTATTTGGAATTTCTTGATTGGCCTTTTCAAAACAGGGATCAGAGGAATTGGGATGACATTCTGTGAGGTACTATCTCATCTTAAAGTGGTCTTTTCCAAAAGCCTTGCGATGAAGAATTAGTCTGTTTGTATTTCTCTTGCTTGAGTGCAGGGAAATAGATCATAAGAGAAATTGGTTGTGGGTAAGACTAAGGTATCTGTAACATCATGAAGAGATTGGAGTTTCTGGTGGTAGATAAAACAGTCAGAAAAGTTACCCCTGTTAGCAATAGCCTGGGAGATTCAGTTCATAGCATTATTGTTCTAAGCCAATACTAGAGTAAAAAAAAGAAGAAAAGTATTTCATGTTTAGTTAAAGTAGGAAGCCTTAAAACTTTTTTTTTCATGTTTATTTTTGAAAGAGAGAGAGAGAGCAATCAGGGGAGGGGCAGAAAGGGATGAAGACACAGAATCCAAAGTAAGATCCAAGTTCTGAGCTGTCAGCACAAAGCTCAACATGTGGCTCTAACTCACGAGCTGTGAGATTGTGACCTGAGCTGAAGTTGGATGCTTAACCTTACTAAGCCACCCACATGCCCCTAAATTAGGATGTCTTGATCCATTGTTTTGGGAGGAGGCAGTCTACCTCAAAATTAGCTACTTTTCTTCTTTATAAATTTGATTTGGAAGTCACCAAGATCTGCACAGGACCATATGTCAGGCACAGCTTCCTTCAGCTGTGAGATAAGTACTCAAGGCTCAAGTCCTTAAAGTCTGGCTGCCGTCTGGGTATTGAGGAGGGCCTGGTATAGTACCTTCCAGGGAGATTCAAGGGCAGTCTTTGTTCTTAGTGCTTCCAAATCTGAAGGGTGGGAGAAAATTGGAAATGTTAGTTTAGAAAATCATAGATAGTTAAGGAAACTGGAGTACAGATCCAGTCTGGTTTACAGGTATTGTAACACAACATCAAAGAAAATTCATAGGATTAAAATCTAGCATGAACCAAAGTGCAAACATAGTTTTTCTCTCTCCACATATATTCATTTTTTACCAAATATAGTCACAATAAAACTAATTTGTTTGCATTAAATTTGGCCTAATTATTCACATAAGTATAGCAAAAATAGTTACTGACCATGTAAACTCTTTCTAAGACTACTTTGCTGGAACTTTTCATAAGGAGTCTCAGGATGAACGCTTGAAGCCTCTGAGGCCAGAAAACCAAGCCAAAGATTGGTCATCAGATTTACCTGCATTACCATTTCTGTCAAAGCCTTGGTAATGCAGCCAATGTTTCCACTTCTGTCCTTCTACAAGGCGAGCTATTATTGAGCTTATGCAAATAACTAACTGTATTGCCAAGAAAAGAATACTCAAAAGTATTCTGGAGGGTTCAGAGAGAAAGAGGAAATGTTTTCATCTTTGTTTACAAGAATATACTTTATCAAATTGCTGTAAGTCCTAGATAGCTTAAGGAAAGGGTTTCCTTCAATCTGAAAACAAAAACAAAAACAAAAACAAAACCCCTCAAACCAAAGCATCAAGGAACCTGCAGTGTTCAAACTAAGAGTCATAAAAATTATAATCAGCCTCCTTAGTTCATTCAGTCCCATGTGATATTTTATTTGCTTGAATACACTTTTTCCACTAGTTCTGGAAATTCTTATACAGTTAAGTTTTATGATATTAACGTTATCAGAAGCGTGAGCTTGCTGAACGTCTTTTCCATGAATTTCCTTAAAATGAATCATTTTTGCAAGAACACTGTTGTAAAAGCATCAGAATAAAACAATAATGATCTATGAAAAGACTTAAAGATGCTCATTGTTAAAGATCTGATGAGAGTTCATTATAATGAAATTGACAAGGAAATTTGGTTATTTCTGTAACATGCAACACTTTAAGATAATAATGAGAATTATGACTGACAACATTATGCTGGGACATATCAGATCTGTGAGAATTTCACAGAAGAATTTTTAGAGCCCTTATACCACATATCTACAGAAATGCAACAAAAGGAGGGCTTAGTATTTTTATTTTATGGTGTTTCTCATGTAATTTAACATCAAATTAGCCCAATTAGTTTAACATCACCCTTTTTGTAAGAAGAGAATATCTATTTTTGGGGATGTCCCAGGGACTCTGGAAATCTCAAAGCTAGTTCAAGGTGAAAGAAGACTTCATTTAGAATTTCATTTGGGGAAGTTTGTCATAAATATCAAAAGATTTTAAAACCCTTGGTCAAATAGGAGCCTGGTTAACTGTGAAACAATATGTAGTTACTCATTTAACCGTAGTGACAACTAAAGACTCCACAGGAAAATATAGAAGGTTGCATGGTTCTGAGCAAAATGTAGCTCTTTTAATATGAAGAGTACCAGGTTTATAAATAATCAAACACCTGATAAAGACAGCAAACACAGGAAATTATTCTGATTAAAATATCACATAAAAGCTAAAGAAAACCTTTCTTTTTTGTTTTTTTGTTTTCTTTTGATCAGATGAATCATCTATAAAAACTTGTCATTTCAGCAGATGAAAGAAAATTCAGATTTAGTTTTACATAAGTACAGCATTGATATTAAAGCTTATTTAAAAAGAAAACTTCACATTCATTTACCTTTAATATGCATAAAATTCCTTTCCTAAGTTGCCTTTGCACAAACTTGTTACAACTTCTTTATTACTTTTAGATTTTGTCCTATTTTTTTTTCTTTTTAAATAACCAGTCTCACTTTAGAACAAAATGACATTTTCCCTCCGCAAAAAAAACCCATCTCTATTCTTAATTCAATGGACATTGGGTTGCTTTCGTATCTTAGGTGTTGTAAATAATGTTGCAATAAACATAGAGGTGCATTTATCTTTTTGGATTAGTGTTTTCATTTTCTATGGGTAAATACCCAGTAGTGGAATCAGTGAGTCATAATTTTTTGAAGAACTTTCGTACTGTTTTCCATAGTGGCTATACCAATTTGCATTTTCATCAACAGTGCATAAAGGTTCCTTTTACTCCATATCCTCACCAATACTTGTTATTTCTTAAGTTTTTCATCTTAGCCATTCTGACAAGTATAAAGTGATATCTCATTATGGTTTTAATTTGCATTTTTCTGATGATTAGTGGTGTTGAGCATCTTTTCATATGTCTGTTGTCCATCTGTATATCTTCTTTGGAAAAATGGCTATTCATGTCCTCTGCCCATTTTTTAAATTGGACTATTTGTTTTGGTGTTCAGCTGTATGAGCTATTTATATATTTTGGATTTTAACCCCTTATCCAATATATCATTTATAAATATCTTCCGCCATTCAGTAGGTAGCCTTTTTGTTTTGTTGATGGTTTTGTTTGCTGTACAAAAGCTTTGTATTTTGCTATAGTCCTAATAGTTTAATTTTGTTCCCCCCTCCACCATCTGAGGAGACGTATTTAGAAAAATATTCCTACAGTTGATG
The DNA here is from genome assembly GCF_007474595.2 of Lynx canadensis. Lineage (NCBI taxonomy): Eukaryota > Metazoa > Chordata > Mammalia > Carnivora > Felidae > Lynx > Lynx canadensis. Next base: position 184,219,681 of record NC_044303.2, on the reverse strand, counting down.
TCAAAGAAATTACTGCCCATGTGTTCTTTTAGGAGTTTTATGGTTTCACATTTTACATTTAAGCTTTTAATCCACTTTGAGTTTATTTTTGTGTATCTATAAGAAGATAGTCTAGTTTCATTCTTTTGTATGTAGCTATTCTGTTTTACCAGTATCCTCTGTTGCAGAGGCTGTTTTCCCCCATTGTGTATTCTTGCCTCCTTTGTCATAGATTAATTGATGATTTAAGCATGGATTTATTTCTAGATTCTCTATTCTATGTTTCTATGTCTATGTGTCCATTTGTGTGTGCCAGTACCATACTGTTTTGATTACTGCATCTTTGTAGTATATCTTGAAATTTGGGATTATGATACCTCTACCTTTGTTCTTTTTCAACATTACTTTGGTTATTTGGGATCTTTGTGGTTTCTTACAAACTTAGGAAAATTTGTTCAAGTTCTGGGAAATATGTTGTTGGCATTTTAACAGTGATTGCATTAAATTTGTAGATTGCCTTGGGTGGAAGGATATTTTAACAATATTGGTTTTTCCAATATGTGGGAATGGACTATCTTTCCATTTGTTTGTGTAATCTTTAATCTTTCATCAGTGTTTTATAGTTTCCAGAGTACAGGTCTTGCACATCTTTAGTTAAGTTTATTTCTAGGTATGTCATTATTTTTGATATAGTTATAAATGGGATTGTTTTCTTTATTTTTCTTTCTGCTATTTCATTATTAGTGTACAGATATGCATCAGATATCTATATATTAATTTTGTATCCTTTGACTTTAAAATTCATTTATCCGTTCTAGTAGTTTTTTGGTGGAGATTTTAGGGTTTTACATGTATAGTATTATGCCATCTGCAAATTGTGACAATTTAACTTTTCATTTATCAGTAGAAATACCCCTTATTTCTTGTTCTTGTCTCATCGTTGCATATAGGATTTCCAGTGCTATGTTATATAAAAGTGGTGAGAGAAAACATGTTTCTCTTGCTCCTGGTCTTAGAGGAAAATCTCTGTTTTTCCCCATGGAGTATGAAGTCAGCTGTATGTTTTTCATGAAAGGTTTTTATTATGTTAAAGTATGTTCCCTTTAAACCTACTTTTTTGAAGGTTTTCATCATGTATGTACACTGTACTTCATCAGATACTTTTTCTGCATATATTGAAATGATCATGTTGTTTTTATCCTTATGTTGATGTGATGTATCACATTGATTGATTGAACCACGCTTGCAATCCTGGAATAAATCCCACTTGATTGTGGGAAATGACTTTTTAATGTACTGTTGGATTTACTTTGCTAATATTTTCCTGAGGATTTTTGCATGTATGTTCATCACAGATATTGGTCTGTAGTTATCTCTCTCTTTTTTAATATTTATTTGTTTTTGAGAGGGAGAGAGCACAGGCTGGGAGGGGCAGAGAGAGAGGGAGATAGAGGATCCCAAACAGGCTCTGTATTGACAGCAGAGAGACTGATGTGGGGCTTAAACTCACAAACTGTGAGATCATGAGCCGAAGTCAGATGCTTAACCAGCTGAACCACCCAGGTGCCCCAAGTTCGTTTGTTCTCTCTCTCTCTCTGTCTCTCTCTCTCTCGTAATGTCTTTTTTTTTTATATGAAATTTATTGACAAATTGGTTTCCATACAACACCCAGTGCTCATCCCAAAAGGTGCCCTCCTCAATACCCATCACCCACCCTCCCCTCCCTCCCACCCCCCATCCACCCTCAGTTTGTTCTCAGTTTTTAACAGTCTCTTATGCTTTGGCTCTCTCCCACTCTAACCTCTTTTTTTTTTTTTTTCCTTCCCCTCCCCCATGGGTTCCTGTTAAGTTTCTCAGGATCCACATAAGAATGAAACCATATGGTATCTGTCTTTCTCTGTATGGCTTATTTCACTTAGCATCACACTCTCCAGTTCCATCCACGTTGCTACAAAAGGCCATATTTCATTTTTTCTCATTGCCACGTAGTATTCCATTGTGTATATATACCACAATTTCTTTATCCATTCATCAGTTGATGGACATTTAGGCTCTTTCCATAATTTGGCTATTGTTGAGAGTGCTGCTATGAACATTGGGGTACAAGTGCTCCTATGCATCAGTACTCCTGTATCCCTTGGATAAATTCCTAACAGTGCTATTGCTGGGTCATAGGGTAGGTCTATTTTTAATTTTCTGAGGAACCTCCACACTGTTTTCCAGAGTGGCTGCACCAATTTGCATTCCCACCAACAGTGCAAGAGGGTTCCCGTTTCTCCACATCCTCTCCAGCATCTATAGTCTCCTGATTTGTTCATTTTGGCCACTCTGACTGGCGTGAGGTGATACCTGAGTGTGGTTTTGATTTGTATTTCCCTGATAAGGAGCGACGCTGAACATCTTTTCATGTGCCTGTTGGCCATCTGGATGTCTTCTTTAGAGAAGTGTCTATTCATGTTTTCTGCCCATTTCTTCACTGGGTTATTTGTTTTTCGGGTGTGGAGTTTGGTGAGCTCTTTATAGATTTTAGATACTAGCCCTTTGTCCGATATGTCATTTGCAAATATCTTTTCCCATTCCGTTGGTTGCCTTTTCGTTTTGTTGGTTGTTTCCTTTGCTGTGCAGAAGCTTTTTATCTTCATAAGGTCCCAGGAATTCACTTTTGCTTTTAATTCCCTTGCCTTTGGGGATGTGTCAAGTAAGAGATTGCTACGGCTGAGGTCAGAGAGATCTTTTCCTGCTTTCTCCTCTAAGGTTCTGATGGTTTCCTGTCTCACATTTAGGTCCTTTATCCATTTTGAGTTTAATTTTGTAAATGGTGTGAGAAAGTGGTCTAGTTTCAACCTTCTGCATGTTGCTGTCCAGTTCTCCCAGCACCATTTGTTAAAGAGGCTGTCTTTTTTCCATTGGATGTTCTTTCCTGCTTTGTCAAAGATGAGTTGGCCATACGTTTGTGGGTCTAGTTCTGGGGTTTCTATTCTATTCCATTGGTCTGTGTGTCTGTTTTTGTGCCAATACCATGCTGTCTTGATGATGACAGCTTTGTAGTAGAGGCTAAAGTCTGGGATTGTGATGCCTCCTGCTTTGGTCTTCTTCTTCAAAATTCCTTTGGCTAATCGGGGCCTTTTGTGGTTCCATATGAATTTTAGGATTGCTTGTTCTAATTTCGAGAAGAATGCTGGTGCAATTTTGATTGGGATTGCATTGAATGTGTAGATAGCTTTGGGTAGTATTGACATTTTGACAATATTTATTTTTCCAATCCATGAGCAGGGAATGTCTTTCCATTTCTTTAAATCTTCTTCAATTACCTTCATAAGTTTTCTATAGTTTTCAGCATACAGATCCTTTACATCTTTGGTTAGATTTATTCCTAGGTATTTTATGCTTCTTGGTGCAATTGTGAATGGGATCATTTTCTTTATTTGTCTTTCTGTTGCTTCATTGTTAGTGTATAAGAATGCAACTGATTTCTGTACATTGATTTTGTATCCTGCAACTTTGCTGAATTCATGTATCAGTTCTAGCAGACTTTTGGTGGAGTCTATCGGGTTTTCCATGTATAATATCATGTCGTCTGCAAAAAGCGAAAGCTTGACTTCGTCTTTGCCAATTTTGATGCCTTTGATTTCCTTTTGTTGTCTGATTGCTGATGCTAGAACTTCCAGCACTATGTTAAACAACAGCGGTGAGAGTGGGCATCCCTGTCGTGTTCCTGATCTCAGGGAAAAAGCTCTCAGTTTTTCCCCATTGAGGATGATGTTAGCTGTGGGCTTTTCATAAATGGCTTTTATGATCTTTAAGTATGTTCCTTCTATCCCGACTTTCTCAAGGGTTTTTATTAAGAAAGGGTGCTGGATTTTGTCAAAGGCCTTTTCTGCATCGATTGACAGGATCATATGGTTCTTCTCTTTTTTTTTGTTAATGTGATGTATCACGTTGATTGATTTGCGAATGTTGAACCAGCCCTGCATCCCAGGAATGAATCCCACTTGATCATGGTGAATAATTCTTTTTATATGCTGTTGAATTCGATTTGCTAGTATCTTATTGAGAATTTTTGCATCCATATTCATCAGGGATATTGGCCTGTAGTTCTCTTTTTTTTACTGGGTCTCTGTCTGGTTTAGGAATCAAAGTAATACTGGCTTCATAGAATGAGTCTGGAAGTTTTCCTTCCCTTTCTATTTCTTGGAATAGCTTGAGAAGGATAGGTATTATCTCTGCTTTAAACGTCTGGTAGAACTCCCCTGGGAAGCCATCTGGTCCTGGACTCTTATTTGTTGGGAGATTTTTGATGACTGATTCAATTTCTTCGCTGGTTATGGGTCTGTTCAAGCTTTCTATTTCCTCCTGATTGAATTTTGGAAGAGTGTGGGTGTTCAGGAATTTGTCCATTTCTTCCAGGTTGTCCAATTTGTTGGCATATAATTTTTCATAGTATTCCCTGATAATTGTTTGTATCTCTGAGGGATTGGTTGTAATCATTCCATTTTCATTCATGATTTTATCTATTTGGGTCATCTCCCTTTTCTTTTTGAGAAGCCTGGCTAGAGGTTTGTCAATTTTGTTTATTTTTTCAAAAAACCAACTCTTGGTTTCGTTGATCTGCTCTACAGTTTTTTTAGATTCTATATTGTTTATTTGTGCTCTGATCTTTATTATTTCTCTTCTTCTGCTGGGTTTAGGCTGCCTTTGCTGTTCTGCTTCTATTTCCTTTAGGTGTGCTGTTAGATTTTGTATTTGGGATTTTTCTTGTTTCTTGAGATAGGCCTGGATTGCAATGTATTTTCCTCTCAGGACTGCCTTCGCTGTGTCCCAAAGCGTTTGGATTGTTGTATTTTCATTTTCGTTTGTTTCCATATATTTTTTGATTTCTTCTCTAATTGCCTGGTTGACCCACTCATTCGTTAGTAGGGTGTTCTTTAACCTCCACGCTTTTGGAGGTTTTCCAGACTTTTTCCTGTGGTTGATTTCAAGCTTCACAGCATTGTGGTCTGAAAGTATGCATGGTATAATTTCAATTCTTGTAAACTTATGAAGGGCTGTTTTGTGACCCAGTATATGATCTATCTTGGAGAATGTTCCATGTGCACTCGAGAAGAAAGTATATTCTATTGCTTTGGGATGCAGAGTTCTAAATATATCTGTCAAGTCCATCTGATCCAATGTCTCATTCAGGGCCCTTGTTTCTTTACTGACCGTGTGTCTAGATGATCTATCCATTTCTGTAAGTGGGGTGTTAAAGTCCCCTGCAATTACCACATTCTTATCAATAAGGTTGCTTATGTTTATGAGTAATTGTTTTATATATTTGGGGGCTCCTGTATTCGGCGCATAGACATTTATAATTGTCAGCTCTTCCTGATGGATAGACCCTGTAACTATTATATAATGTCCTTCTTCATCTCTTGTTACAGCCTTTAATTTAAAGTCTAGTTTGTCTGATATAAGTATGGCTACTCCAGCTTTCTTTTGGCTTCCAGTAGCATGATAAATAGTTCTCCATCCCCTCACTCTGAATCTAAAGGTGTCCTCAGGTCTAAAATGAGTCTCTTGTAGACAGCAAATAGATGGGTCTTGTTTTTTTATCCATTCTGATACCCTATGTCTTTTGGTTGGCGCATTTAATCCATTTACATTCAGTGTTATTATAGAAAGATACGGGTTTAGAGTCATTGTGATGTCTGTATGTTTTATGCTTGTAGTGATGTCTCTGGTACTTTGTCTCACAGGGTCCCCCTTAGGATCTCTTGTAGGGCTGGTTTAGTGGTGACAAATTCCTTCAGTTTTTGTTTGTTTGGGAAGACCTTTATCTCTCCTTCTATTCTAAATGACAGACTTGCTGGATAAAGGATTCTCGGCTGCATATTTTTTCTGTCTAGCACACTGAAAATCTCGTGCCAATTCTTTCTGGCCTGCCAAGTTTCAAAAGAGAGATCAGTCACGAGTCTTATAGGTCTCCCTTTATATGTGAGGGCACGTTTACCCCTTGCTGCTTTCAGAATTTTCTCTTTATCCTTGTATTTTGCCAGTTTCACTATGATATGTCGTGCAGAAGATCGATTCAAGTTACCTCTGAAGGGAGTTCTCTGTGCCTCTTGGATTTCAATGCCTTTTTCCTTCCCCAGTTCAGGGAAGTTCTCAGCTATTATTTCTTCAAGCACCCCTTCAGCATCTTTCCCTCTCTCTTCCTCCTCTGGAATACCAATTATGCGTATATTATTTCTTTTTAGTGTATCACTTAGTTCTCTAATTTTCCCCTCATACTCCTGGATTTTTTTATCTCTCTTTTTCTCAGCTTCCTCTTTTTCCATAACTTTATCTTCTAGTTCACCTATTCTCTCCTCTGCCTCTTCCATCCGAGCTGTGGTGGTTTGCATTTTGTTTTGCATTTCCTTTAAAGCGTTTTTCAGCTCCTCCTGACTGTTCCTTAGTCCCTTGATCTCTGTAGCAAGAGATTCTCTGCTGTCCTCTATACTGTTTTCCAGCCCAGCGATTAATTTTATGACTATTATTCTAAATTCACTTTCTGTTATATTATTTAAATCCTTTTTGATCAGCTCATTAGCTGTTGTTATTTCCTGGAGATTCTTCTGAGGGGAATTCTTCCACTTGGTCATTTTGGATAGTCCCTGGTGTGGTGAGGACCTGCAGGGCACGTCCCCTGTGCTGTGGTGTATAACTGGAGTTGGTGGGCGGGGCCGCAGTCAGTCCTGATGTCTGCCCCCAGCCCACCGCTGGGGCCACAGTCAGACTGGTGTGTGCCTTCTCTTCCCCTCTCCTAGGGGCGGGATTCCCTGTGGGGTGGTGTGGCCCGTCTGGGCTACTTGCACACTGCCAGGCTTGTGGTGCTGGGGATCTGGCGTATTAGCTGGGGTGGGTAGGCAAGGTGCACGGCGGCAGGGGGGGCAGGCTTAGCTCGCTTCTCCTTAGGTGATCCACTTCAGGAGGGGCCCTGTGGCAGCGGGAGGGAGTCAGATCCGCTGCCGGAGGTTTGGCTCCGCCGAAGCACAGAGTTGGGTGTTTGCGCGGAGCGAGCAATTTCCCTGGCCGGAACCGATTCCCTTTGGGATTTTGGCTGGGGGATGGGCGGGGGAGATGGCGCTGGCGAGCGCCTTTGTTCCCCGCCAAACTGAGCTCTTTCGTCCGGGGGCTCCGCAGCTCACCCTCCCTTTGTCCTCCAGCCTTCCCGCTTTCCGAGCAGAGCTGTTAACTTATGACCTCCCAGATGCTAAGTCGCGCTTGCTGTCGGAACACAGTCCGTCAGGCCCCTCCGCTTTTGCAAGCCGGACTCGGGGGCTCTGCTTGGCTGGCGAGCCGCCCTTCCGCCCCGGCTCCCTCCCACCAGTCCGTGGAGCGCGCACCGCCTCGCCGCCCTTCCTACCCTCTTCCGTGGGCCTCTCGTCTGCACTTGGGTCCGATGACTCCGTTCTGCTAATCCTCTGGCGGTTTTCTGGGTTATTTAGGCAGGTGTAGGTGGAATCTAAGTGATCAGCAGGACGCGCGGTGAGCCCAGCGTCCTCCTACGCCGCCATCTTCCTCAGCTCCCTGCCTCTCTCGTAATGTCTTTACCTGGTTTTAGTATCAGGGTAATGATGGCCTTGTAGAATGAATTTGGAAGCTTTCCTTTCTCGTCTATTTTTTGGAATACTTTGAGAATCATAGGTATTAACCCTTCTTTAAATATTTGGTAGAATTCACCTGTGAAGCCATCTAATCCTGGACTTTTGTTTGTTGGGAGTTTTTTTATTACTGATTCAATTTCATTGCTAGTAGTTAATCTGTTCAAATATTCTATTTCTTCCTGATTCAGTTTTGGAAGGTTATGTGTTTCTAGGAATTTATCCATTTCCTTAGGGTTGTTCCAATTTGTTAGTATATAATTTTTCAAAATATTTTCTCATACTCTTGTTTTTCTGTGTTGTGAGTTACTATTTCTCCTCCTTCATTTTCTATTTTATTTATTTGAGTCCTCTCCCTCTCTTTTTTCTTGTCTCTTGAGGTAGGCCTGTATAGCTATAAACCTCCTTCTAAGAACAACTTTTGCTGCATCCTAAAGATTTGGATCATTGTGTTTTCATTTTTATTTGTCTGCATATATATTTTTTTAATTTCCTTTTTTATTTTTAGATTGGCCCATTTATTAAAAAAAAATTTTTTTAATGTTTATTTTTGACATAGAGAGAGAGACACAGCGTGAGCAGGGGAGGGGAAGAGAGAGAGGGAGACACAGTATCCGAAGCACTTTCCAGGCTCTGAGCTGTCAGCACAGAGTCCAACGTGGGGCTCAAACTCACAGACTGTGAGATCATGACCTGAGCCGAAGCCGGTCACTCAACTGACTGAGCCATACAGGCGCCCCGGCCCATTCATTTTAGTAGCATGTTATTTAGCCTCTATGTATTTGTATTATTTTGAGACTTTTTCTTGTGATTGATTTCTAGTTTCATACCATTCTGATTAGAAAAGATGCATGATAGGATTTCAGTCTTTTTGAGACTTGTTTTGTGGCCTCACATTGATCTTTTCTGGAGAATGTTCCATGTGCTCTTGAAAAGAATGTGTGTTCTCCTGTTTTAGGGTTGAATACTCTGAACATCTCTCTTAGGGTCATTTGGTCCAGTACGTCATTCAAAGCCACTGTTTTCTTGTTGATTTTCTATCTAGATGATCTATTCATTGATGTGAGATGTTAAAGTCCCCAATTATTATCATATTACACTCAGTTTCTTCTTTATATTTGTTAATAGTTGCTTTATGTATTAGGTTCTGTATGTTTGGTGCTTAAATATCTACAATTATTATATCCTCTTTTTGGATTGGTCCTTTTATTATTGTATAGTTTCCTTCTTTGTCTCTTTTTAGTCTTTGATTTAAAGTGTATTTTGTCTGATGTAAGTATTGCTACTCTTGCTTTCTTTCACCTTCATTTGCATGATAACTGTTTTTCTGTCCCTTCACTTCAAATCTGCATGTGTCTTTAGGTCTGTAGTGAATCTATTATAGGTAGCATATAGAGTGGTCTTGTTTTTTTATGCATTCAGTCACCTTATGTCTTTTGATTAGAGCATTTAGTCCATTTGCATTTAATATAATTATTGATAGGTATGTAGATATTGTCTTGTGTTACTTGTTTTTCAGTTTTCATAGTTCTTCTCTGTTCCTTTATCTTCTCTTACTCTCTTCCTTTGTGGTTTGATGGCTTTCTTTAGGGATATGCTTGGATTCCTTTTTCTTTGTTTTTTTTTGTGTATCTGTTACAGATTATTTATTCATGGTTATCATTATGTTCATACACAATATCTTATGCATATAGCATTCTATTTTAAGTCGGTGGTTGCTTAAATTTGAACCCATTCTAACAACACTAAAGTTTTACTCCTCCCACCACACATTTTATATATATATGATGTCATACTTTACATCCTTTTATTTTGTTAATCTCTTGAGTGATTTTTATAGGTATAATTGATTTTACTGCGTTTGTGCTTTAACCTTCATACTGGTTTTGTAAGTAATTAATATTTCTTTATTATGTTTGCATCTACCTGTGATTTTTTTCCCTTTAATAATTTTCTTACTCCTGATTATGGGATTATGGTCTTTTCTTTTGGCCCAAAGAATTCTCAACCTCTCATTCTCTTGAAAGTGTTGGCCTTATGAAGAAGAGATCCCCTGATGCCCTGTAGCACAATGTCCCCTGTTTACCAGAATAAGGTTCTTCAAGGGTATCTCCTGTATTTGTTGCTTGCACCTTACTGCTGTGGCCAAGCCTCATTTGCTTTCCATCCACTTGACTGTGTTGGCCCCCTTAGGCTACTGAAGATGAACTGTCCAGGGTTTGGTTCCTATGTTGTGAAGGAGCCAATATGGGGGCTATTGTAGGCTTGTAGTTGGGTGGTATGAGTGTCAGACCAGATACCTGCCTTCAGCTTGTCTGCTGGTATGCAGACTCTAAACTGCAGTGTGCCCTCCTTGCCTGTCTTCTGAGAGGCTTTTGTTGGTGGGCAAGGCTGGCAGTTAGACCAAATGCCTGCCTTAAATCTATCTGCCGGGGCTGCAGTCATACTGGTGTGGGTGGTTATCTTTCCCTCTTCTCAGGGCACAAGTCACTTTAGAATGGTGCTGGTCCTTGCCAGAGCTGCTTGCAGGATGTGTCAAGGTAAGAGCTGCTTTGGAGGGATGTTTGTTCAGTGGGGCAGGTTGGATGGGGCAGATTTTCAGACCATTGGGATAGAGTACACACTGTTAGCAAGATAGGTGGAGGGTGTGCTCCTTCCTGAAAATGTTAGGTTATTGGAGGGAGGGGGGGACTAGATAAACAGTGCTCCCCAGCTCTTAGTTCTTGGAGAAGTTTTCTAAAGATACCTATCTCTTCAACACACATTCTGAGATTAGTAAATAAACCTCCATCACCTGTACCCCAGGTGCTTTTCATACTGTTGGTTCTATGCTGTATCTCACTGGTGTTGTTTAATTACGCTGGCTCAATCAGGGCAAGGACTATAACTCTCTAGCTCTCTGAGCTAAGCCCATTGATTTTTAAAGTACCCAGAGGTAAGTTTCACTGTTTGTAAAAATATATAAAGTTAAATCCCACTGATTTTCAAATTTTTTTTAACATTTATTTATTTTTGAGACACAGAGAGACAGAGCATGAACGGGGGAGGGGCAGAGAGAGAGGGAGACACAGACCAAAACAGGCTCCAGGCTCAGAGCTGTCAGCCCAGAGCCCGACGCAGGGCTCGAACTCATGGACTGCGAGATCATGACCTGAGCCGAAGTCAGACGCTTAACCGACTGAGCCACCCAGGCACCCCATGATTTTCAAATCCAAATGTCATTGGGACTTGTCTTCTCAGTGTAGTCCCCCATGCCTAAGGTGCCTAATGTGGGGTTTGTTTCACTCCCTCTTCTGTGCTCCCTCCCTTTTCTGGTTAATCTTTCTGGGGGTTTGGTTCCAGGTCACATTTGTGCCTCTCCTACCCTTTCTGGTATGGCTCCCTCTCTACAGTTAACTGTGGAAAGTCTGTTCTGTCAGTCTTTGGGTTGCTTTCTTAGTTTCACTGATGCAAGTTGTTATCTGGGTTGTCCATGGGCAAGATGAGCTTAGAATCCTTCTACTCTGACATCTTCCTCTTCCCAATCCCATTTATTAGAATTTTTTACATCTTAGATACCTTAATTTCTAGTGAAAACTAAGAATTAACTATCAACTATCTGTTTTACCAAAATTCTTTAGATTGGCAAATTTATAACTTGATTTTTTTTTCATTTTTCATTGTAGTATTAAGAAATCTAAGTATCTTTGAGTTTCTCTGTAATAAGCAGCTCAAAGTAGATAAACCCATGTTCAGTAATTAATGTTATATCTTATTTGGAAATGAACTGGATATTTAATGACTATCCATCATCTAACTTACTTAGCAAATAAATGGTTTTAAGTTAACAAAAATATTTAGGGAAATGATTTAAATAGACATAGTTATTGTTGAAAAGTTTATTTATAAACTTTTATCTTGTGTCTGTTTAATTCTCTTGTGCATAGTAATTATGTCTAGATTAGTCCTGTGAATTTCATGACATACCAAACAGCTAACTATTATCTTATCTTTTGGCTGACAAATTCTATAAGATATGACATGAACTCACTTGACCTTTAATTAGCCTAGGTAGAATCACAGTATTATATTTAATGCCAATAACTCTAAAGACATGTCGGTTTTAATTAAAACCCACAAATGCAAACCAGTTTTAATATCAAATATTTTCCCAGATCTTGGAAACCTGAAATTCACATGGATTAAGTTTCTATCATATGCCTCAGAATTTAATTTATATAAGCATTTTTCTTTAAGCCAATTAAATAGAGCTCTTTTACAAATTAATTTTGGC